>NC_086448.1:295111631-295445798 GCF_028390025.1 Pseudophryne corroboree
CCGGCCTCTACTAAATCCACCGCATGACGCTGGGGCTCCGCTAAGGGAGTCCGCCCCAGTGGGAGCACGTCTTCGACTCTTCAGCCACAACTGAGTTCACTCACAGGTGGATCCCTGGGCATTAGAAATTGTTTCTCAGGGTTACATGCTGGAATTCGAAGAGGTGCCTCCTCGCTGGTTTTCCTTATCAGCCTTACCGGCTTCTCCCCCAGAAAGGGAGATAATATTAAATACAATTCACACATTGTATCTCCAACAGGTGGTGCTCAAGGTTCCCCTCCTTCAACAAGGAAGAGGATATTACTCAACCTTGGCTGTAGTCCCGAAACCGGACGGTTCGGTCAGACCTATTTTAAAATTAAAATCTCTGAACCTATACTTGAAAAGGTTCAAATTCAAGGTGGAATCGATCAGAGCGATTATCGCCAGCCTGGAAGGGGGGGATTTTATGGTGTATCTAGACATAAAGGCTGCATACCTTCATGTTCCCATTTATCCACCCCATCAGGCGTACCTGAGAATTACGGTACAGTATTGTCATTACCAATTTCAGGGTAATTGGCAGAAATGATGGTGCTCCTACGCAAGCAAGGAGTCACAATTATCCCATACTTGGACGATCTCCTAATAAGGGTGAGATCAAAAGAGCAGTTGTTGAACAGCGTGTCACTTTTGCTGAAGGTGTCACAGCAACTCGGCTGGATTCTCAATATCCCGAAGTCACAGTTGGTTCCTATGACTCGTCTGCCCTTCTTGGGTATGATTCTGAATACGGACCAGAAATGGGTTTATCTTCCGATAGAGAAGGCCCAGGAACTAATGACTCTGGTAAAAAACCTATTAAAGCCAAAACAGGTGTCAGTGCATCACTGCACTCGGGTCCTGGGAAAGATTGTGGCATCTTTCGGGGCCATTCTCTTTGGCAGGTTCCATGTGAGGACTTTCCAATGGGATCTACGGAACAAGTGGTCCGGATCACATCTACAGATGCATCAGTTAATCACCCTGTCCCCTAGGGCCAGGGTGTCTCTCCTGTGGTGGCTGCAGAGTGCTCACCTTCTGCAGGGTCGCAGGTTCGCCATCCAGGACTGGATTCTGGTAGCCACGGACGCGAGCCTCCGAGGTAGAGGAGCAGTCACACAGGGAAGAAACTTCCAAGGTCTTTAGGTCAAGTCAAAAAAACTTGTATTCAAATCAACATCCTGGAGCTGAGGGCCATATACAACGCCCTTCGGCAAGCGGAAACATTGCTTCGCGACCTACCGGTTCTGATCCAGTCAGACAACATCACCGCAGTGGCTCATGTAAACCGCCAAGGCAGCACAAAAAGCAGAGTGGAAATGGCAGAAGCCAAAAGGATTCTCAGCTGGGCGGAAAATCATGTAAGCGCATTTTCAGCAGTACATTCCGGGAGTGGACAACCGAGAAGCAGACTTCCTCAGCAAACACGACCTGCATCCAAGAGAGGACTTCTTTAGGAAGCCTTTGCACAAATTGCAAGTCAGTGGGAACTGCCACAGATAGACATGATGGCGTCCCGCCTCAACAAGAAGCTACAGAGGTATTGCACCAGGTCAAGAGACCCTCAGGCAGTAGCTGTAGATGCCCTAGTGACACCGTGGGTGTTCCAGTCGGTCTATGTATTTCCCCCTCTTCCTCTCATACCCAAGGTTTTGAGAATGGTAGGAGGGAGAGGAATGAGAACAATCCTCATTGTTCCAGATTGGCCACGAAGGACCTTTTATCCGGATCTGCAGGAAATGCTCACAGAAGATCCGTGGCTTCTTCCTCTAAGACAGGACCGGTTGCAAAAGGGGCCATGTCTATTCCAAGACTTAACGCGGCTGCGTTGGACAGCATGGCGGTTGAACGCCGGATCCTAGCGGATAAGGGTATTCCGGATGAGGTCATTCCTACGCTAATAAAGGCTAGGAGGGACATGACATCTAAACATTATCACCGTATATGGCGAAAATATGTTTCTTGGTGTGAGGCCAGGAATGCTCCTACGGAAGAATTCCATCTGGGCCGTTTCCTTCACTTCCTGCAAACTGGAGTGAATTTCGGCCTAAAATTAGGATCTATTAAGGTTCAGATTTCGGCCTTATCCATTTTCTTTCAAAAGGAATTGGCCTCTCTCCCTGAAGTACAAACTTTTGTGAAGGGAGTACTGCATATTCAGCCTCCTTGTGTACCTCCGGTGATGCCTTGGGACCTTAACGTGGTGTTAAGTTTCATTAAGTCACACTGGTTTGAACCACTTAAAACGGTGGAGTTGAAAAATCTCACTTGGAAGGTGGTCATGTTATTAGCCTTGGCTTCGGCTAGGCGAGTGTCTGAATTAGCGGCTTTATCACATAAAAGCCCCTATCTGGTTTTCCATATGGATAGAGCGGAATTGCGGACCCGTCCTCAATTCCTGCCAAAAGTGGTTTCATCCTTTCATATGAACTATTGTGGTGCCTGTGGCTACGCGTGACTTGGAGGATCCCGAGTCCCTTGATGTGGTCAGGGCTTTGAAAATTTAAGTGGCCAGATCGACAACAGTCAGAAAAACAGAAGCACGGTTTGTCCTGTATGCAGCCAACAAGGTTGGCGCTCCTGCTTCAAAGTAGACTATTGCTCGCTGGATCTGTAACACGATTCAGCAGGCGCATTCTACGGCAGGATTGCCGTTACCAAAATCGGTTAAGGCCCATTCCACTAGGAAGGTGGGCTCGTCTTGGGTGGCTGCCCGAGGGGTCTCGGCACTACAGCTGTGCCGAGCTGCTACTTGGTCGGGGTCAAACACCTTTGCAAGGTTCTATAAGTTTGATACCCTGGCTGAGGAGGACCTCCTGTTTGCTCAATCGGTGCTGCAGAGTCATCCGCACTCTCCCGCCCGTTTGGGTGCTTTGGTATAATCTCCATGGTCCTTACGTAGTCCCAGCATCCTCTAGGACGTTAGAGAAAATAAGATTTAAAACCTACCGGTAAATCTTTTTCTCGTAGTCCGTAGAGGATGCTGGGCGCCCGTCCCAAGTGCGGACTTCTTCTGCAAGACTTGTATATAGTTTTGCTTACATAAGGGTTATGTTATAGTTTTCATCGGTCTTGGACTGATGCTATGTTGTTTTCATACTGTTAACTGGTTAGTATATCACACGTTATATGGTGTGATTTGTGTGGCTGGTATGAATCTTGCCCTTGGATTAACAAAAATCCTTTCCTCGTACTGTCCGTCTCCTCTGGGCACAGTTTATCTAACTGAGGTCTGGAGGAGGGGCATAGAGGGAGGAGCCAGTGCACACCCATACCTAAAGTCTTTCTTAAAGTGCCCATGTCTCCTGCGGAGCCCGTCTATCCCCCCATGGTCCTTACGGAGTCCCAGCATCCTCTACGGACTACGAGAAAAAGATTTACCGGTAGGTTTAAAATCTTATTTTTTCTCTGTTATTGTTGCAGTTCCTATACACATTGCCGCGGAAGAAGGTATACGAGTTTTACGTGGGTCAGTGCTCTGGATTGGGGCTTTATTTCACTACTTATTAATATCCAGGTCAGGTCACTGTAGCCCTCACAGATCAGTATGGAATAGTGCCTGTTCTATGTGGCACTATGTGCTCTGTATATGCAGACCAGGCCCGGCGCTACCCGCTCAGTGAAGGGATGCAGTGCAGGGAGGCGCTGGGACGGAGAGGCGCTCCTCCTGCTCTGCATCCCTTCCCTGCTGTGCCGTCCTGTCTCCACTGCTGCTGCTGCCAGCTGCTGTGCCTGTCACTGTATGACAGGTAGCAGCGCTGGCAGCATGAAAAGCCTCCTCCCCCCCCCCCCCATCACCTGTGACAGCAGATGTGGTGTAGGATCAGAGGAGGGGGCGGAGCTACATGGGATAGAAGGGGCGGAGCTACACGAGACAGAAGGGGCGGGGTTAAATGGACCAGGCTGCTATAGAGAGAGGGACAGCCAGACTTAGGAAAGTGGAGGGTAAGAGAGAAATGTGTGTGTGTGTGTGTGTTTATATATATATGTGGAGGTGTATGTGTGTATATATGTGTGAATTGTGTGTGTGAGGTATGTCTGTGTGCGCACGCATTATGGATGCTACTACGGGGGCATTAGATATAAGTACACTACTACAACTGGGAGGGGGGGGGGCATTACGTATAAGGACGCTACTACTGGGGGGGGCCTTACATATAAGTATGCTACTACAACTGGGGGGACATTACGTATAAGGACGCTACTACTGGGGGGGCATTACATATAAGTAAGCTACTACAACTGGGGGGGGGGCATTACGTATAAGGACGCTACTACTGGGGGGGCCTTACATATAAGTACGCTACTACAACTGGGGGGGCATTACGTATAAGGACGCTACTACGGGGGGGCATTACGTATAACGACGCTGCTACTGGGGGGGGGGGCATTACATATAAGTAAGCTACTACAACTGGGGGGGCATTACGTATAAGGACGCTACTACTGGGGGAGGGGACATTACGTATAAGGACGCTACTACTGGGGGGACCATTACATGTAAGTACGCTACTACTGCTGGGGGGGCATTACGTATAAGGACGCTACTACTGCTGGGGGGGCATTACATATAAAGAAGCTACTACTATTGGTGGGCATTACGTATAAGCACGCTACTACTGCTGGGGGGGGGCATTACGTATAAGGAGTAAGGACGCTACTACTGCTGAGGGGCATTACGTATAAAGAAGCTACTACTACTGGTGGGCATTACGTATAAGCACGCTACTACTACTGGGGGGCATTACGTATAAGGACGCTACTATACTAGGGGGGAATTACTTATAAGGACGCTTCTGCTACTGGGAGTGCACTACGTATTAGGACGCTGCTACTACTACTGGGGGGCATTACGTATAAGGACTCTACTACTACTGGGGGGGCATTACGTATAAGGACGCTACTATTACTGGGGGAGCATTACGTATAAGGTAGCTACTACTACTGGGGGGCATTACGTATAAGGACGCTACTATACTAGGGGGGAATTACTTATAAGGACGCTTCTACTGGGGGTGCACTACGTATTAGGACGCTGCTGCTACTACTACTGTGGGGGGTATTACGTATAAGGACGCTTCTACTACTGTGGGTGCATCATGTATAAGGACGCTACTACTACGGGTGGGACATTACGTATAAGATGAATAAGATTGTGCTACTGTGTGGCGTAATTTAAAATGGGGGTACTATTGTGTGGCCATGCCCCTTACTTGTGAGACCACATCCCTTTTCCCGGCGTGCACCAAAGGCGCGCGCTGACCCTTTGTTGAATATGGGAGTGAGCAAATTTATAGTTTGCAGGGAGGCGCCGAACATCCTAGCACCGGCCCTGGGTGTCTTATTATTGGTTGTGTTGACACACAGGTTGTGTTACATATTTTTTCAGCATGTGGCTGTGTATTGTTCATACCGTTGGCTGGTATTTTATTGAATGCCGCGTTCTGCGGTATGTTCGTGGTGTGAGCTGGTGAGACACTCACCGTGTTTAAACAATAAATTCTTTCCTCGAAATGTCCGTCTCCCTGGGCACAGTTTTCTAACTGAGGTCTGGAGGAGGGGTATAGAGGGAGGAGCCAGTTCACACCCATTCAAAGTCTTATAGTGTGCCCATGTCTCCTGCGGATCCCGTCTATACCCCATGGTCCTTACGGAGTCCCCAGCATCCTCTACGGACTAAGAGAAAAGGATTTACCGGTAGGTATTAAAATCCTATTATCTCACACATATTGCTATCCCTATATTCTGTACCCTGACGGGGGCTAAGTGCATCAGGGTCCTATATATATATATATATATATACTTGCAATTGTCGGATCGGCACTCTCCTAGCGATGGATATGTTGCTCAGGTGCCATCTGGAGGAATTAATGCAGGTAGCAAACTGTGTAACAAACAGCGGCACTCAGAGACTGACACAGCGTGAATAAAGTGCTGGTGCTTTTAATTCATGGCTGGTAACTCCCGTTACCAGCCATGAATTAAAAGCACCAGCACTTTATTCACGCTGTGTCAGTCTCTGAGTGCCGCTGTTTGTTACACAGTTTGCTACCTATATATATATATATATATATATATATATATAGACGAGAATTCCACGTGGTGGAGGGTGCACTCTCACTGTGTATAAAGTCCACATATTTCTTATATAGAAAATTTTTATTGTAGCCTCAAAAGTTTTGACGTTTCGATCCAAAAATCAGGATCTTTTTCAAGAATGGCCATACATGAATCATCAAATCCAATCATAATATAATGAAGCCGAATAATTAAAAGTACCGTATTTTTCGGACCATAAGACGCACCTGACCATAAGACGCACCTAGTGGTGGGTGCACCCTCCACCACGTGGAATTCTCATCTACATTTGCGGACATTTCGTCTGTCCCACCACTAGGAACTTTGATGAGAGTGCAGAACCCTCTTGTTTATATATATATATATATATATATATATATATAGTGTTTCACAGGATATACTGTTTTGTATTTTTCTCATATGTCCAACAAGAAGAAGAATTGTACGATCGAATAGATTCACCCCAAGGGATAAAAAGAGGGTACAATGGAACAGGCGAAGATCCAGAGGCGGTAGAAAAAAGCCCCAAAAAAAGAAGGGCATTATTCAACCAGGAGAAACCGAGACAGGGATCATCAATAATGCAGAGAGACAGCTTTCAACAGCGGAAAACTCATTATTGATGAAAGGTCTGAAGTTTGCACCAGACTCACATGTGAATAAATTTAGTTTATTCATAGACCTTAATAAGTATATAAGAAAACTCACGATCCAAAGACACTTTCTTAAGAATCCATCATATATAAGTCCAAACCAGGAGAAAGAACCATTGGTAAAATTACCCTCGAAATTTTATCCAGTTGAATCTAGAGGAAGCAACATTGATATATTCTATGAATCAGTAAAAGATGACTTTAAACAAATGAAAATACAGAAGAATAAGTATCAAACCAATCTAAGTACACAAGAGAAAGGAGCATTGAAGTCATTAGTTAAAGACCAAAATATCGTCATAAAAAATGCCGATAAAGGAGGGTCAGTGGTCATACAGACCAAAGCGACATATATGGATGAAGCCTCGAGGATTCTTGACGATGGTGTAACATATGTAGAATTACCATCTAACCCGATTGTGGAATATCAGGAAGAACTGAAAACATTACTTCTTAAAGCTCTGAATGAGAATTTGATCTGTAGAGTCGAGTTTGATTACTTATATGTTAAATTTCCGATAATTCCAACATTTTATCACATCCCAAAGGTTCATAAAAGTCGTACTTCACCACCTGGACGCCCTATAGTGGCAGGGATCAATTCTCTGACGTCCAATCTATCACACTTTTTAGATTTGAAGCTACAACCATACGTGGTAAAACTCACCTCATATTTAAAGGATTCAACGAGTGTATTACGTAAATTGGAAAGTTTCGTCTGGTCGGAGGAATTCTGTTGGCTAACGGTTGATGTTCAGGCCTTATATTCATGCATTCCCCATGTAAAAGGTCTCGAAGCGATTAAGAAAACACTCTCAACGGATCCAGAAAAATCAATCAAGGAGATAGAATTTCTTATGGATAGTATAATTTTCATATTAAATCATAATTATTTCGAATTTAATAAGAAGTTCTATGTACAACAACAAGGAACTGCGATGGGGACTAAGTTTGCCCCATCGTATGCAAACATATTTATGGGAATCTGGGAGGATCAATTTATATACAACTCAAGGTTCTCTAAAAATGTACTATTCTATCAGAGGTACATTGATGACTTATTATTCATTTGGAGGGGTGATGCAGACAGCATAGCTGATTTCATCTCCTTTATACACTTGAATGATTTCAATTTGAAGTTCACCTACAAAATGGACCCCAAGAGTATTGACTATTTGGATTTAGTTCTAATGGGTCAATCAGGAGAAGTGGTGAAAACCAAAACCCATTTTAAAGAGGTGGACGCTAATAGTTATATACCACAGTCTAGTTGCCATCACCCTGCATGGAAGAGAGGGGTACCATTTGCACAATTTGTGCGTTTAAGACGCAACTGCAGTAATATTAACGATTACTGGGAACAAGCCACTTTTTTACAGAAACGTTTCTTGGAAAGAGGATATACCCAGGATCTGATCAATGAAGCCATGAATAGAGCATCGACCAGAGACAGAGGACAGATGCTACAACCCCGTATTAGAGAGCAGGAAAATAAGAAACCAGTTCGGCCATTCGTCACGCAATACAATCGTGAAAATCATACCATTAGAAAAATTATGGATCGTCATTGGGGCATCCTATTAAAGGATCCAGTTTTGGGCCCCTCCTTACCAAGAAAACCAGAAATAGTATTTCAAAGAGCCCCAAATTTGAAAAGTAAAATGGCCCCAAGTAGAATAGTCGGGTCAGATACCCCAAATCCTCGAGCAGATCCTCTTATCCCCACAAAGGGTTGTTTTCCATGCTCAAGGTGCATATGCTGCAAGCATATGGAACGTAAACCCTTTGTACACAAATTGGATACGGGACGAATGTATAGGTTACAGCACCTGATTAACTGCAATACAGAATTTGTAGTATATAGGATTACTTGCAGTTGTAGGATGTCGTATATAGGAAAGACTAAAAGAGCGACTAAGATCAGAATACAAGAACATATGAGGAATATAAAAAACAGAATGACCACGCACAGCCTGGCAAGACACTACGGAGAAAAACATAATTCTGTGGTTAATAGGGAGAACTTCTCCTTTACTGTATTAGAGTTCATACCAGTGGACACGAGAGGCAGTAGTCGAGAACTCACTCTTGCCAAACGCGAGACGTTTTGGATTTATACCTTAAATACCCAGTTCCCCGCTGGCCATAATGAGGGCATAGACATAGTCTCTTTTCTATAGTTTTTGATATAATATCAGCAGGAGCCACTATTTAATATTTGAGGCTTCCTTCCACCTACTCTGCTCTCTCTATCTTGGTTTTTCATTTTTTGGGTATCAGTAAAGAATTTAGTGGTGTATGGTTAAAAATGTTGGTGTTAATATACATCTATTGGCCCGCCTATATTTGATAAATGTATTATATTATCAAATAAGGACCCTGTCAATACTGGTCAGGGTCCGCATTTCTGGTTCTCTCTTAACTTGGATTATTTGTAAACCGTATGGAGTTGTAAATAAAGAATCATGAAATAATATGCTAGGTACTCTCTCTCCTTTAATTATTGGGTCCAATTAAATGTCTCCAGACGGTTATTGGTCATCGTAACAAGATTAGTACACTATAACACTCTTAATATTAGTTGTCTATTTGTTTAACATATGTTTAATGAATTATCATCACAATAATTAGAATTATGACTATTGAATTAAGTCACCTAATATTGGATATCGGCAACGATAAAAGATTTTACATAGGGGCACATTAATTGCACCTTGCACAACGGTAGAATTTATTATAACGTGCACTAGGTATTAATATATATTTAGGAAGGATATGAATCAATAACACATTAAGATTTATAATTATGAGGCGGTTAAATACAGTGATATTACACAGTCTCCAGCACATTGTATTTAATTCATCATCCATAAGTTTTATTAGAGTAATTGCACTTAATGGATTACACTTTTTCTAATAAGAATTAATAAATATGTTTAGCAGCCCAAACATTTATTAAAGGTTCATTCACTAATTTAGTAGGGATAATTAAACGAGTGTTTAAAATAATATAATATATAATTGGTTTATTATTCATTATCGTTATGGTTTTTAAATTGAGTCTTTAATTAATATATAGGGAATTTTCAGTATTTCAGGCTTTAATCATATCAATTACTTAATAATCCGATTGTGTATTAAATCCATCCGTGCCCGCGATGTCCAGTTAATGTATGTCTGGAACGCATACACGGGAAGTTGATTTACCCTGACACGCATGACACGCCGGAAGGCGGAAGCGCGTCATGGGAACATTCGGTTGCTAAGGAACATAGACGTCAGGGAGCCGCGTTAATGAAGGTGTGATTGCCTTAGCGCTACGCGGCGATACAGGAAGCACCATCAACTTAGGTGAACGTACGCCATGTAGGAAGTGTGTCATGGTAACACTTGGTTGCCAGGGGATTTCAGCGTTAGTGAACCGCGCTATGTGGGCGTGGCCGTCCTAGCGGTACGTGGAAATACAGGAAGTCCCACTGATCCAGTGGAACGCACGCCAGGTGCATGCAGGAAGCCGGTTAATGGTGGTGGAACGCACGCCATTAGGGCAATGGAACGCAATTACTGCTTTTGTGCAATTATTCAGGATGCCATAGTAATTAAAACAACAGCTTTTAACATATTCCCTCCCTTATACTAATCTCACAACACAGTCCATTATGTATACAAGAAAAAGAGTATAGATAACGGCATTGATTGGATCTTCAGCTAATTCCATGACAGGAAATGAGGTCACACATAGTGGGTTTAAAAACCCAGTGGATCTAGTTCCAATTGTATGCAGCAGCCAGAAGTATTGCTAACAGTGTAGAGGTAAGCATATGGATTTCATGGTCCTTTATAATTTGTTTTTGGTGTGTAATTGCAAATGTAGTTTATCTAAGTGTTATTATTACTGATATCTAACGTGTGGGGATGAATCCCATCTTTGTAAATATCTGATATCGATGATTAATGGTGATATACAGTTTGAAAGTTGTTCCAACATAATTGAGAGCTGATTTAACTTTGATACAACCGGCATCGGTAGAGTATTTTTGGAAGTGACAGTTTATTCACACTGACACGTTCTAGCATTATTAGAGATAGGGAGTCTATCTCCTAGTCTCATTAAACCACATAATATAGATATGAGGAAATAGTGTTAAAAACGTTTGTTTCTTGTGGGGAATGTGCATGGATAGTGCATGATTAATATAGACGTTAAAAAACAATGAATAATTTTTGATATCAATTTCTCCTTATTATTATTTCTATTTAATTAAAATGGATCTGATCTATCTATTGGATCTTACATTCATACAATTTGTTCCAATTTAGGCACGATTACGATTTTCTGTCCACTATATAGTGGGAAGCTGCTTTAAGAGCTGTCCTTATTATCATTGGTATGTATGAATAAACACCATGGGCCAGTATCAATATGTACTGTACCCTTAAAGCAATAGGAATCTGGTCTGTCATTATAGGTCTCACCACTATTGCCATTAGAAATCAACTTACCAAGTGGGAATCAATAAACAAACATAGAATGTGCCATATTGAATATTCTGCTAAAGAGGTATGTATCGCTATACCATACCAATTTAATCTTGGAACCATATGGTAATATCATATATGAATAGTAATATGTCCGCTAGAACCATCTAGCTTATAAAAGAATAATATGATCAGCACTAATATTATTTTTATATAGAATTAGTATATACAGTTGCACCATCTATTAAATAGGTTGATTTAAATGTTTCAATGTCAGATGGTATTTCGTTTAACTAATGGGATTCCTCTAACTCCTCCTCTTCGATTATATATCTCCTCCTTCTGCATGTTATTGTATGAGTATAACTTATATCATAATTTTACAGATGTTTCATATGGTGTAATCGGGTTCGATACCACTTTTTAAGTGTTTTTACCTACCTATTGAAGACACATTAAGTTACTTGTCCATACTGTGATTTTTGGTATGTATGCATTCTAATTAGAATTGATATGAACATATTACTGATCATTGAGTAGATCTATTGATGTAATGTTTGTATGTATCTTCTGTTTAGATTGTAAATTAAATACCCCTGATGAAGTCTGTAAGACGAAACGCGTTGGGTTAAAGACAGCGATTTTGTCATTTCTTCAAGGAAGATCAATTGTATACTCATATATGAGTGAATTGAATTGTTACCAACATCATTATATGTATGGAACATGTATTGTCGTTTTTTGATTTAATGTGATACAGTTCATATCATACTGTGTTTTATTTAAAAATAAATAAGTCTATGTTTTATGACTATTTTATTATATGTGTTTAATTTGTTGACATACCGATTAAAATCACTAGCTCCCTGGGGAAACACTCTTTTTCTGTTCATAACCATTATACCCCATCTAACAGGGGGTATTTTCCCTAAGGTGCAGCTCCATATAGTATCAGCGCGAGACAGGTCTTATATATATTCTTTATAACTCCATATTTCTGTTAGTAAGACCTAGACCGCAGCGTGTGGCACAGGGATGCCGATTTTTAAAGATAGATCCAAGAGATCACTGAAGGTTAGGAATATTTTCGAGGAGGAGGAACAAGTTTTCCAAACAGATGAAAATGACTATTACGGTTATTTGAATCTAGTAGAAAAATTGGCTATCAAAGAATTAAAAAATTGGTACGACATCATAACATTGGAGAAATATTTGGAAGTAGGAAGGGTCCCGAGAGGACTCAGACTACATAAAAATCCGACTATAGGAGGAGGAAATGAGGAGTTTATTACTAATTGGAATGCAATATTGGATGGATGTTCAGCCAAATTGATTGCCTTAATTATTTCCGAAAGGAAACGTGAACTTAACCATCTGGATGAGGAAATTAAAAATATTGAATCTCAGGCGGTTAAATTCGAAGATAGTGAGGAATTCAAGCGGGATGTCTCAGATTTACAATATAAGTTGGATACTGTAGAGAATGAAATTATCTCACGCAAACAGAAAAAGTTTACGCGGGATAAAAATGATTATATCTCAGGTCAGATACATAATTTACCTATACAAGATGATAAAATCAATAATGGGAGAAATCCGTCCTTTAAACCTAGATTTGGCCAACAAGATAGAGGACGACGGAATGTTCAGAATTACCATGATAATTATGTAGATAGACAACAAAATTACAGACCAAGAAGACAATACCAGTCACCCTATCCGAGTAGAATGGAAGATTCAAGAAGATTTAGGAATAGGATACCATCGAATTATGGCTACAAGAGAGACTATCGTAGACAGTACTCCGACCATAATAATTATTGGCCCTCTAGGAATCGGATAGACAGTGATTGGTCTTTGACATCAAGGGAACAACCGCCTAAACGTTTTTTAGATGGGAGACAGAGATACAAACTTCCCTTTATCCAACAAGAAGAAGAATTGTACGATCGAATAGATTCACCCCAAGGGATAAAAAGAGGGTACAATGGAACAGGCGAGGATCCAGAGGCGGTAGAAAAAAGCCCCAAAAAAAGAAGGGCATTATTCAACCAGGAGAAACCGAGACAGGGATCATCAATAATGCAGAGAGACAGCTTTCAACAGCGGAAAACTCATTATTGATGAAAGGTCTGAAGTTTGCACCAGACTCACATGTGAATAAATTTAGTTTATTCATAGACCTTAATAAGTATATAAGAAAACTCACGATCCAAAGACACTTTCTTAAGAATCCATCATATATAAGTCCAAACCAGGAGAAAGAACCATTGGTAAAATTACCCTCGAAATTTTATCCAGTTGAATCTAGAGGAAGCAACATTGATATATTCTATGAATCAGTAAAAGATGACTTTAAACAAATGAAAATACAGAAGAATAAGTATCAAACCAATCTAAGTACACAAGAGAAAGGAGCATTGAAGTCATTAGTTAAAGACCAAAATATCGTCATAAAAAATGCCGATAAAGGAGGGTCAGTGGTCATACAGACCAAAGCGACATATATGGATGAAGCCTCGAGGATTCTTGACGATGGTGTAACATATGTAGAATTACCATCTAACCCGATTGTGGAATATCAGGAAGAACTGAAAACATTACTTCTTAAAGCTCTGAATGAGAATTTGATCTGTAGAGTCGAGTTTGATTACTTATATGTTAAATTTCCGATAATTCCAACATTTTATCACATCCCAAAGGTTCATAAAAGTCGTACTTCACCACCTGGACGCCCTATAGTGGCAGGGATCAATTCTCTGACGTCCAATCTATCACACTTTTTAGATTTGAAGCTACAACCATACGTGGTAAAACTCACCTCATATTTAAAGGATTCAACGAGTGTATTACGTAAATTGGAAAGTTTCGTCTGGTCGGAGGAATTCTGTTGGCTAACGGTTGATGTTCAGGCCTTATATTCATGCATTCCCCATGTAAAAGGTCTCGAAGCGATTAAGAAAACACTCTCAACGGATCCAGAAAAATCAATCAAGGAGATAGAATTTCTTATGGATAGTATAATTTTCATATTAAATCATAATTATTTCGAATTTAATAAGAAGTTCTATGTACAACAACAAGGAACTGCGATGGGGACTAAGTTTGCCCCATCGTATGCAAACATATTTATGGGAATCTGGGAGGATCAATTTATATACAACTCAAGGTTCTCTAAAAATGTACTATTCTATCAGAGGTACATTGATGACTTATTATTCATTTGGAGGGGTGATGCAGACAGCATAGCTGATTTCATCTCCTTTATACACTTGAATGATTTCAATTTGAAGTTCACCTACAAAATGGACCCCAAGAGTATTGACTATTTGGATTTAGTTCTAATGGGTCAATCAGGAGAAGTGGTGAAAACCAAAACCCATTTTAAAGAGGTGGACGCTAATAGTTATATACCACAGTCTAGTTGCCATCACCCTGCATGGAAGAGAGGGGTACCATTTGCACAATTTGTGCGTTTAAGACGCAACTGCAGTAATATTAACGATTACTGGGAACAAGCCACTTTTTTACAGAAACGTTTCTTGGAAAGAGGATATACCCAGGATCTGATCAATGAAGCCATGAATAGAGCATCGACCAGAGACAGAGGACAGATGCTACAACCCCGTATTAGAGAGCAGGAAAATAAGAAACCAGTTCGGCCATTCGTCACGCAATACAATCGTGAAAATCATACCATTAGAAAAATTATGGATCGTCATTGGGGCATCCTATTAAAGGATCCAGTTTTGGGCCCCTCCTTACCAAGAAAACCAGAAATAGTATTTCAAAGAGCCCCAAATTTGAAAAGTAAAATGGCCCCAAGTAGAATAGTCGGGTCAGATACCCCAAATCCTCGAGCAGATCCTCTTATCCCCACAAAGGGTTGTTTTCCATGCTCAAGGTGCATATGCTGCAAGCATATGGAACGTAAACCCTTTGTACACAAATTGGATACGGGACGAATGTATAGGTTACAGCACCTGATTAACTGCAATACAGAATTTGTAGTATATAGGATTACTTGCAGTTGTAGGATGTCGTATATAGGAAAGACTAAAAGAGCGACTAAGATCAGAATACAAGAACATATGAGGAATATAAAAAACAGAATGACCACGCACAGCCTGGCAAGACACTACGGAGAAAAACATAATTCTGTGGTTAATAGGGAGAACTTCTCCTTTACTGTATTAGAGTTCATACCAGTGGACACGAGAGGCAGTAGTCGAGAACTCACTCTTGCCAAACGCGAGACGTTTTGGATTTATACCTTAAATACCCAGTTCCCCGCTGGCCATAATGAGGGCATAGACATAGTCTCTTTTCTATAGTTTTTGATATAATATCAGCAGGAGCCACTATTTAATATTTGAGGCTTCCTTCCACCTACTCTGCTCTCTCTATCTTGGTTTTTCATTTTTTGGGTATCAGTAAAGAATTTAGTGGTGTATGGTTAAAAATGTTGGTGTTAATATACATCTATTGGCCCGCCTATATTTGATAAATGTATTATATTATCAAATAAGGACCCTGTCAATACTGGTCAGGGTCCGCATTTCTGGTTCTCTCTTAACTTGGATTATTTGTAAACCGTATGGAGTTGTAAATAAAGAATCATGAAATAATATGCTAGGTACTCTCTCTCCTTTAATTATTGGGTCCAATTAAATGTCTCCAGACGGTTATTGGTCATCGTAACAAGATTAGTACACTATAACACTCTTAATATTAGTTGTCTATTTGTTTAACATATGTTTAATGAATTATCATCACAATAATTAGAATTATGACTATTGAATTAAGTCACCTAATATTGGATATCGGCAACGATAAAAGATTTTACATAGGGGCACATTAATTGCACCTTGCACAACGGTAGAATTTATTATAACGTGCACTAGGTATTAATATATATTTAGGAAGGATATGAATCAATAACACATTAAGATTTATAATTATGAGGCGGTTAAATACAGTGATATTACACAGTCTCCAGCACATTGTATTTAATTCATCATCCATAAGTTTTATTAGAGTAATTGCACTTAATGGATTACACTTTTTCTAATAAGAATTAATAAATATGTTTAGCAGCCCAAACATTTATTAAAGGTTCATTCACTAATTTAGTAGGGATAATTAAACGAGTGTTTAAAATAATATAATATATAATTGGTTTATTATTCATTATCGTTATGGTTTTTAAATTGAGTCTTTAATTAATATATAGGGAATTTTCAGTATTTCAGGCTTTAATCATATCAATTACTTAATAATCCGATTGTGTATTAAATCCATCCGTGCCCGCGATGTCCAGTTAATGTATGTCTGGAACGCATACACGGGAAGTTGATTTACCCTGACACGCATGACACGCCGGAAGGCGGAAGCGCGTCATGGGAACATTCGGTTGCTAAGGAACATAGACGTCAGGGAGCCGCGTTAATGAAGGTGTGATTGCCTTAGCGCTACGCGGCGATACAGGAAGCACCATCAACTTAGGTGAACGTACGCCATGTAGGAAGTGTGTCATGGTAACACTTGGTTGCCAGGGGATTTCAGCGTTAGTGAACCGCGCTATGTGGGCGTGGCCGTCCTAGCGGTACGTGGAAATACAGGAAGTCCCACTGATCCAGTGGAACGCACGCCAGGTGCATGCAGGAAGCCGGTTAATGGTGGTGGAACGCACGCCATTAGGGCAATGGAACGCAATTACTGCTTTTGTGCAATTATTCAGGATGCCATAGTAATTAAAACAACAGCTTTTAACATATTCCCTCCCTTATACTAATCTCACAACACAGTCCATTATGTATACAAGAAAAAGAGTATAGATAACGGCATTGATTGGATCTTCAGCTAATTCCATGACAGGAAATGAGGTCACACATAGTGGGTTTAAAAACCCAGTGGATCTAGTTCCAATTGTATGCAGCAGCCAGAAGTATTGCTAACAGTGTAGAGGTAAGCATATGGATTTCATGGTCCTTTATAATTTGTTTTTGGTGTGTAATTGCAAATGTAGTTTATCTAAGTGTTATTATTACTGATATCTAACGTGTGGGGATGAATCCCATCTTTGTAAATATCTGATATCGATGATTAATGGTGATATACAGTTTGAAAGTTGTTCCAACATAATTGAGAGCTGATTTAACTTTGATACAACCGGCATCGGTAGAGTATTTTTGGAAGTGACAGTTTATTCACACTGACACGTTCTAGCATTATTAGAGATAGGGAGTCTATCTCCTAGTCTCATTAAACCACATAATATAGATATGAGGAAATAGTGTTAAAAACGTTTGTTTCTTGTGGGGAATGTGCATGGATAGTGCATGATTAATATAGACGTTAAAAAACAATGAATAATTTTTTATATCAATTTCTCCTTATTATTATTTCTATTTAATTAAAATGGATCTGATCTATCTATTGGATCTTACATTCATACAATTTGTTCCAATTTAGGCACGATTACGATTTTCTGTCCACTATATAGTGGGAAGCTGCTTTAAGAGCTGTCCTTATTATCATTGGTATGTATGAATAAACACCATGGGCCAGTATCAATATGTACTGTACCCTTAAAGCAATAGGAATCTGGTCTGTCATTATAGGTCTCACCACTATTGCCATTAGAAATCAACTTACCAAGTGGGAATCAATAAACAAACATAGAATGTGCCATATTGAATATTCTGCTAAAGAGGTATGTATCGCTATACCATACCAATTTAATCTTGGAACCATATGGTAATATCATATATGAATAGTAATATGTCCGCTAGAACCATCTAGCTTATAAAAGAATAATATGATCAGCACTAATATTATTTTTATATAGAATTAGTATATACAGTTGCACCATCTATTAAATAGGTTGATTTAAATGTTTCAATGTCAGATGGTATTTCGTTTAACTAATGGGATTCCTCTAACTCCTCCTCTTCGATTATATATCTCCTCCTTCTGCATGTTATTGTATGAGTATAACTTATATCATAATTTTACAGATGTTTCATATGGTGTAATCGGGTTCGATACCACTTTTTAAGTGTTTTTACCTACCTATTGAAGACACATTAAGTTACTTGTCCATACTGTGATTTTTGGTATGTATGCATTCTAATTAGAATTGATATGAACATATTACTGATCATTGAGTAGATCTATTGATGTAATGTTTGTATGTATCTTCTGTTTAGATTGTAAATTAAATACCCCTGATGAAGTCTGTAAGACGAAACGCGTTGGGTTAAAGACAGCGATTTTGTCATTTCTTCAAGGAAGATCAATTGTATACTCATATATGAGTGAATTGAATTGTTACCAACATCATTATATGTATGGAACATGTATTGTCGTTTTTTGATTTAATGTGATACAGTTCATATCATACTGTGTTTTATTTAAAAATAAATAAGTCTATGTTTTATGACTATTTTATTATATGTGTTTAATTTGTTGACATACCGATTAAAATCACTAGCTCCCTGGGGAAACACTCTTTTTCTATATATATATATATATATATATATATATATATATATATATATATATATATAGTGTTTCACAGGATATACTGTTTTGTATTTTTCTCATATGTCCTAGAGGATGCTGGGGACACCAAAAGAACCATGGGGTATAGACGGGATCCGCAGAAGACATGGGCACTTTAAGACTTTGAAAAGGGGTGTGCACTGGCTCCTCCCGCTATGCCCCTCCTCCAGACTCCAGTTTTAGAATTGTGTCCAGTGAGACTGGACACACTACGGGGAGCTCTACTGAGTTTCTCTGAAAAATACTTTTTGTTAGGTTTTTTATGTTCAGGGAGGCTGCTGGCAACAACCTCCCTGCTTCGTGGGACTGAGGGGAGAGAAGTATGACCCACTTCTAGTGAGTGCAATGGCTCTGCTTCTGTCTACAGGACACCATTAGCTCCTGAGGGTTTGATTGCTGGGTACGCTCATATGCTCGCTCCCACAGCCGGCCGTCACCCCTCTTACAGAGCCAGAAGTCGGAAGACAGGTGAGTAGAAGAAGAAAGAAGACTTTAGTGACTGCATTTCCCTGAGGTACCGCGCAGTGGACGGACGCTGCGCACCAAGGGCGCCTGGGTGCAGGGCCCGGGGGGGGGCGCCCTGGGCAGCTTAAGATACCTCAGCAAAGACTGGCAAGAGGGGACATTAGTGCAAGGCACTGTCCTAACCCCCGCCAGTATAATCAGTATTATATAAAAGAGCGGGACGGAAGCGCGCCAGTAAGGGGGCGGAGCTTCGTCCCCACAGCTCACTCGGCGCTATTTCCTCTCCACTAGCTGCAGAGATGCTGGTCCTTCCTCACACTGCTGAACAAGTAACAGGGTGGAAAACAGGGGGGAGGGGGGGGGCAGGTTATTTGGTGCAATATTATATAATAGAAAAAGCGCTACAGGTCTGGGGCATTTTAGTTAACGCTTCTGACCCATTGATTTGGCGCTGGGGTGTGAGCTGGCAAATTCCCTCTGTGTCTCTCTGACAGGCTTCTCTGTGGGTCTGTCCCCTATAAGCCCAGTGTGTCTGTGGGTGTTTATTACACGTGTGTCGGCATGTCTGAGGCTGAGTGCTCTTCACAGGAGGAGACTGTATTAGAGACGCAAAAGGTGGTGGGGGTGACCATGTCGGCACCGCCAACTCCTGATTGGGTAAATGTATTGAATGCTTTGAATGCTAATGTAGCTCGTATTAGTAAAAGATTGGACAAGTCTGAGTCTCAGACCCATGGAAGAAATCTGTGGAAGATATGTTATTACAAGTTCAGGTCCCCTCGGGGTCACAGAAACGTACGTTTACCCAGTTGGCAGACACTGATACCGACACGGACACTGTGTCGACTATAGTGATTCCAGATTAGATCCGAAATTGGCAAAGAGCATTCAGTACATGATTGTGGCTATTAGAGGTATTGCATATCACTGAGGACCCTGCTGCTCCGGATAAAAGGGTCTGTATGTATAAGGAAAAGAAACCTGAAATAACGTTTCCTCCCTCTCATGAACTGAATATTTTATTTGATAAAGTCTGGGAAAGTCCTGACAGAAAATTTCAGATTCCCAAAAGGATTCCGGTAGCTTATCCGTTTCCCTCTGGGGATAGGGAAAAGTGGGAGTCACCACCCATTGTGGACAAGGCCCTATCGCGGTTGTCTAAAAAGGTGGCTCTTCCGTCACTTGGCACGGCTGCCCTTAAAGACCCTGCAGATCGTAAGCAGGAAGCTACGTTAAAATCCATTTATATGATCACAGGTACACTACTCAGACCGGTCATTGCCTCTGCGCGGGTGAGTATTGCTATTGAAAAGTGGGCAGATAACTTGTCATCTGACATAGATACCCTAGATAGGGATAACATCCTCTTGACGCTGGGTTATATCAAGGACGCCTCAGTTTACCTAAAGGAAGCTGCGAGGGATATTGGCCTTTTGGGATCAAAGGCCAATGCCATGGCAGTCTCAGCTAGACGAGCATTGTGGATTCATCAGTGGAATGCTGATACTGACTCTAAGAAAAATATGGAATCCCTGCCGTACAAAGGTGGTGTCTTGTTTGGTGACGGCCTCGCTGATTTGGTATCTACGGCTACCGCGGGTAAGTCATCATTTTTGCCTTATGTGCCTTCGCAAAACAAAAGAAGACACACCACTATCATATTCAGTCCTTTCGGACCAATTAATACAAGAAAGGGCGAGGTTCTTCCTTCCTTGCAGCTAGAGGAAGAGGAAAGGGTAAAAGATCACCAGCCGTGGTGGGTTCCCAGGAGCAGAAGTCCTCCCCGACTTCTGCCAAATTCAGCGCATGACACTGGGGCTCCTCTGCGGGAGTCCGCACCGGTGGGGGCACGTCTCAAACTCTTCAGTCAGTTCTGGGTTCGTTCGGACCTGGACCCATGGGTTTTGCAAATAATATCCCAAGGGTACAAACTGGAGTTTAAAGACGTCCCTCCTCACCGATTTTTCAAATCGGCCTTGGCAGTTTCTCTTCCGGACAGGGAGGTAATTTGCAACGCCATACAAAAGTTGTGTCAAAATCAGGTTATCGTCAGGGTTCCCCAGTCACAACAGGGAGAAGGTTTTAAGCAAGCCTATTTGTGGTTCCGAAACCGGATGGCTCGGTCAGGCCAATCCTAATCCTGAAATCCCTCAAATTCTACCTGAAAAAATTCAAATTCAAGATGGAGTCTCTCCGAGAAGTGATCTCCAGTCTGGAGGAAGGGGATTTTATGGTGTCGGTGGACATAAAAGATGCCTACTTACATGTTCCCATTTATCCTCCACATCAGCCTTACCTGAGGTTTGCAATTCAGGATTGTCATTACCAATTTCAGATGTTGCCGTTTGGTCTGTCCACGGCTTCCAAGGATTTTCACCAAAGTAATGGCGGAAATTATTGTTCTACTTCGCAAGCAAGGAGTCACAATTATCCCGTACTTGGACGATCTCCTGATAAAGGCAAGATCCACGGACCAGTTGGTGAAAAACGTTGCCCTGTCCCTGACAGTACTTCAACAACACGGTTGGCTCCTGAACTTGCCAAAATCACAGTTGATTCCGGCGACAAGGTTGTCATTTTTAGGGATGATACTGGACACAGAACTACAGAGAGTTTTTCTTCCGGTGGAAAAGGCTCAGGAACTTCAGAGCCTGGTCAAACAAATTCTGAAACCACCAAGAGTGTCAATCCATCAGTGCACTCGGTTGCTGAGGAAGATGGTGGCGACCTACGAGGCCATTCAGTTTGGCAGATTCCATACCAGAGTATTTCAGTGAAACCTGTTGGACAAGTGGTCCAGATCACACCTGCACATGGACCGAAAGATAGTCCTGTCTTCCAAGACCAGAATATCACTCCTGTGGTGGCTGCACAGCTCTCACCTCCTGGAGGGGCGTAGGTTCGGGATCCAGGACTGGATCCTAATAACCACGGATGCAAGTCTCCGAGGATGAGGTGCAGTTACGCAAGGGGTAAACTTCCAAGGAAGATGGTCAAGCCAGGAAACTTGTCTCCACATAAACGTTCTGGAGTTAAGGGCCATTTACAACGGCTTTGTGCAGGCGGAACATCTTCGCAATCTGCCCGTGCTGATCCAATCGGACAATGTGACAGCAGTAGTGTACATAAACTGCCAGGGCGGAACAAAAAGCAGAGCGGCAATGGCAGAAGTCACAAAGGTTCTCCGCTGGGCAGAGAAGCATACAAGAGCGCTGTCAGCGATCTTCATTCAAGGAGTGGACAACTGGGAAGCAGACTTCCTCAGCAGACACGATCTCCATCCAGTAGAATGGAGCCTCCATCAAGAGATCTTCACAGAAGTGACAAGTCATTGGGGAATTCCTCACATAGACATGATGGCGTTGCGCCTCAACAAAAAGCTTCAGAGATATTGTTCCAGGTCCAGTGACCCTCAAGCAATAGCAGTGGATGCACTGGTGACACCATGGGTGTTTCCGTCGGTGTATGTTTTCCCTCCACTTCCTCTCATTCCAAAAGTTCTAAAGATCATAAGCAGAACAAAGGTTCAAGCAATCCTCATTGTCCTAGACTGGCCAAGGAGGGCTTGGTATCCAGATCTTCAGGAATTACTCATAGGAGATCCCTGGCCTCTTCCTCTACGCGAGGACCTGTTACAGCAGGGGCCGTGCATATACCAAGACTTACCGCTGCTACGTTTGACGGCATGGCGGTTGAACACCAGATCCTAGCATGAAAGGGTATTCCCAGTGAAGTCATTCCCACACTTCTTCAGGCCAGGAAAGGAGCAATGTCTAAACATTACCACCGCATTTGGAGGAAGTATGTGTCTTGGTGTGAATCCAAGAATGCTCCTGCGGAAGAGTTTGAGCTAGGACGTTTTCTCCATTTTCTACAAGCAGGTGTGGAGGCGGGCCTAAAGTTGGGCTCAATTGAGGTTCAGATTTCAGCCTTAGCGGTTTTCTTTCAAAAACAATTGGCCTCCCTTCCAGAAGTTCAACCTTTCGTGAAGGGTGTGTTGCATATCCAACCTCCATTTGTACCCACTGTGGCACCATGGGATCTTAACGTGGTGTTGCAGTCCCTTCAATTGCATTGGTTTGAGCCTTTACAGACGGTAGAGTTGAATTTTCTCACTTGGAAAGTGGTCATCCTGTTGGCTTTGGCGTCCGCAAGGCTGGTGTCTGAGTTAGCGGCCTTGTCTCACAAGAGCCCTTATTTAATCTTTCATGAAGATAGAGCAGAGTTGAGGACTTGGCAACATTTTCTGCCGAAGGTGGTTTCATCTCTCTACATGAACCAACCTATTGTGGTGCCAGTGGCTACTGCCTCTTTCGTTGAGTCAAAATCTTTGGATATGGTCAGAGCTCTGAAAATCTATGTCGCCAGAACGGCACGGGTTAGGAAAACTGAAGCTCTGTTTGTCCTGTATGCTCCCAACAAGATTGGGTGTCCTGTTTCCAAACAGACCATTGCACGCTGGATCTGTAACACGATTCAGCATGCTCATTCCACGGCCGGATTACCATTACCGGAATCGGTGAAGGCCCATTCTACTAGAAAGGTGGGCTCTTCCTGGGCGGCTGCCCGAGGGGTCTCGGCATTGCAACTTTGCAGAGCTGCTACTTGGTGGGGTTCGAACACTTTTGCGAAGTTTTACAAGTTTGATACCCTGGCCGATGACGACCTCAAGTTTGGTCGATCGGTGCTGCAGAGTCATCCGCACTCTTCCGCCCGTTCTAGAGCTTTGGTATAACCCCATGGTTCTTTTGGTGTCCCCATCATCCTCTAGGACGTATGAGAAAATAGGATTTTAAAACCTACCGGTAAATCCTTTTCTCTTAGTCTTTAGAGGATGCTGGGCGCCCGTCCCAGTGCGTACTGTATCTGCAGTTATTAGTTCTGGTTACACACATGTTGTGTTATGTTTATAGTCAGCCTGTTGCTGAAATTGGTTCATGCCGTTGGTTTGGGTTCTGTTGAATGCCACGTTGTGCGGCGTGCTTGCGGTGTGTGCTGGTATGAATATCACCTTAGTTTAACAATAAATCCTTTCCTCTAAATTTGTCCGTCTCCCTGGGCACAGTTCCTATAACTGGAGTCTGGAGGAGGGGCATAGAGGGAGAAGCCAGTGCACACCCCTTTTCAAAGTCTTAAAGTGCCCATGTCTCCTGCGGATCCCGTCTATACCCCATGGTTCTTTTGGTGTCCCCATCATCCTCTACGGACTAAGAGAAAAAGATTTACCGGTAGGTATTAAAATCCTATTTCTCTTACGTCCTAGAGGATGCTGGGGACTCCGTAAGGACCATGGGGAATAGACTGGCTCTGCAGGAGACATGGGCACTAAAAAGAACTTTAGATATGGGTGTGCACTGGCTCCTCCCTATATGTACCTCCTCTAGACCTCAGTTAGAGAAACTGTGCCCAGAGGAGACTGGGTGCACTACAGGGAGCTCTCCTGAGTTTCTCTGAAAGAAAGAATTTTGTTAGGTATTTTATTTTCAGGGAGCCCTGCAGGCAACAGGCTCCCTGCATCGTGGGACTGAGGAGAGAGAGAAGCAGACCTACTTAAATGCTAGGCTCTGCTTCTTAGGCTACTGGACACCATTAGCTCCAGAGGGAGTCGGAACGCAGGTCTCCCCTCGCTGTTCGTCCCGGAGCCGCGCCACCGTCCTCCTCACAGAGCCGTAAGATAGAAGCCGGGTGAGTATAAGAAGATAGAAGACTTCAGAGGCGGCAGAAGACTTCAGATCTTCACAGAGGTAACACTGCGCGCCATTGCTCCCACACACAACACACAGCGGCAGGCACTGATGGTTGCAGGGCGTAGGGGGGGCGCCCTGGGCAGCAATAATAATTAAATAGGCTCATAATTTAATTATTCTATCATTTATCCTATTTACAAAATCACCTTATTGTACTATTATCTCATTTTCGGCATCCCCTTTTTCAACATGTCATTATCATTCTCATTCCCATTACCCCCCGTTCTCCGCTCTGATTGGCCGCGTGTGTATTACACACACACGTCAGTGAGCGTCTGCACGCCCCCTGACCTTACTCCGCCCACCCACGTCTGACAACAGGCGCACCCATGCTCTGATTGGCCGGGACGCGTTGTATACACGTCCCGATTGGCCTCCAGCGCTAGAATGGGATTTCCCAGTCCCCAAGCCTAATTGTACTACCACACTCTATTGGCTGCTACCCGCGCCAACAGGGTTTTTAAACCCTACATGCATTATAAGCTGTGAGATCCCGGAAGTGAACAAGCCTATGGGCGAAACGCGTTTTCCATGGATTCCACAGCAGGACCTACTCATGGAGGCTTTATTCTGTCATCACCTGCCTTCTGAATTTGACTCTGAGTATAATCTTCTTCTATTTTCAACATATTATTGAATCATCATTGTTAATAATTTCTACATATGTTTATCTCTACTTGGCATGTCAAACTTTCTGTCAGACTAGGCAGCTAGTTTTTCTGTGCACACTATAGCCTTAACATTCTGTCAGACCAGGCAGCTAGTTTTTGTATACATATTATAACTTATAAATCATAGTGATTTCAGGTCGATTTTTGTCCTTACACACTGCCTGACCACAGTGGCTTTATGCAGTATGCCACATTTTGTGTCTGCTTGATATGTGTGCCTTGTTCAAGTAATGATTTTCTGTACTCATAGATGTCTATGCACTACAAAATTGTATATTTAATCTATTTACCTGACGCCTCATGTCTTGATTTGGTTACCCTTTCTTGGGTATCAACCCCTAACCCAATCAGAGAGGCTCCAATCTGTATACCTATTCTTTTTCTCTACTTACCTTTTTTCAGTGGACTCTCATCCACGATCCAGGGTATACAACGTCACTGAGTGACTTTTGTTTTACCTTGCCTAACGTGGAAAGCAGATCCACGCACAATATGGTCTTATCTTTCTAGAATCTTCCATTCATATATAGGTGCACTCTCATTGGTAGATAGCCTCTCTACTATCATACCACGCTGCTAATGCCCGATCTCGTCCGATCTTGGAAGCTAAACAGCGTTGGGCTGGGTCATTACCTTGAGAGGAGACTCCCTGGGAATACCCAGTGTTGTAGGGTAGGAACTATTCCCCTTCTTCTGAAGGGTGGACACCAACAGCAGTATCACCACTATTTGCTTTTTTTCTTCTTCATATCTCTTTCCTCAAAAAAAAATTTCCCCAGCGTCAGGATATTAAGATATACATTTTTAACATGTGCCATATGCTTCAAACGGGTGATCAGTAAAGTGTATAGCATTGACCTAACTTAAGTGGTCTTCTAAGACACAATACTGACCTTCCTCCTTTTTCAGGTCCCATTAATACAGAAATCTCTGTACTGGTCAGGAGAAACGGGTGCTAGACTAATAAGTGTCTGCAGCCTTTCTGATTTTTTCTCTTGTGATTAATAGACCAGAACACTCTATTATTTTTACACACTCTGTCGTGTTTTATCTCACACTTCTTTGGATCGGAGACGGGTATTTGTTTTAAATTTGGATTAATAAAATAAATAAATGCTTTTATTTCATCTCCTAATTGAAGAATCCTTCTTCCTTCCATAAGAGTGCGCCCACACAAGAGCTTTCTCTTTCTCCCCTTGTCAGTACTCGTACTTTCTAGCTCTGGGCGCACCACCAACAGGGACTACAATTGAAAGGTTCTTGTTTTTCCTTTCCAACAATGTAAATTGTCCAACTTTGGTTTTTCTATTATTTGTTACAATTTATCACATACCAGTGCCCAGTCGCCCTTTCTTTTTGATAGAGTATAAGAAGATAGAAGACTTCAGAGGCGGCAGAAGACTTCAGTTCTTCACAGAGGTAACACTACGCGCCATTGCTCCCACACACAACACACAGCGGCAGGCACTGATGGGTGCAGGGCGCAGGGGGGGCGCCCTGGGCAGCAATAATAAACCTCTAGGACTGGCCAGTATAGATATATAGGCTCTGAGGACTGTATATTTAAAACCCCCGCCAGTTTTGAAGAAATCGAGCGGGACCAAAGCCCGCCGATGAGGGGGCGGAGCTTGATCCCTCAGCACTAACCAGCGCCATTTTCTCCACAGCACACCGCTGGGAAGCTGGATCCCCGGACTCTCTCCCCTGCTGAACACGGTGACAGAGGGTTTTAAAGAAGGGGGGGGGGGCCACATAATTTGGCGCAGTGATTATATAAAGAAAAGCGCTATATATATCTGGGATTTTTCAAGGGTCATTGGCGCTGGGTGTGTGCTGGCATACTCTCTCTCTCTGTCTCTCCAAAGGGCCTTGTTGGGGAACTGTCTCCAGATTAGAGATTTCCCTGAGTGTGTGGGGTGTCGGTACGCGTGTGTTGGCGTGTCTGAAGCGGAAGGCTCTTCTAAGGAGGAGGTGGAGCAAATGAGTGTGGTGTCTCCGTCAGCAATGCCGACACCTGACTGGTTGGATATGTGGAATGTTTTAAATGCAAATGTGAATTTATTACACAAGAGGTTGGACAAAGCTTAGTCCAGGGAATGTACAGGGAGTCAAGCCCTGCCTTTCACTATGACGCAGGGACTTTCTGGGTCTCAGAAGCGCCCACTATCCCAAGTAGTTGACACTGATACCGACACGGATTCTGACTCCAGTGTCGACTATGATGATGCAAAGTTGCAGCCTAAATTGGCTAAAAGTATTCATTATATGATTATTGCAATAAAGGATGTGTTGCATATAACAGATGACCCCTCGGTACCTGACACGAGGGTACACATGTTTAAAGAAAAGAAGCCTGAGGTTACTTTTCCCCCTTCTCATGAGCTAAATGAGTTATTTGAAAGGGCTTGGGAAACTCCAGACAAGAAACTGCAGATTCCCAAGAGGATTCTTATGGCGTATCCTTTCCCGACTAAGGACAGGATACGGTGGGAATCCTCCCCAAGGGTGGACAAAGCGTTGACACGCTTATCCAAAAAGGTAGCGCTGCCATCTCAAGATACCGCAGCCCTCAAGGATCCTGCTGATCGCAGACAGGAGACTACCTTGAAGTCTATTTACACACATACTGGTACATTACTCAGACCGGCGATAGCGTCGGATTTGGTTTGTAGCGCTGTAGCAGCGTGGACAGATACCTTATCTGCTGATATTGATACGCTGGATAAGGAAACCATTTTATTGACCTTGGGTCATATTAAGGATGCTGTCCTATATATGAGAGATGCTCAGAGAGATGTTGGCCTACTGGGTTCCAGAGCCAACGCGATGGCGATTTCTGCTAGGCGAGCCCTATGGACCCGAAAATGGACGGGTGATGCCGACTCGAAGAGGCATATGGAGGTTTTGCCTTACAAGGGTGAGGACTTATTTGGGGAAGGTCTCACGGACCTGGTTTCCACAGCTACTGCAGGTAAATCAACTTTTTTGCCCAAGAACTCATGAACTTGGTCAGGGACCTCTTGAAGCCAAAAAGGGTGTCGGTGCATCACTGCACTCGAGTTCTGGGAAAGATGGTGGTGTCTTACGAGGCCATTCCATTCGGCAGGTTCCATGCAAGGACTTTTCAGTGGGACCTTCTGGACAAGTGGTTCGGGTCGCATCTACAGATTCATCAGATGATCAGCCTGTCCCCCAGGACCAGGATATCTCTCCTGTGGTGGCTGCAGAGTGCTCACCTTCTAGAGGGTCGCAGGTTCGGCATTCAGGACTGGGTTCTGGTAACCACGGACGCGAGCCTCCGAGCATGGGGAGCAGTCACACAGGGAAGAAACTTCCAAGGTCTATGGTCAAGCCAGTAGGCTTGTCTACACATCAACGTACTGGAATTAAGGGCCATATACAACGGCCTTCGTCAAGCGGAGAATTTGCTTTGCGACCTACCGGTTCTGATTCAGTCAGACAACATCACCGCAGTGGCTCATGTAAACCATCAAGGCGGAACAAAGAGCAGAGTGGCAATGGCAGAAGCCACCAGGATTCTTCGCTGGGCGGAAAATCATGTAAGCGCTCTGACGGCAGTCTTCATTCCGGGAGTAGACAACTGGGAAGCGGACTTCCTCAGCAGACATGATCTACATCCAGGAGAGTGGGGACTTCATCAGGAAGTCTTTGCAGAGATTGCAAGTCAGTGGGGACTGCCTCAAATAGACATGATGGCGTCGCACCTCAACAAGAAACTTCCGAGATATTGCGTCAGGTCAAGGGACCCTCAGGCGGTAGCAGTGGACGCCCTGGTGACACCGTGGGTGTTCCAGTCGGTCTATGTGTTCCCTCCTCTTCCTCTCATCTCCAAGATATTTAGAATCATAAGACGAAGAGGAGTACAGACAGTTCTCATTGTTCCAGATTGGCCTCGAAGGGCCTGGTATCCGGATCTGCAGGAAATGCTCACAGAAGATCCGTGGCCTCTCTCAGAGAGGACCTGTTGCAACAGGGGCCCTGTCTGT
The DNA here is from genome assembly GCF_028390025.1 of Pseudophryne corroboree. Classification (NCBI taxonomy): domain Eukaryota; kingdom Metazoa; phylum Chordata; class Amphibia; order Anura; family Myobatrachidae; genus Pseudophryne; species Pseudophryne corroboree. The sequence continues at coordinate 295,141,319 of NC_086448.1, forward strand.
TCCAGGACTTACCGCGGCTGCGTTTGACGGCATGGCGGTTGAACGCCGGATCCTAGCGAAAAAGGGCATTCCGGATGAGGTCATTCCTACTCTGATAAAGGCTAGGAAGGACGTGACAGCAAAACATTATCACCGTATATGGAGGAAGTATGTGTCTTGGTGTGAGTCCAGGAATGCTCCTCCGGAATAATTCCATCTGGGCCGTTTCCTTCACTTCCTACAGACTGGAGTGAATTTGGGCATAAAATTAGGCTCCATTAAGGTTCAGATTTCGGCCCTATCTATTTTCTTTCAGAAGGAATTGGCTTCTCTCCCAGAAGTCCAGACTTTTGTGAAGGGAGTGCTGCATATCCAGCCTCCTCTTGTGCCTCCTGTGGCACCATGGGACCTTACGTGGTGTTACGGTTCCTTAAGTCTCACTGGTTTGAGCCTCTTCAAACGGTGGAATTATAAAGTATCTCACTTGGAAAGTGGTCATGTTGTTGGCCTTGGCATCGGCAAGGCGAGTGTCTGAGTTGGCGGCTTTATCTCATAAAAGCCCCTATCTGATTTTCCATGTGGATAGAGCGGAGTTGCGGACTCGTCCTCAATTTTTGCCTAAGGTGGTTTCCTCTTTTCATATGAACCAACCTATTGTGGTGCCTGTGGCTACGCGGGACTTGGAGGATTCCGAGTCCCTTGATGTGGTCAGGGCATTGAAAATTTATGTAGCCAGAACGGCTCGGGTTAGGAAAACAAAGGCACTGTTTGTCCTGTATGCAACCAACAAGGTTGGCGCTCCTGCTTCTAAGCAGACTATTGCTCGCTGGATCTGTAACACGATTCAGCAGGCTCATTCTACAGCTGGATTGCCGTTGCCAAACTCAGTAAAGGCCCATTCCACTAGGAAGGTGGGTTCTTCTTGGGCGGCTTCCCGAGGTGTCTCGGCATTACAGCTTTGCCGAGCGGCGACTTGGTCGGGTTCAAACACCTTTGCAAAGTTCTACAAGTTTGATACCCTGGCTGATGAGGACCTCATGTTTGCTCAATCGGTGCTGCAGAGTCATCCGCACTCTCCCGCCCGTTTTGGAGCTTTGGTATAATCCCCATGGTCCTTACGGAGTCCCCAGCATCCTCTAGGACGTAAGAGAAAATAAGATTTTAAACCTACCGGTAAATCTTTTTCTCCTTGTCCGTAGAGGATGCTGGGCGCCCGTCCCAGTGCGGACTAAATTCTGCAAGACTTGTATATAGTTTTGGCTTACATAAGAAGACACACCACTATCATATTCAGTCCTTTCGGACCAATTAATACAAGAAAGGGCGAGGTTCTTCCTTCCTTGCAGCTAGAGGAAGAGGAAAGGGTAAAAGATCACCAGCCGTGGTGGGTTCCCAGGAGCAGAAGTCCTCCCCGACTTCTGCCAAATGCAGCGCATGACACTGGGGCTCCTCTGCGGGAGTCCGCACCGGTGGGGGCACGTCTCAAACTCTTCAGTCAGTTCTGGGTTCGTTCGGACCTGGACCCATGGGTTTTGCAAATAATATCCCAAGGGTACAAACTGGAGTTTAAAGACGTCCCTCCTCACCGATTTTTCAAATCGGCCTTGGCAGTTTCTCTTCCGGACAGGGAGGTAATTTGCAACGCCATACAAAAGTTGTGTCAAAATCAGGTTATCGTCAGGGTTCCCCAGTCACAACAGGGAGAAGGTTTTAAGCAAGCCTATTTGTGGTTCCGAAACCGGATGGCTCGGTCAGGCCAATCCTAATCCTGAAATCCCTCAAATTCTACCTGAAAAAATTCAAATTCAAGATGGAGTCTCTCCGAGAAGTGATCTCCAGTCTGGAGGAAGGGGATTTTATGGTGTCGGTGGACATAAAAGATGCCTACTTACATGTTCCCATTTATCCTCCACATCAGCCTTACCTGAGGTTTGCAATTCAGGATTGTCATTACCAATTTCAGATGTTGCCGTTTGGTCTGTCCACGGCTTCCAAGGATTTTCACCAAAGTAATGGCGGAAATTATTGTTCTACTTCGCAAGCAAGGAGTCACAATTATCCCGTACTTGGACGATCTCCTGATAAAGGCAAGATCCACGGACCAGTTGGTGAAAAACGTTGCCCTGTCCCTGACAGTACTTCAACAACACGGTTGGCTCCTGAACTTGCCAAAATCACAGTTGATTCCGGCGACAAGGTTGTCATTTTTAGGGATGATACTGGACACAGAACTACAGAGAGTTTTTCTTCCGGTGGAAAAGGCTCAGGAACTTCAGAGCCTGGTCAAACAAATTCTGAAACCACCAAGAGTGTCAATCCATCAGTGCACTCGGTTGCTGAGGAAGATGGTGGCGACCTACGAGGCCATTCAGTTTGGCAGATTCCATACCAGAGTATTTCAGTGAAACCTGTTGGACAAGTGGTCCAGATCACACCTGCACATGGACCGAAAGATAGTCCTGTCTTCCAAGACCAGAATATCACTCCTGTGGTGGCTGCACAGCTCTCACCTCCTGGAGGGGCGTAGGTTCGGGATCCAGGACTGGATCCTAATAACCACGGATGCAAGTCTCCGAGGATGAGGTGCAGTTACGCAAGGGGTAAACTTCCAAGGAAGATGGTCAAGCCAGGAAACTTGTCTCCACATAAACGTTCTGGAGTTAAGGGCCATTTACAACGGCTTTGTGCAGGCGGAACATCTTCGCAATCTGCCCGTGCTGATCCAATCGGACAATGTGACAGCAGTAGTGTACATAAACTGCCAGGGCGGAACAAAAAGCAGAGCGGCAATGGCAGAAGTCACAAAGGTTCTCCGCTGGGCAGAGAAGCATACAAGAGCGCTGTCAGCGATCTTCATTCAAGGAGTGGACAACTGGGAAGCAGACTTCCTCAGCAGACACGATCTCCATCCAGTAGAATGGAGCCTCCATCAAGAGATCTTCACAGAAGTGACAAGTCATTGGGGAATTCCTCACATAGACATGATGGCGTTGCGCCTCAACAAAAAGCTTCAGAGATATTGTTCCAGGTCCAGTGACCCTCAAGCAATAGCAGTGGATGCACTGGTGACACCATGGGTGTTTCCGTCGGTGTATGTTTTCCCTCCACTTCCTCTCATTCCAAAAGTTCTAAAGATCATAAGCAGAACAAAGGTTCAAGCAATCCTCATTGTCCTAGACTGGCCAAGGAGGGCTTGGTATCCAGATCTTCAGGAATTACTCATAGGAGATCCCTGGCCTCTTCCTCTACGCGAGGACCTGTTACAGCAGGGGCCGTGCATATACCAAGACTTACCGCTGCTACGTTTGACGGCATGGCGGTTGAACACCAGATCCTAGCACGAAAGGGTATTCCCAGTGAAGTCATTCCCACACTTCTTCAGGCCAGGAAAGGAGCAATGTCTAAACATTACCACCGCATTTGGAGGAAGTATGTGTCTTGGTGTGAATCCAAGAATGCTCCTGCGGAAGAGTTTGAGCTAGGACGTTTTCTCCATTTTCTACAAGCAGGTGTGGAGGCGGGCCTAAAGTTGGGCTCAATTGAGGTTCAGATTTCAGCCTTAGCGGTTTTCTTTCAAAAACAATTGGCCTCCCTTCCAGAAGTTCAACCTTTCGTGAAGGGTGTGTTGCATATCCAACCTCCATTTGTGCCCACTGTGGCACCATGGGATCTTAACGTGGTGTTGCAGTCCCTTCAATTGCATTGGTTTGAGCCTTTACAGACGGTAGAGTTGAATTTTCTCACTTGGAAAGTGGTCATCCTGTTGGCTTTGGCGTCCGCAAGGCTGGTGTCTGAGTTAGCGGCCTTGTCTCACAAGAGACCTTATTTAATCTTTCATGAAGATAGAGCAGAGTTGAGGACTTGGCAACATTTTCTGCCGAAGGTGGTTTCATCTCTCTACATGAACCAACCTATTGTGGTGCCAGTGGCTACTGCCTCTTTCGTTGAGTCAAAATCTTTGGATATGGTCAGAGCTCTGAAAATCTATGTCGCCAGAACGGCACGGGTTAGGAAAACTGAAGCTCTGTTTGTCCTGTATGCTCCCAACAAGATTGGGTGTCCTGTTTCCAAACAGACCATTGCACGCTGGATCTGTAACACGATTCAGCATGCTCATTCCACGGCCGGATTACCATTACCGGAATCGGTGAAGGCCCATTCTACTAGAAAGGTGGGCTCTTCCTGGGCGGCTGCCCGAGGGGTCTCGGCATTGCAACTTTGCCGAGCTGCTACTTGGTGGGGTTCGAACACTTTTGCGAAGTTTTACAAGTTTGATACCCTGGCCGATGACGACCTCAAGTTTGGTCGATCGGTGCTGCAGAGTCATCCGCACTCTTCCGCCCGTTCTAGAGCTTTGGTATAACCCCATGGTTCTTTTGGTGTCCCCATCATCCTCTAGGACGTATGAGAAAATAGGATTTTAAAACCTACCGGTAAATCCTTTTCTCTTAGTCTATAGAGGATGCTGGGCGCCCGTCCCAGTGCGTACTGTATCTGCAGTTATTAGTTCTGGTTACACACATGTTGTGTTATGTTTATAGTCAGCCTGTTGCTGAAATTGGTTCATGCCGTTGGTTTGGGTTCTGTTGAATGCCACGTTGTGCGGCGTGCTTGCGGTGTGTGCTGGTATGAATATCACCTTAGTTTAACAATAAATCCTTTCCTCTAAATTTGTCCGTCTCCCTGGGCACAGTTCCTATAACTGGAGTCTGGAGGAGGGGCATAGAGGGAGAAGCCAGTGCACACCCCTTTTCAAAGTCTTAAAGTGCCCATGTCTCCTGCGGATCCCGTCTATACCCCATGGTTCTTTTGGTGTCCCCATCATCAAACTTGTAGAACTTTGCAAAGGTGTTTGAACCCGACCAAGTCGCCGCTCGGCAAAGCTGTAATGCCGAGACACCTCGGGAAGCCGCCCAAGAAGAACCCACCTTCCTAGTGGAATGGGCCTTTACTGAGTTTGGCAACGGCAATCCAGCTGTAGAATGAGCCTGCTGAATCGTGTTACAGATCCAGCGAGCAATAGTCTGCTTAGAAGCAGGAGCGCCAACCTTGTTGGTTGCATACAGGACAAACAGTGCCTTTGTTTTCCTAACCCGAGCCGTTCTGGCTACATAAATTTTCAATGCCCTGACCACATCAAGGGACTCGGAATCCTCCAAGTCCCGCGTAGCCACAGGCACCACAATAGGTTGGTTCATATGAAAAGAGGAAACCACCTTAGGCAAAAATTGAGGACGAGTCCGCAACTCCGCTCTATCCACATGGAAAATCAGATAGGGGCTTTTATGAGATAAAGCCGCCAACTCAGACACTCGCCTTGCCGATGCCAAGGCCAACAACATGACCACTTTCCAAGTGAGATACTTTATAATTCCACCGTTTGAAGAGGCTCAAACCAGTGAGACTTAAGGAACCGTAACACCACGTAAGGTCCCATGGTGCCACAGGAGGCACAAGAGGAGGCTGGATATGCAGCACTCCCTTCACAAAAGTCTGGACTTCTGGGAGAGAAGCCAATTCCTTCTGAAAGAAAATGGATAGGGCCGAAATCTGAACCTTAATGGAGCCTAATTTTATGCCCAAATTCACTCCAGTCTGTAGGAAGTGAAGGAAACGGCCCAGATGGAATTATTCCGGAGGAGCATTCCTGGACTCACACCAAGACACATACTTCCTCCATATACGGTGATAATGTTTTGCTGTCACGTCCTTCCTAGCCTTTATCAGAGTAGGAATGACCTCATCCGGAATGCCCTTTTTCGCTAGGATCCGGCGTTCAACCGCCATGCCGTCAAACGCAGCCGCGGTAAGTCCTGGAACAGACAGGGCCCCTGTTGCAACAGGTCCTCTCTGAGAGAGGCCACGGATCTTCTGTGAGCATTTCCTGCAGATCCGGATACCAGGCCCTTCGAGGCCAATCTGGAACAATGAGAACTGTCTGTACTCCTCTTCGTCTTATGATTCTAAATATCTTGGAGATGAGAGGAAGAGGAGGGAACACATAGACCGACTGGAACACCCACGGTGTCACCAGGGCGTCCACTGCTACCGCCTGAGGGTCCCTTGACCTGACGCAATATCTCGGAAGTTTCTTGTTGAGGTGCGACGCCATCATGTCTATTTGAGGCAGTCCCCACTGACTTGCAATCTCTGCAAAGACTTCCTGATGAAGTCCCCACTCTCCTGGATGTAGATCATGTCTGCTGAGGAAGTCCGCTTCCCAGTTGTCTACTCCCGGAATGAAGACTGCCGTCAGAGCGCTTACATGATTTTCCGCCCAGCGAAGAATCCTGGTGGCTTCTGCCATTGCCACTCTGCTCTTTGTTCCGCCTTGATGGTTTACATGAGCCACTGCGGTGATGTTGTCTGACTGAATCAGAACCGGTAGGTCGCAAAGCAAATTCTCCGCTTGACGAAGGCCGTTGTATATGGCCCTTAATTCCAGTACGTTGATGTGTAGACAAGCCTACTGGCTCATAATTTAATTATTCTATCATTTATCCTATTTACAAAATCACCTTATTGTACTATTATCTCATTTTCGGCATCCCCTTTTTCAACATGTCATTATCATTCTCATTCCCATTACCCCCCGTTCTCCGCTCTGATTGGCCGCCCGTTTTGGAGCTTTGGTATAATCCCCATGGTCCTTACGGAGTCCCCAGCATCCTCTAGGACGTAAGAGAAAATAAGATTTTAAACCTACCGGTAAATCTTTTTCTCCTTGTCCGTAGAGGATGCTGGGCGCCCGTCCCAGTGCGGACTAAATTCTGCAAGACTTGTATATAGTTTTGGCTTACATAAGGGTTATGTTACAGTTTTGATCAGTCTCGGGCTGATGCTGTTTTGTTTCATACTGTTAACTGGTTCGTATATTCCATGTTATGCGGTGTGGATGGTGTGGGCTGATATGAATCTTGCCCTTAGATTAACAAAAATCCTTTCCTCGTACTGTCCGTCTCCTCTGGGCACAGTTTTCTAACTGAGGTCTGGAGGAGGGGCATAGAGGGAGGAGCCAGTACACACCCATATCTAAAGTTCTTTTTAGTGCCCATGTCTCCTGCGGAGCCCATCTATTCCCCATGGTCCTTACGGAGTCCCCAGCATCCTCTACGGACTAGGAGAAAAAGATTTACCGGTAGGTTTAAAATCTTATTTTTCTCTGTGTATTTCAGTCACCTTATAAAACTCAAATCCTCTGTTTGTGATCTGCATTGCAATCACTCTCCACAGGTTTTTATTGTCAGGTACTGTGTCTGACTATATTGTACCGCTACGCCCTAGAGCTATATTCTCCAATAATGTCTGCGTCACAGGGCGGGAGATCCGTGGCTGATCCTGCATCATGCAGTGCTGACACCACGGATTTATCTGAGGAAAATATTCCAGCTGAGGGTCCAGGTAGTGGGGGTTATGTACCCCTTGGTCAGCCTGCAGCACCGGTGGCACACCAAGACCCACCTTGGGCTGCTTTTTTCTAATTTACTGACTACGCTAGTAACGAGACTTGCGCCCCCTGTGGTACCTCCTGTGCCTGTACAATCACATATTGTCCCTGTTGTAAATCCACCATGGGTGGATTCTCTGTCGACTCAGTTACAGCAGTTAAATCAGTCCTTGGTTAAACAAAAGCCTGACCCTCGCCCCACTAGGACCAAAGGGTAATTTAAGCGGGCCATTTCTTCCTCACAATCCACGCGTGTTTCGGATACTTCATTTGATGAAGATGGCGTATATACTGACCCATCAGACACTGGTGCAGATGCTTCTGATGGGGAATCTACAACACAAGTGGATGTTCCTGATCTCTTGGATCAAACTGATTCTTCAGATCGATTATGAAATTGAACCTCCAGATACGTCTAAAAAACCTGATAAGTTCAAACGTCAGAAGGTTACCAAATTAGTTTTGCCTCATTCTGACCATTTAGTTGACATACGTCAGGAATCCTGGGAGTCTCCAGGAAAGAAATTCTCCCTGTCTGAAAAGATGCTAGCTCGTTATCCCCTCGCTGCAGAGTTAAGTAAAAATTGGGAAACACCGCCGCTGGTAGACTCACATGTGGCACGTCTGGTGGTGTCTCCTGCTCTGCCTGTCAATACCGTCGCCTCTCTGAAGGAACCAACTGATAAACGTGTGGAGGGTTGTTTGAAGTTCATTTACACTCTTGCGAGTGTTGTTCATAGACCTACTATAGCGGCTTCTTGGGCTGCAAAAGCTATTGAAGCCTGGGTTCAAGAAGTTGAAGCAGAGCTACCTCTTTATTTTTCTGATAATGCCAGACAGTGTCTTTCATATATTACCACAGCCTCTCATTTCATTCAGGAGGCGGCCTCTGATGCCGGTGTGCTGGCAGCTAAAGCGTCTACTACGTCCATTCTGGCTCGCCGGATTCTGTGGTTGCGGTCCTGGTCTGTGGATCTGGACTCTAAAAGGACCTTGCGGGTGATCCCTTTTAAGGGAAACATCCTTTTTGGGGAAGATCTGAACAAGATTGTTGCTGACTTAGCTTCTGTTAAAACTGCATGTCTGCCGAGTACTAATCCTTCGACTCCGAAGGCTAAAAGTACCACCTTTCGTTCCTTTCGACCTCCAAGTAAAGCAAAAGGTCAGGCTTACCCGAAACAGGTTCACACTTCCAAAACCTCTAAGCCCAAACATAAACATTCCTGTGTTCCTGGGCTGCCCGTCAGCCTGCTTCCAAACCAGACATGCCTGCTGCATGACGGGGTGAGCCTCCCACTGGGGGACCCCATGCTGGGAGGCCGACTTCTGCGGTTCTACAAATGGTGGTACAATCCCCCCTGGACACAGGAGTGATAGTGCCGATGCTTCTGGCTCAAAGAGGCAGGGGGTACTATTCAACCCTGTTCCTAGTTCCAAAACCGAATGGATCCTGAAGGCCCATTCACAATCTCAAGTCTTTGAACAAATTTATGAAAGTACCCAAATTCCGTATGGAAACTTTTCACTCTATTGTTCTGGCCTTAGAGCCCAAGGACTATATGGTATCCCTGGACATACAGGATGCTTACCTACATATACCTATTGCCATGTCACATCAGCAATATCTGCGGTTTGCTATTGGCAACCTACATTATCAATTCCAGGCCTTGCCTTTTGGACTGACCACTGCTCCACGAATCTTCACCAAGGTCATGACGGCCCTTCTCTGCCATCAGGGTATCAGGATCCTGCCGTATCTTGACGACTTGTTGATCCTGGCGAACTCCCCAGAGGTTCCCCTCCATCAACTGGAACTGACTGTCCAAATCCTGCAAGCCCACGGGTGGCTCATCAACTGGAAGAAATCCTCGCTGGTTCCTGCTCCGAGCATGGTACACCTGGGGGCGTTACTGGACACATACAACCAACGGTTGTTCTTGTCTCCGGAGAAGGTCCTGAAACTTCAGGACAGGATACGATGCTTCCTCTCTCGCCCAAGACTGTCGATACACTCGGCGATGCAAGTACCAGGCCTCATGGTGTCGGCTTTCGACATGGTAGAGTATGCTCAATTTCATTCTAGCCCTCTGCAGCGGTTAATCCTTTCCAAGTGGGACAGCCTGCCTTACCGGATCAGGTCTTACATGATTTCCTTGACTACGGAAGTTCGTCTGTCTCTGAGCTGGTGGCTCCAGAACCAACAATTGAGCAGGGGTCGTCCCTTCTGAATCTCCAACTGGGTCCTTCTAACGACGTACGTCAGTCTGCGGGGTTGGAGCGCGGTGTTGGAGCAACACTCTCTTCAGGGTCGGTAGACCAGGGAGGAATCTCTCCTTCCGATAAACATTCTGGAGTTGTGGGCAGTGTTCAGTGCTCTGAAACTGGCCCTGCCTCTGTTACAGAACAGGCCTTTTCAAGTACAGTCGGACAACGCCGCCATGGGGGCATACATAAATCATCAAGACGGCACTCGAAGCCGCATGGTAATGATGGAAGTGCCAAAGATTCTTCTATGGGCAGAAAGCCATCTGCCAGTCATATCGGCAATGTTCATTCCGGGGGTCCTCAACTTGGAAGCGGACTTCCTCAGTCGTCAGGACGTACACGCCGGAGAGTGGAACCTTCATTCAGAAGTCTTTCAACTCCTAGTGGACAAGTGGGGTCTACCAGATGTAGACCTGATGGCGTCTCGACACAATCACAAGGTTCCTGTCTTTGGAGCAAGGACAAGGGATCCTCAAGCAGCATTCCATGACGCACTGGCTATTCCATGGAACTTTCGGCTGCCATACGTGTTTCCTCCAGTGTCACTCCTGCCCAGGGTAATTAGGCAGTTCAAGCAAGAAGGATTACTACTTCTAATCGCTCCAACGTGGCCCAGACGGCATTGGTTCTCCGACCTGCAGGGACTCTCGATAGAGCGTCCTCTTCTACCTCCTCGATAAAGGGCCAGTGTGTCTACCAGTATCTGGCCCTACTGGCTTTGACAGCGTGGCTCTTGAAGCTTCAGCTCTGAGGGCCAAGGGATTTTCTGAGGCGGACATTCAATCTGTGTTGAAAGCCCGTAAACTGGCTTTGGCTTGGATTTATTATAGGGTCTGGAATTCTTACTTCACCTGGTGTGCGACTTAGAATTATAATGCATACAAGTTCAGTACTGCCAAACTTTTGGCTTTTCTGCAACAGGGCCTGGACTTAGGCTTTCGTCTTGCCTCCCTCAAGGTTCATATTTCAGCCTTGTTGGTATGGTTTCAGAGAAAAATTGCGACTCTGCCTGACGTTCATACTTTCACTCAGGGCATTTTACGGATTCAACCTCCCTACGTCCCTCCTGTGGCTCCTTGGGATTTGTCGGTTGTTCTGGATGCCCTACAAGAGTCTCCTTTTGAACCTCTTGAGTCTGTGGACCTTAAATGGCTAACACTTAAGGTCTTCTTTTTGCTGGCTATTGCCTCTACTAGAAGGGTTTCAGACTTGGGTGCCTTATCCTGTTGGTCACCCTTTCTGATTTTTCACCGTGACCGTGTGGTTCTTAGAACACGCCCTGGTTATCTGCCTAAGGTGGTGTCATCTTTCCAAATTAACGAAGAGATTGTGGTTCCGGCCTTTATCTCTCCTGGTTTGTCCTCCAAAGAACAGTCTTTGGGTGTAGTATGGGCACTCCGTATATATGTGAAGAGAACCACCTCTCTTAGGAGTTCTGATTATCTGTTTGTCCTTTTTGGTTTTCACAAACGTGGCTGGCCTGCGAATAAGCCGACCTTGGCCAGATGGATTTGAATGGTGATTGCACAAGCTTATGTACAGGCTGGACTTCCAGCTCCTGCTACTATCCAGGCCCATTCTACTAGGTCTGTTGGACCTTCTTGGGCGGCCTGCGTGGCGCGTTCCTAGAACAATTGTGCAAGGCGGCTACGTGGTCCTCGTGAACACATTCCTCAGGTTCTGTGCCTTTGATACTTCCGCCTCCCAGGATGCTTCCTTTGGACGCTGGGTTCTTGTGCCCGCTACAGTGCGTCCCCTCACATGAGGAACTGCTTTAGGACATCCCCGATGTTATTCCCTGTTGAATACCAGTGTACCCCGCTGCAGAAAAGGAGATTTCTGGTAAGACTTACCATTGTTAAATCTCTTTCTGCGAGGTACACTGGATTCCACAGGGCGCCCACCCTGACGCACTTAGCTTCTTTGTCGTGAGAATGTGGTTGTCTGTGGCTTCTAACTACTGTCGTCACTTTTACCTGCTACTGCATTGGACTGGTTAATAAAACTGAGCTCCAGTGCCTGGAGGCGGGAATATAGAGGAGGCGGTGCAGTGCATCCTGGGAACAGTCAAAGCTTTAGCCTGTTGGTGCCCCGGATCAAGATCCAACTCTACACCCCGATGTTATTCCCTGTGGAATCCAGTGTACCTCGCAGAAAGAGATTTAACAATGGTAAGTCTTACCATAAATCTCCTTATCTGACCTTAACTTGGGGACCATTAATCCTATCACCCATAGGAAACCGTTTAGAATCAATACACATTGGGGGTGATTCAGAACTGATCGCTGGACTGCAAACCGCCATGCAAGTGTGCAATTTAATGTGTATGCAGAGCTACAAAAATCCACTTTGTGCAGTCTCTGCGCAGCCCAGGACTTACTCCTACAGTGCTACCAGAAGAGGCTGATCTGGGCTGTAGCTGACATCAGACAGTGTCCCTGAAAACTCTTCGACACGCCTGCGTTTTTCTGGGCACTCCCAGTAAACGGTCAGTTACCACCCACAAACAGCTTCCTCCTGTCACTCACCTTGCGAATGCCCGTGCAAACGGATTTTTCGCTGGACCATCCCATCGCTGACCGGCAATGCCCTTTGTTGTTGTCAGCTGCGCATTGCGGTGCATGCGCAGTGACTACCCGATCACCCACTGTGAGAAAAAACACAGCAGCGATCAGGTCTGAATCACCCCCATTATTCTCTTTGTTATTTCTTTCGTATATATGAGCACCAGCCATAACAAAATAAGGAAGATTTTATTTGGACCAAGGATCGTTATCTAGTTTTAGAGATAATTTAAGATATTCTTTCTCATCTTTAGAATACGGTAGCGCCATAATTTCCACAAACCTTTTTCCTATGGACAGTCTCATGGCCATGTTATGGTATACAATTCTGATTAGCCCACATTTCCTATAACATGCCCTCACAGAGAACTTTGCTTATGTGAGAATGTTAAAAGATAAACCATCTGGAACATAAATATATTTGCCTGAATTAAGCAATTAGCATTTGTTTAATCAGAAAGTCAGTTGACTAGCAGTATATAATAAGGTATAATGTTTTCTTGTCTATGCACTATTAGTATATTAGTTGGTGCCAATAAGTTACTATCCAATATTAGGACATAATAGTTTAAGATATAACAGCCCTTACACTGATCCACACATGTAGCATTAACCCCAACTTGAGATATCCTGAAGGATATATACTGTACATGACTTGCAGAGGGAAAGGAAACAGGCAACCATAGAAGAAATATGCATTCGCGTACACACTGTCTCTAGTTACAGACAGAAATACAACAGTTTAGGGCTGATTCAATGGTTTTGGGGGAGCCCAAAACGTATTAGACGCCCACCAGGGCTGTTCAGTTGTTGCCCCCATTGGTAGAGCATGCCCCGTCCGTTAGTAATGGGTTTACCTGCGCAAAGCCGTCTAAACTCCCATTTGATCACCCAAACCATGGCGTTTACACTAGAGATGAGCGGGTTCGGTTCCTCGGAATCCGAACCCCCCCGAACTTCAGCCTTTTTACACGGGTCCGAGGCAGACTCGGATCTTCCCGCCTTGCTCGGTTAACCCGAGCGCGCCCGAACGTCATCATCCCGCTGTCGGATTCTCGCGAGGATCGGATTCTATCGCGAGACTCGGATTCTATATAAGGAGCCGCGCATCGCCGCCATTTTCACACGTGCATTGAGATTGATAGGGAGAGGACGTGGCTGGCGTCCTCTCCGTGTAGAATAGATTAGAGAGACACTTGATTTACTACTTGGGGAGCATTAGGATTACTCAGTACAGTGCAGAGTTTTGCTGATAGTGACCGGTGACCACCAGTTTTATTTATAATCCGTTCTCTGCCTGAAAAAAAACGATACACAGTCACATACCATATCTGTGCTCAGCCTCAGTGTGCTGCATGATAATATCATCTATGTATATCTGACTGTGCTGAGTGCTCACTGCTCACACAGCTGAATTGTGGGGGAGACTGGGGTGCAGTTATAGCAGGAGTACAGTGCACACTTTTGCTGCCAGTGTGACTGACCAGTGACCACCAGTATATTGTCTGCCTGAAAAAGTTAAACAAACACTCCTGTGGTGTTTTTTTTTTTATTCTATAAACGCATTCTGCTGACAGTGTCCAGCAGGTCCGTCATTCATTATATTATATAAATATTTACCTGCAGTAGTGTTATATTTTTTTTGTTCATCTCTATCATCTTTATCATCTCTATATTAGCAGACGCAGTACGGTAGTCCACGGCTGTGGCTACCTCTGTGTCGTCAGTGCTCGTCCATAATTGTATACCTACCTGTGGTGGGGTTTCTTTTTCTATCTTCTTCATACTAGTAGTTTAGGAGTCTGCTGACAGTGTCCAGCAGGTCCGTCATTATATTATATATACCTGCAGTAGTGATATATATATATTTTTTATATCATTATCATCTCTATACTAGCAGACGCAGTACGGTAGTCCACGGCTGTAGCTACCTCTGTGTCGTCAGTGCTCGTCCATAATTGTATACCTACCTGTGGTGGGTTTTTTTTTTCTATCTTCTTCATACTAGTAGTTTAGGAGTCTGCTGACAGTGTCCAGCAGGTCCGTCATTATATTATATATACCTGCAGTAGTGATATATATATTTTTTTTATATCATTATCATCTCTATACTAGCAGAAGCAGTACGGTAGTCCACGGCTGTAGCTACCTCTGTGTCGTCAGTGCTCGTCCATAATTGTATACCTACCTGTGGTGGGGTTTTTTTTTCTATCTTCTTCATACTAGTAGTTTAGGAGTCTGCTGACAGTGTCCAGCAGGTCCGTCATTATATTATATATACCTGCAGTAGTGATATATATATATTTTTTATATCATTATCATCTCTATACTAGCAGACGCAGTACGGTAGTCCACGGCTGTAGCTACCTCTGTGTCGTCAGTGCTCGTCCATAATTGTATACCTACCTGTGGTGGGTTTTTTTTTTCTATCTTCTTCATACTAGTAGTTTAGGAGTCTGCTGACAGTGTCCAGCAGGTCTGTCATTATATTATATATACCTGCAGTAGTGATATATATATATTTTTTATATCATTATCATCTCTATACTAGCAGACGCAGTACGGTAGTCCACGGCTGTAGCTACCTCTGTGTCGTCAGTCACTCGTCATCCATAAGTATACTAGTATCCATCCATCTCCATTGTTTACCTGAGGTGCCTTTTAGTTGTGCCTATTAAAATATGGAGAACAAAAATGTTGAGGTTCCAAAAATAGGGAAAGATCAAGATCCACTTCCACCTCGTGCTGAAGCTGCTGCCACTAGTCATGGCCGAGACGATGAAATTCCATCAACGTCGTCTGCCAAGGCCGATGCCCAATGTCATAGTACAGAGCATGTAAAATCCAAAACACAAAAGATCAGTAAAAAAAGGACTCAAAAATCTAAAATAAAATCGTCGGAGGAGAAGCGTAAACTTGCCAATATGCCATTTACCACACGGAGTGGCAAGGAACGGCTGAGGCCCTGGCCTATGTTCATGGCTAGTGGTTCAGCTTCACATGAGGATGGAAGCACTCAGCCTCTCGCTAGAAAAATGAAAAGACTTAAGCTGGCAAAAGCACAGCAAAGAACTGTGCGTTCTTCGAAATCACAAATCCACAAGGAGAGTCCAATTGTGTCGGTTGCGATGCCTGACCTTCCCAACACTGGACGTGAAGAGCATGCGCCTTCCACCATTTGCACGCCCCCTGCAAGTGCTGGAAGGAGCACCCGCAGTCCAGTTCCTGATAGTCAGATTGAAGATGTCAGTGTTGAAGTACACCAGGATGAGGAGGATATGGGTGTTGCTGGCGCTGGGGAGGAAATTGACAAGGAGGATTCTGATGGTGAGGTGGTTTGTTTAAGTCAGGCACCCGGGGAGACACCTGTTGTCCGTGGGAGGAATATGGCCATTGACATGCCTGGTGAAAATACCAAAAAAATCAGCTCTTCGGTGTGGAAGTATTTCAACAGAAATGCGGACAACAGGTGTCAAGCCGTGTGTTGCCTTTGTCAAGCTGTAATAAGTAGGGGTAAGGACGTTAACCACCTCGGAACATCCTCCCTTATACGTCACCTGCAGCGCATTCATAATAAGTCAGTGACAAGTTCAAAAACTTTGGGCGACAGCGGAAGCAGTCCACTGACCAGTAAATCCCTTCCTCTTGTAACCAAGCTCACGCAAACCACCCCACCAACTCCCTCAGTGTCAATTTCCTCCTTCCCCAGGAATGCCAATAGTCCTGCAGGCCATGTCACTGGCAATTCTGACGAGTCCTCTTCTGCCTGGGATTCCTCCGATGCATCCTTGCGTGTAACGCCTACTGCTGCTGGCGCTGCTGTTGTTGCTGCTGGGAGTCGATGGTCATCCCAGAGGGGAAGTCGTAAGACCACTTTTACTACTTCCACCAAGCAATTGACTGTCCAACAGTCCTTTGCGAGGAAGATGAAATATCACAGCAGTCATCCTGCTGCAAAGCGGATAACTGAGGCCTTGGCATCCTGGGCGGTGAGAAACGTGGTTCCGGTATCCATCATTACTGCAGAGCCAACTATAGACTTGTTTGAGGTACTGTGTCCCCGGTACCAAATACCATCTAGGTTCCATTTCTCTAGGCAGGCGATACCGAAAATGTACACAGACCTCAGAAAAAGACTCACCAGTGTCCTAAAAAATGCAGTTGTACCCAATGTCCACTTAACCACGGACATGTGGACAAGTGGAGCAGGGCAGACTCAGGACTATATGACTGTGACAGCCCACTGGGTAGATGTATTGACTCCCGCCGCAAGAACAGCAGCGGCGGCACCAGTAGCAGCATCTCGCAAACGCCAACTCTTTCCTAGGCAGGCTACGCTTTGTATCACCGCTTTCCAGAATACGCACACAGCTGAAAACCTCTTACGGCAACTGAGGAAGATCATCGCAGAATGGCTTACCCCAATTGGACTCTCCTGTGGATTTGTGGCATCGGACAACGCCAGCAATATTGTGTGTGCATTAAATATGGGCAAATTCCAGCACGTCCCATGTTTTGCACATACCTTAAATTTGGTGGTGCAGAATTATTTAAAAAACGAGAGGGGCGTGCAAGAGATGCTGTCGGTGGCCAGAAGAATTGCGGGACACTTTCGGCGTACAGGCACCACGTACAGAAGACTGGAGCAACACCAAAAACGCCTGAACCTGCCCTGCCATCATCTGAAGCAAGAAGTGGTAACGAGGTGGAATTCAACCCTCTATATGCTTCAGAGGTTGGAGGAGCAGCAAAAGGCCATTCAAGCCTATACAACTGAGCACGATATAGGAGGTGGAATGCACCTGTCTCAAGCGCAGTGGAGAATGATTTCAACGTTGTGCAAGGTTCTGCAACCTTTTGAACTTGCCACACGTGAAGTCAGTTCAGACACTGCCAGCCTGAGTCAGGTCATTCCCCTCATCAGGCTTTTGCAGAAGAAGCTGGAGACATTGAAGGAGGAGCTAAAACAGAGCAATTCCGCTAGGCATGTGGGACTTGTGGATGGAGCCCTTAATTCGCTTAACCAGGATTCACGGGTGGTCAATCTGTTGAAATCAGAGCACTACATTTTGGCCACCGTGCTCGATCCTAGATTTAAAACCTACGTTGTATCTCTCTTTCCGGCAGACACAAGTCTGCAGGGGTTCAAAGAACTGCTGGTGAGAAAATTGTCAAGTCAAGCGGAACGCGACCTGTCAACATCTCCTCCTTCACATTCTCCCGCAACTGGGGGTGCGAGGAAAAGGCTCAGAATTCCGAGCCCACCCGCTGGCGGTGATGCAGGGCAGTCTGGAGCGACTGCTGATGCTGACATCTGGTCCGGACTGAAGGACCTGACAACGATTACGGACATGTCGTCTACTGTGACTGCATATGATTCTCTCACCATTGAAAGAATGGTGGAGGATTATATGAGTGACCGCATCCAAGTAGGCACGTCAGACAGTCCGTACGTATACTGGCAGGAAAAAGAGGCAATTTGGAGGCCCTTGCACAAACTGGCTTTATTCTACCTAAGTTGCCCTCCCACAAGTGTGTACTCCGAAAGAGTGTTTAGTGCCGCCGCTCACCTTGTCAGCAATCGGCGTACGAGGTTACTTCCAGAAAATGTGGAGAAGATGATGTTCATTAAAATGAATTATAATCAATTCCTCCATGGAGACATTCACCAGCAGCAATTGCCTCCACAAAGTACACAGGGAGCTGTGATGGTGGATTCCAGTGGGGACGAATTGATAATCTGTGAGGAGGGGGATGTACACGGTGATGAATTGGAGGATGATGATGAGGTGGACATCTTGCCTCTGTAGAGCCAGTTTGTGCAAGGAGAGATTAATTGCTTCTTTTTTGGTGGGGGGTCCAAACCAACCCGTCATTTCAGTCACAGTCGTGTGGCAGACCCTGTCACTGAAATGATGGGTTGGTTAAAGTGTGCATGTCCTGTTTATACAACATAAGGGTGGGTGGGAGGGCCCAAGGACAATTCCATCTTGCACCTCTTTTTTCTTTCATTTTTCTTTGCGTCATGTGCTGTTTGGGGAGTGTTTTTTGGAAGGGCCATCCTGCGTGACACTGCAGTGCCACTCCTAGATGGGCCAGGTGTTTGTGTCGGCCACTAGGGTCGCTTATCTTAGTCACACAGCTACCTCATTGCGCCTCTTTTTTTTCTTCTTTGCGTCATGTGCTGTTTGGGGAGTGTTTTTTGGAAGGGCCATCCTGCGTGACACTGCAGTGACACTTCTAGATGGGCCAGGTGTTTGTGTCGGCCACTAGGGTCACTTATCTTAGTCACACAGCTACCTCATTGCGCCTCTTTTTTTTCTTATTTGCGTCATGTGCTGTTTGGGGAGTATTTTTTGGAAGGGCCATCCGGCCTGACACTGCAGTGCCACTCCTAGATGGGCCAGGTGTTTGTGTCGGCCACTAGGGTCGCTTAGCTTACTCACACAGCTACCTCATTGCGCCTCTTTTTTTCTTTGCGTCATGTGCTGTTTGGGGAGGGTTTTTTGGAAGGGCCATCCTGCGTGACACTGCAGTGCCACTCCTAGATGGGCCAGGTGTTTGTGTCGGCCACTTGGGTCGCTGAGCTTAGTCACACAGCTACCTCATTGCGCCTCTTTTTTTCTTTGCGTCATGTGCTGTTTGGGGAGTGTTTTTTGGAAGGGCCATCCTGCGTGACACTACAGTGCCACTCCTAGATGGGCCAGGTGTTTGTGTCGGCCACTTGGGTCACTGAGCTTAGTCATCCAGCGACCTCGGTGCAAATTTTAGGACTAAAAATAATATTGTGAGGTGTGAGGTGTTCAGAATAGACTGAAAATGAGTGGAAATTATGGTTATTGAGGTTAATAATACTTTGGGATCAAAATGACCCCCAAATTCTATGATTTAAGCTGTTTTTTAGGGTTTTTTGAAAAAAACACCCGAATCCAAAACACACCCGAATCCGACAAAAAAAATTCGGTGAGGTTTTGCCAAAACGCGTTCGAACCCAAAACACGGCCACGGAACCGAACCCAAAACCAAAACACAAAACCCGAAAAATTTCCGGTGCACATCTCTAGTTTACACACATTTCAGCTTGCACCTCAGGAGGCTGTGAGCTGAAATGTGTCTCCCCATCTGCATGCGTGCTCGAATGGAGCAACAATTCAATTGCTCCATTGGGCACCATCTAGTGGCGGCCGGGGAGACACACAGTTGAATCGGCCCCATTGTGTCCTGGAAGTAAAAAACTATTATTCCCTTTTCAGACAGAAATTTCTGAAATTCTTGGCTTTTTCCCGGCATTTAAATGCCGGGTCGATTAGCCGAACCCAGCCTGACCCCCTCCCCCCCCCTCTTTTCACACAGGGAAGCAATTTACAGGGTGAAGCAGTTATTTCTTCTGTGTGAAAGGGTCAACCCAGGTCGAAATTCCTGTGTCGAAGTACCGGGAATTTCAACCTGGGTTGACCCTTTCACACAGAAATAGGTCACTTGTTTATCAGCAAACTACAGGGTAGAACTTCTTAACCCGGTAATTTGAATTTCTGTGTGAGAGGGGTATTAGTCTCAATAATGCTGATCTTTTATGAAACAGCAAAGTGTAGACGCAACTCTTAACACTAGGCCAAGCCTCAATTGTCTAATGTTTGACTCCAGAAGAAGTGAGGGATACGATTAAAACTGTGTCTAGGATGAGGTTCAGACAGTGATTTTATTTGCTTAGAATATTTCTAGGTCATCATCAACTACAATTAATTACATTGTATAATGTATATATGATTAATGATAATAGCTTTGCACACACTGGCACTCAGCACCCAAGCACCATTTGCAAGAAGGATACACTTACGGACATGGGCCATCATTCAGCTTCAGTTGCAGTTTTGCTGAGTTTAGCAACACTGCCACTGCTATCACTCGTATGCTGGGTGCCACCCAGCAGAGGGCAAAGCTATCCAGCATGCTAATGGTCGCCAGCGATGCAATTCAGTTGCGATCGCAACGCTGAATAAGGAAGTCCAGCCTAGAGCAAAGTTGAGGTGCTTAGTCTGAAAATTTGGGTCCAACAACCAGCGTCCAGGTGACCTCATCTGGTGGGTCCCTGACACTAAGTCTCAAGTCAAGGGCATGAGACCCCAAAAGTCAGCACAGGCCTGCCGCCTCAAGGCACCACACTAGTGTGAGGCTAGTGGTAGCTTATGCTTATTACTTATTAACACTATGTGTTAAGGAAGGGTATGGTGGGTACACACTTTAAGATATGCTCCATGAGCAACAGAGCCTAGTGTTTTTCCTACCCTCCCGGGTGGCCGATATAGTACTTACACACTGTATGTTATCATTAACAATATTGTTCACGCCTCCACCGGCCCGTACATGCAGTTTCGGATGACACCAAGTCTAAATTGAGCTGCATGTACAGTTGACAAAAGGGGTCAATAACGACCCAAGGGAGCGCGCACTGGTCATTTGTAGTGTACGCAATGGGCGATATTACAAATGATAATGCTCAGAAGAATGATAATGAGCGATATGGTTTCAAATATCACCTAGCGTGTATGCATCATTACATAGGTGAGCGGTATTAATTAGAATGGCAAAAAGTGTTACATTGGTGAAAAATAAATGTGCTAAAAATGTCCTGAATGAAATAAACAAACAGAGCACAACAAGCTCTCACCGTTCAAGCCAAATGATACTGTAAATGCTGATTTACTTACAGGACTAAAAGCAATACCTTAATACATTCAATACTGCGGCCGCTGTATGCAATTCTTAACCTACTTACTTATTACTCAGCGTACAAAGCCCCGTACCATGTACGCACTTTTCGTTCACACGCCGCAACGGGTGTACAAAGTACAAGCGGTGCATACACACACACTGACACGCCGTGAGCACTATGCAGCTACACATGTGCCTGAAATACACTTATAACCTTAGCAGGGAAAGAAACACGACACCAATTGTATTTAAGCAGTTGGGATCCGTCCCAGCGAATATATAATTGATAAAAGGGGGTTACAACAAATATACAATTACAATAACAGAAAAGAGGCTACAATCAATGGTACATACGTTTGGTTTCACCAGCGCCACACGATCCGGTGCTCAGATCAATCAAGCAAGATGACCTTCAGAGAGAGAGATTACTGACCGGCTAGGCAGCTTGGCTTTTTATACAGTTGGTCAAAACACAATACAATAGACACTATATGCTCTTCTTCCATTGGTTCGGGGGTAGGACATATCCTGTGCATCGGGGATCATTGGTCAGCTCAAGCGGTGGGCGATGGCTAAGACTTGAGATGTGATTTCTGTTGTTTGCATCTGAGTCCCCGCCCCATGACCAGTTAAACCCATCACATTAATCATACATAAATCTGGTATTATTAATAACTTATTGTTGTAATATGTGACAATATTCTTATACCCACCAGATTACTGCTTATGTGACTCTGAACAATATGATCCCACACATGATATAATTATCCATTTCCATCCTCAAGATATACATACATATATACACAAACACACACACACACACACACACACACACACACACACACACACACACACACACACACACATATGCATACATACACATACATTCCAGCTATTACAATTTGTTAGGAAACATATATATATATATATATATATATATACAGTCCAGAATGACCCGGCACTCACCCGTCCTTGGTGTACACGAAATGTGCTCACGGTGCCTTCCCTCCAGGTAGCAACCCAGGAATATAGTAGAACAGAATGGGCGGCACTCCGAGACTTAATTCAAGTAAAATAAAGTGCAACGACTTTTATTTGTCAAATACGCATGATCTACGTTTCGGGGTCACAGCCCCGTCGTCAGGATAAATGTATATGACATATAGTGCTGTATAAATACCTTAATTTCAGAATGACTCCTCCTGCCGGCGTTACCCACGCTGCTCGGATCCCGGCCGCTACACTCCGTCTCACCGGAAGTGACGACGCGCCGGTCCGTCCAGCTTGCGTGATGACGCTGTAAACAAGGTTGCCATAGTTACATATAAACAGTGAACGTGATATCTACAGTTCCGTGTTATTATTCATCTTTAAAAAACATTTAACATATTCTGTGTGGATAAAAACGGTGTAAAATGATAATCAAAACAAGTAAATCTAGTGCAAATAAAGAAATCAAAAACGTGTTAAAAAACCACAGAATATATGAGTGCTTAGAAGTGTACTTGTAGTATGGCTAAACCAAGTCTTGAAACATTTTCTCCCACTACCACTGTTGGTCTATTTGAGCTATGAACTCACGATCCTATAAAGGACTTGCTAATAAAAAATGCACAGGGGTTACTTAGGTGTATAATAATCAATTACACCCAAACCCATAAACTACATTTGCCTAGGGGTAATAATATTTATACAAAGCATCTAAGGTTCAACGAATCATTTAGGCCATTAGGATGGATCGTATTGAGTCTATGTATCCATCTAGACTCAAGCTGCAACAGCCTTTTTGATCTATCACCCCCCCGCAATGACTGTGGTATATGATCAATAATCATATATCTAAGTGTGGCCATGCTGTGTTTAGCTTTAGCAAAGTGTCTGGCTGTTCACTATCACCGCTTTTAATTGCCTCCCGTATGGCATATCTGTGTTGCGCCATGCGTGTCTTGAAGGCACAGTCAGTTTTGCCCACGTAGGATAACCCACATGGGCATGTGACGAGATAGACCACAAATTTTGAGTCACAAAAATTTTGAGTTTACAATGGGTGTAAAATCCTAAAAAGTTTACCTGTATGTGGGTGTCTAAATTTGTCACCTTGAGTGAGGTAGCTGCATGTCGTGCAGCCACTGCACCTAAAGCACCCTTGTCTCTTGCTGAGGAAATGTCGTTTTGGTTTCTCAAAGTCAGAGATGTCAGTTTTTACAACATAATCTCTTATATTCTTGTTCCTCTTATGGCTGATCAATAATCTAGAATTAAACACCTCACCTAGTTCTTTATCTGTGGACACTATGGGCCATAATTGTTTAACTCTTCTGTTAAGGTGCGTGCTACTCGAGTTATATTGAGTAACCCACGGGAACTTGCCCTCCAGTGTTTTCTTTTGAGCTGGTCTCAATAACTGTTCTCGTGTCACTTTAAGAGCTTTGTTTTTAGCTTTCAACAATTCCTCAGCTGGGTATCCGCGTGCTAAAATTTTTTCTGTCATTTTCATCAACTCAAGGTTTCTGGTTTCTATTTTGCTGTTTATCCGACAAACCCTTAGGTATTGGGAATAAGGTAAACTTGCGACTGTTGCTCGTGGGTGAAAACTGTCAAATTTTAACAAATTATTTCTGTCTGTGGGTTTAACAAAGAGAGATGTACTAATGTTACCCTCCTGTACGTCAATTTGAACATCTAAGAAGCTAACGGTTGAGTTGTCCACCTTCATGGTGAATTTGACTGGGCTGGCTGATTGATTGTGACCTTCTATGATATCTATTAATTGGTCCTGTGTGCCTGTCCAAAAAATGAGTATATCGTCTATATATCTAAAGTATCCCCTTAGATGTTCTGTTATGGATTTCTCTTGCAGAAATAGATCCTTCTCCACCTCCCACATGTATGCATTTGCAAAGGACGGGGCCACCGGGGACCCCATCGCACAACCAGTGCGTTGAATGTAATAACTCCTATCATAAAGAAAGTAGTTATGCTTCACTGTGAATTGTAACAATTCTAGAAAAAAAGCAACATGTGGACCTTTGTATAGTGGATTGTTAGTTATGAGGCGTCTTACTGCCTCCACGCCAGCCTCCTGTGGAATACATGTGTATAAGCTGGTGACGTCAATTGACGCCAAGCATGCATGTGGCGGTAATACTCCTATTGTGTCCAATTTAGTTAACAACATCGAGGTATCTTTTAAGTGGGTGTTTGTCTGTTGTATGCAAGGTTGCAAATATGTGTCACAAAAGACTGCCAAGGGTTCACATATCGACCCTCGGGCCGAAATTATCGGCCTGCCTGGGGGGTTATGTGCATCCTTGTGCAGTTTGGGAATACAATAAAAGATAGGTACAACAGGATGCTCCTTTAACAATGCTTTGGATAACGAAACTGAAATAAAACCTTCATCTACTGCTCTAGTTAACAATGATTCCAATTCTTGTTTGAAGGCTCTTGTCGGATCAGACTGTAAAGGACCATATGTTTCTTGGTCCGAGAGTAGCCTTTCACATTCTCCCTTATATTGTACCGTATCCAACACCACTATACCACCCCCCTTATCGGCATTTCTAATTATTATGTCCCGTCTCTTGCCCAAGTTCTTTAGAGCATTAAACTCATCCTTGGACATGTTAGGATGTGGCTTAGTGCACGGTTCACTGTCCAAAGAGTCCATCATCCTTTGAAAAGTTCTAATAGAAGGATTAATAGAGCTGGGTTCAAATGTCGATTTACTCAGGTTACTCACCTGTATGGGGATGTCACTTGCTGGAACTGTTCTAGAGTTCGGCAGTGTTTTATTAAAGAATTCTTTGAGCTTCAGTGAACGTGTTAATTTGTGTGTCTCTATCTTCCATTGTAATGGATCCAAAGAATTAGTGGGTATAAAGCCCAGGCCCTTACTCAGGACCTTGTTTTCTGTGGGCGTTAGTTCTTTGGTAGAAAGATTGAAAATTAATTGCGTCCCCTCCTGGGCGGTTTTGAACTTGCTCTGGGACCTCGCCTGCCTCCTCGTCTGTCCCCCTCGCCTCGTGAACGAACTCCTCTTCCTGCGGCTATGGCTCTGGTACGTATCCCTAAAGGGACTTCATCCGCTTGTTGGTTGCGTCCTGTGGGATTATCTTCCAACTCACTGGTTGTGCGATGGGGTCCCCGGTGGCCCCGTCCTTTGCAAATGCATACATGTGGGAGGTGGAGAAGGATCTATTTCTGCAAGAGAAATCCATAACAGAACATCTAAGGGGATACTATAGATATATAGACGATATACTCATTTTTTGGACAGGCACACAGGACCAATTAATAGATATCATAGAAGGTCACAATCAATCAGCCAGCCCAGTCAAATTCACCATGAAGGTGGACAACTCAACCGTTAGCTTCTTAGATGTTCAAATTGACGTACAGGAGGGTAACATTAGTACATCTCTCTTTGTTAAACCCACAGACAGAAATAATTTGTTAAAATTTGACAGTTTTCACCCACGAGCAACAGTCGCAAGTTTACCTTATTCCCAATACCTAAGGGTTTGTCGGATAAACAGCAAAATAGAAACCAGGGACCTTGAGTTGATGAAAATGACAGAAATTTCTTTAGCACGCGGATACCCAGCTGAGGAATTGTTGAAAGCTAAAAACAAAGCTCTTAAAGTGACACGAGAACAGTTATTGAGACCAGCTCAAAAGAAAACACTTGAGGGCAAGTTCCCGTGGGTTACTCAATATAACTCGAGTAGCACGCACCTTAACAGAAGAGTTAAACAATTATGGCCCATAGTGTCCACAGATAAAGAACTAGGTGAGGTGTTTAATTCTAGATTATTGATCAGCCATAAGAGGAACAAGAATATAAGAGATTATGTTGTAAAAACTGACATCTCTGACTTTGAGAAACCAAAACGACATTTCCTCAGCAAGAGACAAGGGTGCTTTAGGTGCAGTGGCTGCACGACATGCAGCTACCTCACTCAAGGTGACAAATTTAGACACCCACATACAGGTAAACTTTTTAGGATTTTACACCCATTATCCTGTGACTCAAAATTTGTGGTCTATCTCGTCACATGCCCATGTGGGTTATCCTACGTGGGCAAAACTGACTGTGCCTTCAAGACACGCATGGCGCAACACAGATATGCCATACGGGAGGCAATTAAAAGCGGTGATAGTGAACAGCCAGTGGCCAGACACTTTGCTAAAGCTAAACACAGCATGGCCACACTTAGATATATGATTATTGATCATATACCACAGTCATTGCGGGGGGGTGATAGATCAATAAGGCTGTTGCAGCTTGAGTCTAGATGGATACATAGACTCAATACGATCCATCCTAATGGCCTAAATGATTCGTTGAACCTTAGATGCTTTGTATAAATATTATTACCCCTAGGCAAATGTAGTTTATGGGTTTGGGTGTAATTGATTATTATACACCTAAGTAACCCCTGTGCATTTTTTATTAGCAAGTCCTTTATAGGATCGTGAGTTCATAGCTCAAATAGACCAACAGTGGTAGTGGGAGAAAATGTTTCAAGACTTGGTTTAGCCATACTACAAGTACACTTCTAAGCACTCATATATTCTGTGGTTTTTTAACACGTTTTTGATTTCTTTATTTGCACTAGATTTATTTGTTTTGATTATCATTTTACACCGTTTTTATCCACACAGAATATGTTAAATGTTTTTTAAAGATGAATAATAACACGGAACTGTAGATATCACGTTCACTGTTTATATGTAACTATGGCAACCTTGTTTACAGCGTCATCACGGTAGCTGGACGGACCGGCGCGTCGTCACTTCCGGTGAGACGGAGTGTAGCGGCCGGGATCCGAGCAGCGTGGGTAACGCCGGCGGGAGGAGTCATTCTGAAATTAAGGTATTTATACAGCACTATATGTCATATACATTTATCCTGACGACGGGGCTGTGACCCCGAAACGTAGATCATGCGTATTTGACAAATAAAAGTCGTTGCACTTTATTTTACTTGAATTAAGTCTCGGAGTGCCGCCCATTCTGTTCTACTATATATATATATATATATATATATATATATATATATATATATATATATAATTTCCAAGAGTTCAGACCATGAATGTTATTACCTTAGATATATGTCTGGTATGTGGTGTGGTTTGTCAGCTGTTTCTAATCGAGTTCTTTCCAGTTAAACAAAGTTCCTGGATATTGTCTTCTTGTTTGTCCTGGTGTCAAGTAAGACAACGACAATCCAGTTTTTACGGTCTTCAACAGATACTGGACAATTTTGGAACAATGGGGGTAACCAAAGGTATTTGTCTTCTTCATAGGATTACAAAGCTTTGCGTAAACAAGTCAGTCTGGTACATTGTGCTGGAGTTTCTAGGAGGATAATTTATGTGTGAACTGTAACTTGCTACTAGAAGGATGTAAAGACAGTGTGTGATTTATGCATTATATGGGTAAAATATTGAACATAGCTTTTCCGTGCGAATGTGTATGCTACCGTATTTACTCATACCACGTGCTAACACGCAAGACTGCGTGAGCGGTCATACGTAGCTTGCATGTATGTGTAGGCACGGCAGAACAAGCACGCGCACGGAGGCCATCTGTGTGGTGTTTGCACGTGATGTGTGTACCATAATATTTTCCGACTTCGACAGTCCACCCTTTGGCAGTCATCAATAACTGCCACCCTTAACTAGTAAACTAAAAATATTACCTATACAATATATACGAAGCATGGATGATCGGTGGAGAGTTGTAGGTGGGAAATGTATAGCCTAGTGCGATAGTAAAAGCATGTATGTATGAATCAATGTCTGAGGGGCATGTATCATCATGCCGTATATGTTCTAAGTAAGCTTCGAGGTATTACGAAGTATACATTAAATCCTTCTCATCCCGTATTAAGGGTCTGTAAATGGGCAAACAAACACTACCGAGCTCCTTTCGGGCAAGGGCTTCTGACCCTCGCCTCTTCGGCTTCTAATACCAACAAATGTGGAGTACATTTAGTTGATGATACATGGAGGGGGAACATATGTGAATGCTACTATATGTGGATAACACCTGTCGACTATGTGTGCCATTAACTGAGGGTTGCAGAGCTGAAGATAAGACACATATATAAAAATACATTCACATAAACATTTGGGTAGGGTTGACGTCTTTTCCGGTTGGATGTTTCTGGGTAAAGGGGAGACAGAGAAAAATAGTGAAAGAAACAGGCCATGAAATTCATTTGCAATCCTCATCATAACACTGTTTTTATTGATGGGTCATAAACCATATCTGCTGCTGTGACAACGTCCTCGCTGCTTAGACTCATCAAATTTGTGCCACGTTAGAATTCGAACACACCTGAATATCAGACCAATAATTATGATGACTCCCAGGATACAAAGGAGAAACTTTCCCACATGCACAATAACATTCTGTGCCCACTCTCCTAACCCTGAGAACCATTTGCGTGGGTTCAACCATGAGACCCAGCCAGTCAGTTCATTACCCACAGCCGTCAAGGTAAGGTTGTGCTTCCTCCTGAACTCCCACTTCAACTGCAAGATCTCATCCACCTTTTGGTCGATGATCTATGTGGGGTCATCAGTGCTATTCGTAATATACGTACAGCACTTCACACCATATTGAGTTGCCAGGGTAACACAATACACACCTGTCACAGCCGTAACGTAATTTAGGACCATCCTGTGCTGTATCAGCTCCGTATTGTAGGCTTGTAACTCCCTACCCGTATACCTGAAGGTGTCATCATACATCTCAGTGATATTATCTATCAAGTTCGCCAGCGCATGGATGTACCTATAATTTATAGTTCCTCTGGCAGTACGGGTGATATCTAATGCGAGAAGGAACTGAATCCCGGTGGATTCGTGGATCAAATCAGAGGCTGCGTGCTCTGCCCTATTTATGAGGTGCCTCTTGATGATGTGTTCATAATGGGTATATGTATAAGGAGTCTGAGCCTTGCGGTGAACGTCTTTCATTTTGTCATGGGTTATGGTCATGACCTCTGGTAGTACTCTCCCAATATAACACAATCCCTCAGAGCTCGGAGTAAGCCACTTGTACGCTTTCCTCCCACATATGAAATAGGCATCATCTGGGAGAACATAGGGGACAAAATGTAACAACACCATATTGCAAATCTTCCATGTAAAGAATCCAATCCCTAGTTCTCTCATTTGTTCAGTACAAGTATCGGGCTGGATGACATGGACACAATGCCCCTGGGATACCTTTCCAACCCACATGGTCTTGTTTCCACGTGTATACCGGTACCGAAAATACTTTCCACTGTTGGCTATCTTGCGTACAAGTTCAGAGTTGATAGATATCCTATCAGCTCTGTGCGAAAAGGTTATTGTCTGGTTATTCCATGTCACTTCACAATTTCCTGGTTTTCGGAAATTGGAAATATTAAAACACAACATCTACATGATACTGGTGGAGCTTCAAACTAGGGGTCCTAGATATATTAAATTTCTTGTCCACCGGTCTCCCACCCCATAATTCAAGTACCTCATCTATTGCTAAAGGGTATGGTACTAATCCTGACTTACTCTGTCCTTGAGGTACCTGTGAGCACACCCAACATTCTGACTGGTTTAAGACCTTATCCACTAATGAGTGGTAATCACTCAACAGATGTTGGTCCATGTCAATATTAATATTGGACTGACATCTCTGGATGCACCCATCTTCGACTATGTTCTCACAATTCCTACAAATACAGTATTCATCAGACAACCCCTCACATTGCCGCCGAGCTCCATGACTACCAGAGCGCTTACTGATACCAGCCTTTACTCGAGTGATGTGCTGCTCCTGAGATCCTACAAATCCGTACTCGCCATCAGAACCCATTCCAGATCCTTGCTCGACCTCTCTGGGACCCTCACCAAAACAAATTGTCCTGAGCAAAAACAGAATTACCAGACAAACCCGAAACGCAGTCTCTTGAGATAGATCCATTTCGTTAGGGAAAAAGAAGGGAAATAAGAAGGGTGAGAAAGAGAAAAAGGCAGTGGGAGGTGAAAAAAGAAAACTGGTACGACAACCGCCTCTGATCTTGTTGTTATCCGCGCTCAGGTGCCGTTTCAACAGTCCTGCCTCTCAGCTTTCTTGGAATAAACACTCTAGTGATACCAGGTTCTCTTCACCTTGCTCTTTGAACACACAGTTCACTTGGAACACACAGTTACCAAACTACACAATCTCGATAAATGTGAGCAATAAAACTACTTTGTCACGAGTTTTCTCCGGGTCGGCGACCTTCTTGCAGTGGGACGAGTGGACCCAAGTCTCTCTTTCGGCGACCTTTAGTGCTGTCGTGCTGGTCAACAAAACTTGATACAGTCCTTCCCACCTGTCTATGAGGCAACCTGAGTGTAAAAATATTTCGACTCATCACATAATCCCCAGGCTCAATGTCATGACAATTACTGTTCGGTAGGTCAGGAATCACCAACTTTAGATTTCTTTGTTGAGTTCTCAGCTGCTGGCTCATCCTAACCAAGTATTGCACAGTTATTTCGTTATTGCATTTCAAATCATCCTGGGGGTCTATCATTACATGGGGTTGTCGACCAAAAAGAATTTCAAAGGGTGATAGGTTAAGCGGTGACCTGGGAGTGGTTCTGATGCTGTACAACACTAGTGGCAAAGCTTCTGGCGACAGCAATCCAGTTTCAGCCATCACTTTGCTCAGCTTATTCTTAATAGTGCTGTTCATTCTCTCTACCTTCGCACTCGCCTGTGGTCGGTACGGATGTGCAGCTTGCTATTAATTCCCATCAGTTTGCACGTGACCTGAAAGACTTCACCTGTAAAATGGGTACCCCTGTCACTTTCAATCATTCTAGGGATACCATATCTGCACACAGATTCCTGCACGATTTTCTTTGCAGTGAACACAGAGGTATTTGTGCAGCGGGGAATGCTTCTACCCAGTTGGAAAACACATCAGTACACACTAACACATATTTCAAATTCCTACAGGGTGGTAACTGTATGAAGTCGATTTGTATTACCTGAAAAGGTCCGTCTGTAGGAGGGATATGGGATGGCTTCGTTGGTATTGCCTTACCAATATTCTTCCTCAAGCAAGTAAGACATGTCATTGCTTTCTTACCTGCACGAAAAGAGAATCCCGGTGCACTCCAGTAGGCTCTTACCAGCTTGCACATACCCTCCTTGCCCAGATGAGTCAGACCGTGTGCCGCCTCAGCTAGACTTGGAAGATACGTTCTGGGGGCCACTGGCTTACCGTGTCCATCTGTCCAAAGTCCTGAGGACTCCTGACCATATCCCTTTGCCTTCCAGACCGCCTTTTCCTGTAGGGAACACAAATTTTGCATTTCAATTAACTGTTGCATGTTAACTGTTTCAAATGTCATCAGTGATGTGATGGTAGTTCGTATGGTTGTGCTTGCTGCTGATTTAGCAGCTTCGTCTGCCCGGCTGTTACCAAGTGAGATTGGGTCTTGGTTGTAAGTGTGTGCTTTACACTGATAACAGCCACTCTGTCTGGTTCCTGTATTGCTATCAAGAGCCTTTTGATGTGGGACGCATGAGCTACAGGTGTGCCAGCTGTCGTCATGAAATTTCTGAGGCGCCACAGGGCCCCAAAATCATGCACCACTCCAAAGGCGTACCTAGAGTCCGTGTATATATTAGCTGACTTTCCTTTGGCCAACTCACATGCTCTGGTCAGGACGACCAGCTCAGTAACTTGTGCTGAGTGTGGTGGGCCAAGGGGTTCAGCTTCTATGATACCTTTGTCATCTACAACTGCATATCCGGTGCACAAGTCTCCCGATTCTGTCTGTCTGTGGCAACTACCGTCAGTGTAAAATGTAAAATCAACTCCTTCCAGTGTGTTGTCACTGATGTCAGATCTCGCTGGAAAAGTTTGGTTCAGGTATTCCATACAATCATGCGTATCAGTATCTGCACTAAATCCTCCTTCACCATCGTTCTCATCCTCCACCCTTTGTGCCTGTCCAGGCACACTTGGCAAGTAAGTTGCAGGATTTAGTGAGCTGCATCTCTTAATGGTGATGTTTACAGGGGCCATCAGTGATAATTCCCACTTTGTAAACTGAGCAGATGAGACATGTCTGGTTTGGGCGGAGTTCAGCAAGGCTGATACTGCATGAGGTGAATGGATTGTCAAGTCGTGTCCTAACACTATGTCCTCACTTTTACTTACCAGCAAAGCTATCGCTGCAATACTTCGCAAGCAAGTGGGGAGAGACCGCGCTACGGTGTCCAACTGTGCACTGTAGTAAGCTACCGGTCTGCTGGCATCAACATGTCTCTGTGTTAAGACTCCTGCCACGCATCCAGCACTTTCAGTAGCATACAATTCAAAGGGCTTTTCATAATCTGGCATACCCAATGCAGGTGCTTTTGATAAGCACTGTTTTAGTCTCTCAAACGCCAGTTCGGACTCCTCTGTGTGAGAGACCCGTTCTGGTTTGTTCGAAGAGACCATCTCCTGTAAAGGTAGTGCCAGTATGGAAAACCCTGGAATCCAGTTCCGACAGTACCCACACATTCCGAGGAACGTGCGGATCTGTTGTTGAGTTTGTGCCAGAGTCATGTCGCGAATTGCCTGTAACCTATCAGCGGTCAGATGCCTAAGTCCTTGTCTCAAGCAGTGTCCCAAGTATTTAACCCTAGTCCGGCACAACTGCAGCTTATCCTTTGAAACCTTGTGTCCTGTCTGGGAAAAATGAAACAGAAGCTGTTTAGTATCTGCCAAGGACGATTCGAGTGAGTCAGAACACAACAAGTCATCAACATATTGTATTAGCACTGATCCACTATCAGGTTGAAAGGATTGCAAACAGTCATGCAAGGCCTGGTAGAAAATACTCGGGCTGTCAATGAAACCTTGGGAGAGACGAGACCAGGTGTACTGTACTCCCCTGTACGTAAAGGCAAAGAGGTATTGGCTGTCAGGGTGAAGAGGGACAGAAAAGAAAGCAGAACAGAGGTCAATGACAGTGAAGAATTTTGCGGTAGAGGGAATTTGCATAAGGATGACAGCTGGATTGGGCACTACGGGGAATTGGCTCTCAACTATTTTGTTTATCCCCCATAGATCCTGCACTAGCCTGTAACCCCTCCCCCCACTCTTTTTCACAGGGAAGATGGGACTATTGGCTGTGCTGGACGTCCTGACTAGGATGCCCTGCTGTAGCAGCCGCTCTATGACAGGGTACACTACTAACTCTACCTCTGGCTTCAGAGGATACTGAGGGATTTTTGGAGCTATCCTGTCATCTTTTACTTGTACTGCTACTGGAGCTACATTCGCCATCAATCCAGTGTCCGGTCCATCTTTGGTCCATAGGGAACCCGGTATTTGTGAGATCATTTCCTCTACCTGCGATGGACACGTGTCTATAACAGTAGAATGCGACATTAGCCTTTGAGGGGTGTCTAGTATATCTTGCACTTCTTGTGCGTGGTTCTCAGGTATATCCAAGAAGACATATACATACAGTATATGACACGCCGCATTTTACACAGTAAGTCTCTGCCAAGTAGATTAGTCAGAGCCGATGCAGCCAGCAGAAAAGAATGTTTGGTTTCCAAGGGCCCTATCGTAATCTCTGCAGGTCTACTCAAAGGGTATTGTTGCACTGTTCCTGTTACTCCCATTGCCGAAATTGTTTTACCCGTGGTTTTTACACCTGATGTGGAATTCAACACTGACCTGGCCGCCCCTGTATCTACAAGAAAAGGTAATGGTACACCAGCTACATCAGCCATGACCTCAGGTTCACTACCAAGGCTAGCAATCAACTTCACTGGCTGCAGACTACAGGTGTGGCCCAACCCATTTTGTGTGGTTAGACCCTCCCGCAGCGCATTGGCAGCTACAATATGTAAGGGGGTTAGCTGCGAGTTTTCGGAGGCCTGCCAGTCTCTCCTTAGTGGGTACCTCCTTGTTTACCCTCTATGTGGCTCGTAATCTTTTCTATATGGTCCCTGATCCCAATTATGCGAATTGTAGTGTGGCTCATATTCAGGTCTAGGGGCTCTGTATACGTTACATGTCCCTTTATTCCTACAGTCCTTTGCAAAATGTCCTTCTTTCTTACAATAGAAACATACTATTGAATGTGACTTACCATCAGGGGTCTGGGGTTTTGGCTGATAGGACTTTACTGTAAGAGCCTGTATACTCATCGTCATCAGCTTATCCCCTTGCGACTCCCTGTGTTTACTGATGTTCCGATTGTGCTCGATAGCGGACTCTTTCAACGCAGCCACCGAGATACCTCTCCAGTTAGGTAGAGAGGATTGCACCCTTGTCCTCAGTGCCTCCTTTAAACCGTCCATTAACACAGAGACAGCTACCTCCCTGTGGTGTGCATTATCCTTAATATCCTTGATCCCAGTGTATCTAGCTATTTCCTGCAGTGCTCGATGGAAATATTCTGATGCCATTTCACCTTCCTTTTGTCCTATGGAGAAGATTTTATTCCATTTAACATCAGTAGGGAAATACACTCCTAATTGCAGGTTGATTTGCCGTACATTCTCCTGATTGTATTCATCAGTGAGAGGTACCTCTGCATCTAACTTACAATCCGTTATGAATTTCGTGGTATCAATATTTGAGGGTAAACACATCCGTAGCACTGTTCGCCAATCTTTATTTGTGGGCTCATGGGCGTTGCCTAACTCTTTAATGAACCTCTGGCATCCCAGATCTTTTCTGGGATAGGGGAATTCTGACATAATTGACCTTAACTCTGCTCGGGACCAAAGACAATGCATGGCAATATTCCTGATGGGAGTTACTCCCTGACTATCAGTTCTCCCATTGGGAACTGCAATCACCCTGACAGGATTTAGTTCAACTATATCTTTTTTGTTTGATTCTATAATGCGGGGAGCTATCGTCTCTGTATAGTGTATGTTACCGTACTTACCAGTGGACATAACCTCACTCACCCCTCCACTGGGGGGTATCGCTACTACTCTTGGTGGTTGGGCCGTGCCCACCTAGGTGTCCTGTATGGTGGCTGCTAGAGAGAGTGCCGATATCGTGCTGGGCTCATCTTCCTGCTCACAGTCCCGGGGAAAATTTAAAATGGGATACAGCTGGCAAGGGTTAGGGTTAACACATTGACCAATCACTTTCCTATCTTTTACCAATGTATCATTGCTTGTAGCCAATTCTCCCCATCAACATGTGGTGGTGGTGCACTCGCAATCGCTTTCCCGCTAGGTTTGGAACCTGCTGTGCGAGCCAGTTCCTTCTGCACCTCCCCCTCTTGCTGCCACAGATTTAAACAATTGGTATGTCTGATCCTGTGTTTTCTAGATTTAATCAGACATATTCTAATCCTTATGTTCTGTAACACCTGTCATTCAGAGCTGCCCATCCTAGGGAATGATGCCTGATCTTCAGCAGTCATACGTACCCATTCATTGCAAAAAGCCTCCGTGTGTGGACCATGTTTCTCACACATAATAAACCTCGCTGACCCTCTCGGCCGCAATTCTTCAGCCTGAACCCTAGCTACCAAACGCCCACTGCTTGTGCAATTGGATCCCATCGCGGTCTTTTTGCCTGTAAACGCAATCCCAAAATGCACAACACAATAGACGGTGAAAGACACCTAACGCTTTCACTCGCTCCTTCTCCGCTGATGTACCACGACTCACTCCAATAGTGACCACCGCGTACCCAGTGAGGCCCTAACTGGTTTCTATTCACTGGAAGATTTTGGAGTAACTTACCTTTTCCAGTGAATATCCACCGTTGAATATTTTCCTGAGAGAGATCAGCAAAAACTTCCCTTTATGCAATACACAAATCACGCTTGCGTATGCTCTACACGGCGCTAATGATACCTTTGTTTACGCAAAAGCTCGCAAAGGGGGTATCAAGTTGCGTCACGTATCGCACCCACAAACATGTGGTCCAATCGCACAGCGTATAGGTACTTGTTACCTATTCGCCCTACGATCACTGGAGTCGAATATACAAGCTGCGCTCCTCAGCCGGAGCATAATACAAAACCTTTAAACTTCAATTCACAATTTCTATACTTCTGCACAATGCACAATTCTATATCACGCTCCTCTGCAAATCACCTCACGATTTACGTATTATCTCTATCTGTATTAACGTAAGTCAGCCGCCTCACGCCACCAAGCCTCCACTTACTTGGTGTCACCACGGGACCTGATTTCCGGGGTTCAAATCCACTCACTCCGCATTCACTCACTCAAATACACATTGCATCGAAGCAACCAGGAAAAAGTTTTACTTAAAGATGTATTTCCACCCTTTGCTGATAGATTAAAGTCTGCTATGTTCTACTAGCCTACGAGCGTGTGAAAAACCAGATCGAGCCCCCAATTGTAAATGCTGATTTACTTACAGGACTAAAAGCAATACCTTAATACATTCAATACACTTAAATTCGAGCCGCTGCAGCCGCTGTATGCAATTTTCAACCTACGTACTTATTACTCAGCGTACAAAGCCCCGTACCGTGTACGCACTTTGCGTACACACGCCGCGACGAACGTACAAAGTACACGCGGTGCATACACACACAACGACACGCCGTGAGCACTATGCAGCTACACGTGTGCCTGAAATACACTTATAACCTTAGCAGGGAAAGAGACACGACACCAATTGTATTTAAGCTGTTGGGATCCGACCCGCCAACATATAATTGATAAAAGGGGGTTACAACAAATATACAATAACAGAAAAGAGGCTACAATCAATGGTACATATGTTTGGTTTCACTAGCGCCACACGGTCCGGTGCTCAGATCAATCAAGCAAGATGATCTTCAGAGAGAGAGATTACTGACCGGCTAGGCAGCTTGGCCTTTTACACAGTTGGTCAAAACACAATACAATAGACACTATGCTCTTTTTCCATTGGTTCGGGGGTGGGACATATCCTGTGCATCGGGGATCATTGGTCAGCTCAAGCGGTGGGCGATGGCTAAGACTTGAGATGTGATTTCTGTTTGCATCTGAGTTCCTGACCCACGACCAGTTAAACCCATCGCATTAATCATACATAAATCGGTATTATTAATAACTTATTGTTGCAATATGTGACAATATTCTTATACCCACCAGATTACTGCTTATGTGACTCTGAACAATATGATCCCGCACATGATATGATTATCCATTTCCATCTTCAAGATAGATAGATATATATATATATATATATATAGCAAGAAGTATAGGCGGCACTCCAGAGACTTTGTTAGCAGTGCTTCTTTTTAATGAAGTCGCATCCTACAATTGTTTCGGGCCTCTGCCCGTCGTCAGGGATGTACAACATAGTGAAAAAATACAATATATACCCTCGCCAAGGCCTTCCCCCATCAGTAAATGCAGTAACTTGCCTCACCTGCGTACCTGGCCTCCTTTCAGTCCGCCACGCCGACTGCCGCCAACACTCACTGTGCGGCTGCTGCCGTACAGCGGGCGTCGTCATCCTGAACACAGTGCGGATGATGCTCTATGGAAGAGGAAGCTATGAGGACTAGGCAATTACATAAAGGTAAGTCATAGACAATACTGTTGTTAGATCAGGTGAATAGTCATGACTATACAATGTCCCTGGACCCCGGTTTTCATCTGTAAGTGCTTTCAAACTAAGGAAAGAATGTCAGTAGCCATGCATGATAACTGATTTACAATAGACATGATGCCCTATGATCACCTCTTGGGTCTAATGCCCACTCTGTGTCGCAGGTATAACACCTTTTAGTGAAACGGGTCTAGTACCCGACTAACATGAGTAAAATAACAGGGCTTAATGTATTGTGTGCTATGGGCCTGGTGCATGTCTAACAAGGCTTAAAACATCCTAGTGGACTGGGGGGAAGTGTTACAAACACTTCTGACCCACTGGAGCCTACCAGATGTGGCTGACTTCAACAGGCACAGGAGAAGACACCCTGCGTCGACCCTTCAATGCAGAGTGAGCGTTGCTCCACTGCTGGGCCTTGGGCCTAATTCAGATTTGGTCGCACCAGCAAATTTGTTAGCTAATAGGCAAAACCACTGCATGGGGGGCAAATATAATGTGCAGAGAGGGTTAGATTTGGGCGTGGTGTATTCAAACTGAAATCTAAATTGCAGTGTAAAAATATAAAAATAAAGCCAGTATTTACCCTGCACAGAAACAAAATAACTCACCCACATCTAACTCTCTCTGCACATGTTATATTTGCTCCCCCCCTCCCACCCAGCAGTGTACAAGGTTTTGCCCATTAGCTAACAAATTTGCTGCTGAACTCAGATCTGAATTAGGCCTCTTGTCTCCATTGCTGGGCCCTGTCACTCTCGCTGACTGCGTTGCTCCACTACTGCGCCTTGTAAGCTTGCCTCTTGCTGACTTTGTTGATCCATTGTTGGGCCTTGTCATCTCGCCTCTCTCTGACTGCATTGCTGCACTGCTGGGCTTTGTCAGCTTGACTCTCGCTGACTGTGTTGCTCCACTGTTGTGCCTTGTCCGCTTGCCTCTCACTGACTGAGTTGCTCCACTATTGTGCCTTGTCAGGTTGACGGTCGCTGACTGCGTGGCTCCACTGCTGGCCTTGTCAGCTTGATTCTCGCCGACTGTGTTGCTCCAGTGTTGGGCCTTGTCAGCTTTACTCTCACTGACTGCGGTGCTCCACCTCATCAGGGCCATTTTAGCTTGACTCCCGCTGACTACGTTGCTCCACTGCGGGGCCTTGTCAGATTGACTCATGCTGTCTGCATTGCTCCACTGCTGGGCCTTGTCAGCTTGCCTCTCGCTGACTGCGTTGCTCTACTGCAGGGCCTTGTCAGCTTGCCTCTAGCTGATTACGTCACTCCACTGCAGTGTCTTGTCAGCTTACCTCTCGCTGACAGCAGTGATCCACTGATTGACCTTGTCAGCTTGCCTCTTGCTGACTGCGTTGCTCCACTGCTGGGCCTTAGCAGCTTGCCTCTCGCTGACTGCATCGCTATACTGCTGGGCCTTGCCAGCTTGCCTCTCGCTGACTGTGTTGCTCCACTGTTGGGCCTTGCCAGCATGCCTCTCGCTGACTATGTTGCTCCACTGCTGGGTGTTATGAACCACAGGTAGTGGTTCATTCCTATTTTATGTTTATAGTTCTCTTGCAGGCCAGGATTTCCCTTTGCTCTGGTTTAGAAGATTATTGTTTGCTGTCAGTGGTGAGTCTGTGTAATTGCAGCCTGTTTCCTTGTGGTTGGTCTCACCTGTCTGCTAATTGCATCTTGTCAGTTTGGAGTCATGCAACAGGGCAGCTGCACGACATAATTAATT
Source organism: Pseudophryne corroboree (assembly GCF_028390025.1). Taxonomy (NCBI): domain Eukaryota; kingdom Metazoa; phylum Chordata; class Amphibia; order Anura; family Myobatrachidae; genus Pseudophryne; species Pseudophryne corroboree. The sequence goes on from NC_086448.1 coordinate 295,180,623, forward strand.
AGGCCTCTCTGTTATATGCTGGCTGTGTGCAATTCACAGACGCTGGTGATATTTCTAGGTTTCCAGTCTTCCAGAGTGCTTGAGTTCTGAGCTTGTTCCTGCCAGTTCCTGAGCTCCTGTCTAACAGTGTCTGTCTAGCTGCTTCCTGTGTCGATTCCTGTGTCAGTCCCTGTGTCGATTCCTGTGTCTGATCCCGTGTCCTGCCGTGAAGCGTTCCTGTCCAGAAGTCCTGTGGCTTTGCCTATGCCTGGTTGAGTTTCTGGCTTCTTGGTGTTCACCGGTCTGTCGTTTGGGATTCTGCCTGTCCTCCAGTTCTGAGAGTCTGTGTCGGCAGCATTGGGGGTTCCTGTCCGTTTACCAGTATTTGTACCGGTTCCGTGAGTAGCGGCTTTGCTGCGTCCGTCGGCCTAGGCCGCTGTATTCCTTGGTTGTATCTGTCACTGGTGTTTTGCAGAGGGTTCTGCTTATGCTGTCACCGCCGGTACAGAAAAGTATTGTGTCAGCGTGTGGTCAGCATTTCCTTTGTTGTTCTTTTCCTTTGGCGGCAAGCCGCACATACATTTAGTTTTAGGCTAGTTAGTAGCCCCTGGCTTTGGTTGTTTCAGTTAGAGGGCCCCTTGTTATTACCCTGTCTCAGTTCACGCTTTGTCTCTCTTTAAGACCTGAGGGGGCATCGGAGTTGGGCAGACCTAATCCGCCGTTTAAACGCGGCTGCCATGGGCCCAAGAAACCATAGTCCTGCAAGCATAAATTGACAACACGGGTAAAACAACGGAGGTAGGGTGCCAGGGGCTATTCCCGTTCCATTTCACCAAATCCAGTATTACATCCTGGTGCTCTGGACTCACTTCATAACATCTCCCTTGTTCTGAGCACCAGGAACCTAACATTATCACCAGCCATACCACAAAAAAGAAATAAAACTTTTTTCTTTTTTGGCCCAGTCCAGTGTCTATTCTAGAATCCAGTCCGGTGTTTAGAATCCAGTCCGGTGTTTAGAAATCCAGTCCTGTCTAGAACTCAGTGTGCAGAATCCAGTCCGGTGTTTAGAAATCCAGTCCTGTCTAGAACTCAGTGTGCAGAATCCAGTCCGGTATTTAAAAAAAAAATCCAGTCTTGTTTTGTCTAGTTTAAAAATTCAGTCTTGCCTTGTCTAGTCTTGCCTTGTCTAGTCTTGCCTTGTCTTGTCTTGTCTAGTTTTAAATCCTCCTATGTCTACTATGCAAGCCCTGCAGGCATCTCTCTCAGCCCTGAACTCTGCTTTCAGTGCTTTAAAACCTGAGCGACTAGAAGTTTTGCTGCAATCCTTAAAGCAACTGCAAAACCTTCTGACTAAAATATTGCTCATCTTGCCAGAAGTCGTTGAGAGTACATCTATCTCTAAAGAGACTCTTGTTCACAGTATGGTGACAAGAGAATCCTCTGGTTTAATTGAAGAGAAAAGGTTTAAAAGTTTTCTGCGGCCCAGGCTCTCAGAAAAGGAGCGTCTGCGTCGCAGAAACTTAAACTTATGCCTATATTGTGGGGGTTTAGGCCACTATCTGCAGACCTGTGAGTTGCGCAAGCCAAAGTGTGGTGACAAGTCTTGTCCTCTGGCCAAGTTGAGTCAGGATACAAGACCTACTCCTGTCTCTACTGTGGCAGAGGTACTTGTCACACAACCCACACTATAAAGCTCTCTGTCCTATAATTGGGGTCCTTGGGCAAGGGAGCTCATTATAGATTCAGGAATCAAAAGAGAATGTTTCTCTCCTCTCTTGATTTTCCTGTTCAAGCAGAGTTGCACACCCCTGGAGTGGTGCCCGATGCCCAGGGTCCTGGAGTGGTGCCCAATGCCCAGGGTCCTGGAGTGGTGCCCGATGCCCAGGGTCCTGGAGTGGTGCCCGATGCCCAGGGTCCTGGAGTGGTGCCCGATGCCCAGGGTCCTGGAGTGGTGCCCGATGCCCAGGGTCCTGGAGCAGTGCCCGATGCCCAGGGTCCTGGAGCGGTACCCGATGCCCAGAGTGCTGGAGCGGTACCCGATGCCCAGAGTGCTGGAGCGGTACCCGATGCCCAGAGTGCTGGAGCTGTACCCGATGCCCAGAGTGCTGGAGCGGTACCCGATGCTCTAGCTTATAGAGGGACATCAAATATTATAGCTCAGGTGTCCATACCAGAAGGGGTCTCAGAAGCTGTTACCCCAGGTAGGGACTTGAAAAGCGCAACCCCAGAAAGGGTATCTAAAACCATAGTTCTAGAAGGGAACTCGAGAAGCAAAACCCCAGAAGGGATCTTTGAAGTAATATCCCCAAGTGGGGTCTCGAGAGACGCAGCCTCAAAGAATGGTCTAGAGGTCGCTTCCCCAGGAAAGAACTTAAGAGGCATAGCATTTGTGGAGGTTCTGAAGGTTATAGCTTCAGCAAAAGTCCCGGAAGTCATAGTCCCGGGAGAAGTTTCGATAATTATCGACTCAGAGAGGGAGGCCAATGGCTCAGTCCCAGTGAGGGAAGCCGATGGCTTGGTCCCAGTGAGGGAGGCCGATGGCTCGGTCCCAGTGGGGGAGGCCGACGGCTCGGTCCCAGTAAAAGAATCCGAGGTGCTGACCCCAGCGGGGTTCCCGAAGGTCACTGCCCCGGGTGGGGTTCAGAAAGTCACTACCCCGGGTGGGGTTCAGAAAGTCACTGCCCCGGGTGGGGTTCAGAAAGTCACTGCCCCGGGTGGGGTTCAGAAAGTCACTGCCCCGGGTGAGGTTCAGAAAGTCACTGCCCCGGGTGGGGTTCAGAAAGTCACTGCCCCAGGTGGGGTTCAGAGAGTCTCAGCCTCGAGTAAGGTCAATAGTGACCAGGTCCTAGCAAAGCACTCTAGTCAGTCAGATGGGAAGGAAACAGATCCTGACTCTGTTGATATCTCAACATCCATAATCTTTGATGGGGACTTAGTCCAATTTCTGGCGCTTTACAAACACTATTACATTATTATGTTGTCTAGACCATTTCTGGGCATCACTTCAGAGAACCTTGTGCTCTATCTGATTTATTCCTTTAGAGGAGAGCCTTTTGAGTGGGCGACCAGCCTAATGAAAGCTGAAGATCCCATTCTTCAGGATCCCCAAGCATTCAGTGATGAAATTATTAAAAGATATGGTTCCAAAGAAATTGGTTCAGGTTTCTCTAGGTCACTCATCTTGTCTGCTGAGAGTTCACCGGATACTGTAGACTTGGCACAAGAGTCTCAGCCGGTTGTTTTGACTGCAGGATGTGCTTTTCTCTCTTCTTCTAATAATAGCACTTTGCCTGAAAGTTCAGTTCCCAAGGGTAAGAAACCCATTTCTGACTTGAATGCAGCCTTGCTGGGTGGTACCATCAGTTCAGACAATGTTTGGGGAATTACCTTGGTCAGACCTAAAGAGCTTTGTAAAAAGAAGAAGAAGAAAAAGAAATAATTGTTGACTTTTGCTTTGATATATAAAAAATAATAATATTTTTTTCCCCTTGTCTTGTGTCCAGTGGCCACCGTCAAGGGGGGGAGGGGGGGGGGGGGGGGGGCACCGTTGCAAGCTGTTGCCACAGCTTGTTTCTGTTAGACCAGTGTGTCAGGGTTTTTTTTGTATCCCTTGTTTTGAAAGTCTGAATTTTGGGGTCCGTTGACCCCTCCTCAAGGGGGGGGGGGGGGGGGGGGTAATGTTATGAGCCACAGCTGTGGCTCATTCCTGTTTTGCATTTTGGTTATGTATTTTATGTTATACTTCTGTTTATCTTCCCCGTGGGTGTCATGGGGTGCTCGGAGCTCACCCTTAAGGAGAGGATACTGTTATGAACCACAGGTAGTGGTTCATTCCTATTTTATGTTTATAGTTCTCTTGCAGGCCAGGATTTCCCTTTGCTCTGGTTTAGAAGATTATTGTTTGCTGTCAGTGGTGAGTCTGTGTAATTGCAGCCTGTTTCCTTGTGGTTGGTCTCACCTGTCTGCTAATTGCATCTTGTCAGTTTGGAGTCATGCAACAGGGCAGCTGCACGACATAATTAATTAGGCCTCTCTGTTATATGCTGGCTGTGTGCAATTCACAGACGCTGGTGATATTTCTAGGTTTCCAGTCTTCCAGAGTGCTTGAGTTCTGAGCTTGTTCCTGCCAGTTCCTGAGCTCCTGTCTAGCAGTGTCTGTCTAGCTGCTTCCTGTGTCGATTCCTGTGTCAGTCCCTGTGTCAATTCCTGTGTCTGATCCCGTGTCCTGCCGTGAAGCGTTCCTGTCCAGAAGTCCTGTGGCTTTGCCTATGCCTGGTCGAGTTTCTGGCTTCTTGGTGTCCACCGGTCTGTCGTTTGGGATTCTGCCTGTCCTCCAGTTCTGAGAGTCTGTGTCGGCAGCATTGGGGGTTCCTGTCCGTTTACCAGTATTTGTACCGGTTCCGTGAGTAGCGGGTTTGCCGCGTCCGTCGGCCTAGGCCGCTGTATTCCTTGGTTGTATCTGTCACTGGTGTTTTGCAGAGGGTTCTGCTTATGCTGTCACCGCTGGTACAGAAAAGTATTGTGTCGGCGTGTGGTCAGCATTTCCTTTGTTGTTCTTTTCCTTTGGCGGCAAGCCGCACATACATTTAGTTTTAGGCTAGTTAGTAGCCCCTGGATTTGGTTGTTTCAGTTAGAGGGCCCCTTGTTATTACCCTGTCTCAGTTCACGCTTTGTCTCTCTTTAAGACCTGAGGGGGCATCAGAGTTGGGCAGACCTAATCCGCCCTTCAAACGCGGCTGCCATGGGCCCAAGAAACCATAGTCCTGCAAGCGTGAATTGACAACACGGGTAAAACAACGGAGGTAGGGTGCCAGGGGCTATTCCCGTTCCATTTCACCAAATCCAGTATTACGTCCTGGTGCTCTGGACTCACTTCATAACATCTCCCTTGTTCTGAGCACCAGGAACCTAACACTGGGCCTTGTCAGCTTGACTCTCGCTGACTCCAATAATCCACTGCTGGGCCTATTCACTTTGCCTCTCGCTGACTGCGTTGCTCCACTGCCGGGCCTTGTCAGCTTGCCTCTCACTGACTGTGTTTCTCCACTCATGGGCCTTGTCAGCTTGCCTCTCGATGACTGCATTGCTCCATTGCTGGGCCTTGTCAGCTTGCCTCTCACTGACAGCGTTGCTCCACTGCTGGGCCTTGTCCGCTTGCCTCTCACTGACTTCTTTGCTCCTCTCATGGGCTTGTCACCTTGCCTCTCGCTGATTGCGTTGCTCCACTGCTGCGCCTTGCCACCTTGACTCTCGTTGACTGCGCTGTTCCATCGATGGGCTTGTCAGCTTGGCTCCCGCTGACTGCGTTGCTCCCCTTTTGGACCTTGTCAGCTTGCCTCTCGCTGACTGCATTGCTCCACTGCTGCGCCTTTCCAGCTTGCCTCTCACTGACTGCATTGCTCCACTACTGGGTCTGGTCACCTTGCCTCTCGATGACTGCGTTGCTCCACTGCTGGGCCTTCTCACCTTGCCTCTTGCTGACTGTGTTGCTCCACTGTTGGGCCTTTTCAGCTTGCCTCTCGCTGACTGTGTTTCTCCACTGCTTGTCCGTGTTCGCTTGCTTGTCACTGAATGCGTTGCTCTACTGCTGGGCCTTCTCACCTTGCCTCTCGCTGATGCATTGCTTCACTGTTGGGTCTATTCAGCTTTCCTCTCGCTGACCGCATTGCTCCACTGCTGGGTTTTGTCAGCTTGGCTCCCGCTGACTGCGTTGCTCCACTGCTGGACCTTGTCAGCTTGCCTCTCGCTTACTGCACTGCTCCACTGCTGCGCCTTTCCAGCTTACCTCTCGCTGACTGCATTGCTCCACTACTGGGTCTGGTCACCATGCCTCTCGCTGACTGCATTGCTCCACTGCTGGGCCTTCTCACCTTGCCTTCGCTGACTGCGTTGCTTCACTGCTGAGCCTTGTCAGCTTGCCTCTCGCTGACTGCGTTGCTCTACTGCAGGGCCTTATCAGCTTGCCTCTCGCTGATTGCATTGTTCCACTGCTGCATCCTTCAGCTTGACTCACTCTGACTGCATTGCTCCACTGCAGGGACTTGTCAGCTTGACCCTCACTTACTGTGTTGCTCCACTGCAGAGCCTTGGCAGCTTGACTCTCGCTGACTGCTAAGCTCCACTGCTGAGCCTTGTCAGCTTGCCTCTCACTGACTGCGTTGCAGCACAGCTGGGCCTTTTCACCTTGCCTCTTGCTAACAGCTTTAGTCTACTGCTAAGCCTTGCCAGCTTGCCTCTCGCTGACTGCGTTGCTCCACTGCCGGGCCTATTCACCTTGTCTCTCACTGACTGCGTTGCTCCACTGCCGGGCCTATTCAGCTTGCCTCATGGGCCTTGTCAGCTTGCCTCTCGATGACTGCATTGCTCCACTGCTGGGCCTTGTCAGCTTGCCTCTCGCTGACTTCATTGCTTCACTCATGGGTCTTGTCAGCTTGCCTCTCGCTGACTGCGTTGCTCTACTGCTAGGCCCTGTTCGCTTGCCTCTCGCTGACTGCGTTGCTCCACTGCTGGGCCTTGTCAGCTTGCCTCTGACTTCATTGCTCCACTCATGGGCCTTGTCACCTTGCCTCTCGCTGACTGCGTTGCTCCACTGCTGGGCCTATTCACCTTGCCTCTTGCTGACTGCGTTGCTCTACTGCTGGGCCTTGTCCGCTTGCATCTGACTTCATTGCTCCTCTCATGGGCCTTGTCACCTTGCCTCTCGATGACTGCGTTGCTCCACTGCTGGGCCTTGTCAGCTTGCCTCTCGCTGACTTCTTTGCTTCACTCATGGGCCTTGGCAGCTTGCCTCTCGCTGACTGCGTTGCTCCACTGCTGGGCCCTGTTCGCTTGCCTCTCGCTGACTGCGTTGCTCCACTGCTGGGCCTTGTCCTCTTGCCTCTGACTTCATTGCTCCTCTCATGGGCCTTGTCACCTTGCCTCTCGCTGACTGCGTTGCTCCACTGCTGAGCCTATTCACCTTGCCTCTTGCTGACTGCATTGCTCCACTGCCGGGCCTTGTCAGCTTGACTCTCACTGACTGTGTTGCTCCACTGCTGCACATTGTCAGCTTGACTCTCGCTGAATGCGGTAATCCACTGATTGGCCTTGTCAGCTTGCCTCTCGCTGACTGCATTGCTCCACTGCTGGGTCTTGTCAGCTTGACTCTTGCTGATTTCGTTGTTTCAGTGATGGGCCTTTTCAGCTTGCCTCTCGCTGACTGCGTTGCTCCACTGCTGGACCTTGCCTCTCGCTGACTGCATTGCTCCAATGCTGGGTCTTGTCAGCTTGACTCTTGCTGATTTCGTTGTTTCAGTGATGAGCCTTTTCAGCTTGCCTCTCGCTGACTGCGTTGCTCCACTGCTGGTCCTTGCCTCTCGCTGACTGCATTGGTCCACTGCAGGTCCTTGTCAGCTTGCCTCTCGCTGACTGCGTTGCTCCACTGATGGGCCTTGTCACCTTGCCTCTCGCTGACTGCGTTGCTCCACCGCTGCGCCTTGTCACCTTGCCTCTCGCTGACTGTGTTGCTCCACTGCTGGTCCTTGCCTCTCGCTGACTGCGTTTCTCCACTGCTGGTCCGTGTTTGCTTGCTTGGCACTGACTGCGTTGCTCCAGTGCTGGGCCTTCTCACCTTGCCTCTCGCTGACTGCATTGCTCCACTGTTGGGTCTTTTCAGCTTGCCTCTCGCTGACTGCATTGCTCCACTGCTGGGTTTTGTCACCTAGCCTCTCGCTGACTGCGTTGCTCCACTCATGGGCCTTGTCAGCTTGCCTTTCACTGACTGCATTGATCCACTGCTGGGTCTTGTCACCTTGCCACTTGCTGATTGCGTTGCTCCACTGCTGGGCCTTGTAACCTTGCCTCTCGCTGACTGCATTGCTCCACTCATGGGCCTTGTCACCTTGCCTCTCGCTGATTGCGTTGCTCCACTGCTGCATCTTGTCAGCTTGCCTCTAACTGACAGCGTTGCTCCACTGCTGGGTCTTGTCAGCTTGACTCTCACTGACTGTGTTGCTCCACTGCTGCACATTGTCAGCTTGACTCTCGCTGAATGCGGTAATCCACTGATTGGCCTTGTCAGCTTGCCTCTCGCTGACTGCATTGCTCCACTGCTGGGTCTTGTCAGCTTGACTCTTGCTGATTTCGTTGTTTCAGTGATGGGCCTTTTCAGCTTGCCTCTCGCTGACTGCGTTGCTCCACTGCTGGTCCTTGCCTCTCGCTGACTGCGTTGCTCCACTGCAGGTCCTTGTCAGCTTGCCTCTCGCTGACTGTGTTGCTCCACTAATGGGCCTTGTCACCTTGCCTCTCGCTGACTGCATTGCTCCACCGCTGCGCCTTGTCACCTTGCCTCTCGCTGACTGTGTTGCTCCACTGCTGGTCCTTGCCTCTCGCTGACTGCGTTTCTCCACTGCTGGTCCGTGTTCGCCTGCTTGTCACTGACTGCGTTGCTCCAGTGCTGGGCCTTCTCACCTTGCCTCTCGCTGACTGCATTGCTCCACTGTTGGGTCTTTTCAGCTTGCCTCTCGCTGACTGCATTGCTCCACTGCTGGGTTTTGTTACCTAGCCTCTCGCTGACTGCGTTGCTCCACTCATGGGCCTTGTCAGCTTGCCTCTCGCTGACTGCATTGATCCACTGCTGGGTTGTTAGGGTCTCCTGCCCTGTGCTGCCACGTCGTCATGGCAACCGGGAGACAAGTGCTAGTGGAGTAACCTGAGCGCAGCTGATACTCCGGTTCGGGTCTTTTGCTGTGCAGTGGTTATAGGCTCTGTGCACGGCAGGGGATCCGGTGCTGGTTTTTGTGCTCACAGTCTGTGAGGTCTGAGTGGGGCGTGGACAGCACCTGCTTTATAGGGCCTCTTTTCAGGGTGAGCAGATGCTGCTGAATCTTTGTTGGTTAGTCAGTTCATGAAAGTTAGCCAGTACTGTGTAGCTTTGTATTTGTTTGTTGCTTACTGCAAATAGGCCTGGGGATTTGGTATTACACTCTGCCAATCCAGACCTAGCAGTAAGACTGGAGTCAGTCGTTTAGCTTGCTGGGGTTCTGTTACTACTCTGTGAACTTAGCAAGTTTGCGGCTGTATTCTAAGACTTGCCTGTCTAATCCTGTCTCACTGTGCTAGGTGTCAGGGGTCAGTTTAGTGGCAGTAAGCTAAAACCTGTACACTGCAAGTGAGAATTAGGATTGTGGAGATTCTCCTTGTGTCTATCTTTCCATCTCTGACCAAGGAGTTTACTGCCACACCCGTTGGTAACCCTTTAGGGTTTTGCTGTTGCCCTTAGCAACAGCATTTCGGGTTCTCTACGTATTAAAACACAACATCTTGCTTTTTTCCATCTGAGCAGTTCTAATACAAGGGAGATACCCAGTTCCTTAGCCTCTGGGCTTCTCTGTTCACTTTGTGTGTGTTTTGTTACCCTATCACCTTCTGTGTACGTTATGTCATATTCCCCAGTTTGTCTGTGAGTCCATTTGTTTTGCATAACAGTTCAAACACCAGTACATTCCTGCAGACACTGGAGTGCATAACAGTTCTGACACCAGTACTTTCCTGCAGGCACTGGTGTGCATAACATATTCAGCAGCCTAATACTCCTGTTGAAATTTTGTGGGAATATGGAGCATACCCCTCAAAATACGTTGCAACAGGTGGTCGATCAGGTGCAGGTCCTGACTCGACAATTTAATGATTTGTCCATTAAAATGCACACCTCCCAGGCTGCTGGCGGAGCTCCCGCAGCAGCAGCACCTGCAGGGGTTAAGGAGCCGAAAGTAAATCTCCCGGATCGTTTTTCTGGAGATCGCTCGCAGTTCTTTTGTTTCAAGGAGAGCTGCAAGCTATACTTCCGGCTTAGGCCTCAGTCTTCTGGGTCGGAGATTCAGCGGGTGGGCATAGTGATTTCCTTGCTACAAGGAGACCCACAGGTCTGGGCATATGGGTTGCAGCCTGACTGTCCGTCGCTTAAAAGTGTTGATGTTTTTTTTACGGCACTGGGCATGTTGTATGATGACCCTGACAAGACGGCCTCAGCCGAGGCTCAGATTTCGATCCTTAAGCAAGGGCGAAGGCCAGTTGAGGTTTACTGTACGGAGTTTCGGAGGTTGGCCCATGATACCCAGTGGAATGACCCAGCCCTGAGACACCAGTACCGAAGAGGTCTTTCAAACCAGATAAAGGACCAACTGGTACAATATCCCTTGCCTGATAGCTTGGATCAGCTCATGCAGTTATCCATCCGGGTGGATAGACGGCTGAGAGAGCGTAGGCTTGAAAGGGAGACTGAGATTTCCTTCCTTCCCAAGGGAACCTCAGACTCTGAGGAATTTTCTGAGGAGCCTATGCAGATTGGGGCTACCCGCCTCTCCTCGCGTGAGAAGATGCGGAGGAGACAGCAGGGGTTGTGTTTGTACTGTGGGAATAAAGGTCATGTGGTAGTATCATGCCCAGAAAAGCCGGAAAACTTCAGGGCCTGAGGGTGATGGGAAATATCCTGTCAGGCCAGAAGTCAGAATTTCCCAAGAAGACTTTTATCATTCCGGTGACCTTGAAGATCCTCGGTCAAACTGTCAAGACTGAGGCCTTTGTGGACAGTGGGGCCGACAGGGTTTTTATGGACCGCCAATTCGCCCTGAAACACTCTGTTCCCTTAGTACCCTTGGCATCGGAAATTGAGATTTGTGGGTTAAACGGGGAACCATTATCCCAAGGTAAAATTACCTCTTGCACTAGCCAGATTTCTTTGTTTATTGGAGCCACACACTCTGAAAAATTGTCCTTTTATGTGACTGTCTGTACTTTTGCCCCATTGGTGTTGGGGTTACCCTGGTTAAGGGCCCACAATCCTCAATTTGACTGGGTTTCTGGGGAGATTCTTAGTTGGGGTACTGATTGTTTCAGGAGTTGCTTGAGCCTTCCAGTCAGGCTCTCGCAGCTAAGTTTGCCAGGATTGCCAGGGTGTTATGCAGATTTTGCGGACGTGTTCTCCAAAAAAGTTGCAGAGGTACTACCTCCCCATCGCCCCTATGACTGTGCCATTGATTTGTTGCCAAATGCTAAGCTTCCCAAGAGCAGGTTGTACTCCCTGTCACGTCCTGAGACTCAGGCTATGGCAGAGTACATTCAGGAGAACTTGGCTAAGGGATTTATCAGACCTTCACAGTCTCCAGTTGGGTCGGGGTTCTTCTTCGTGGGTAAAAAGGACGGTTCGTTGCGACCCTGCATCGACTTCAGGGAATTGAACCGTATCACGATTAAAAACTCATACCCACTGCCTCTCATTTCGGTCTTGTTTGACCAGCTTCGTACTGCCACCATTTTTTCTAAGATTGACCTACGCGGTGCGTACAATCTAATCCGAATAAGAGAGGGGGATGAATGGAAGACTGCCTTTAATACCCACTCAGGGCATTATGAATATTTGGTGATGCCTTTTGGGCTCTGTAATGCCCCGGCAGTCTTCCAGGATTTCATGAATGATGTGCTCAGGGAATATTTGGATAGATTCTTAGTTGTATACTTAGATGACATCCTAATCTTCTCCCATTCCCTGGAGGAACATCGGAAGCATGTACGCTTAGTCCTCCAGAAACTCAGAGACCACCGGCTTGGGGCGAAGCTGGAGAAGTGCGAATTTGAAGTTCAGCAAATCGCATTTCTAGGATATATTATCTCCCCAGAAGGTTTCCAAATGGAGGGTTCCAAGGTACAGGCAGTCCTGGATTGGGTGCAGCCCACTAGTTTGAAGGCGCTTCAGCGTTTCCTGGGCTTTGCGAATTTTTATAGACGATTTATCGCTGGATTTTCGTCTATAGTGGCGCCCTTGGTGGCACTCACTAAGAAAGGGGCGGATGTTGCTCACTGGTCTTGTGAGGCTAAAGCGGCTTTTGCCCGTCTCAAAAGGGCATTTGTTTCGGCCAAGGTGCTGCGACACCCAGATCCAGAGCGTCCTTTTGTGGTGGAGGTGGATGCCTCTGAGATGGGTATTGGGGCAGTGCTTTCTCAGATGGGAGTGTCTGATAATCGCCTTCATCCCTGTGCTTACTTTTCCCGTAAATTTTCGCCTGCCGAGATGAATTATGACGTGGGTAACCGGGAATTGTTGGCTATTAAGGATGCACTCGAGGAGTGGAGACACTGGCTTGAGGGGGCTAAGTTTGTGGTCTCAATTCTCACTGACCATAAGAATCTGGCATATTTAGAGTCAGCGAAGCGTCTCAATGCCAGGCAGGCACGATGGGCTTTGTTTTTTGCTCGCTTTAATTTTTTGATAACATATCGCCCTGGGTCAAAAAACATCAAGGCTGATGCGCTCTCGCGGAGTTTTGCTCCAATCCAGGAGACCACCGAGGAGCCGTTGCCCATTGTTTCCCCATCATGTATTAAAGTGGGCATTACCCAGGACCTCTTATCATTAGTCCTTAGAGCACAGGAGCAGGCTCCTCCAGACCTTCCGGTAGGTCTTTTGTTTGTGCCTCCTAGGTTAAGACAGCGAGTGTTCCTGGAATTCCATGCCAAGAAGTCGGCAGGTCACCCGGGTATTGCCAGAACTCGGGAGTTGCTATCTAGGGCGGTGTGGTGGCCCTCGGTGGCTAAGGATGTGGATCAGTGGGTTCGGGCATGTGACATCTGTGCCCGAAATAAGACTCCTAGAGGGGTTCCTGTTGGCCCATTACATCCACTCTCTATCCCATCTAAGCCATGGACCCACATTTCAATGGATTTTGTGGTGGACTTGCCCAAATCCTCGGGGATGACAGCCATCTGGGTTGTCGTTGACAGGTTTTCGAAGATGGCGCACTTCGTTCCACTGGTTGGGCTGCCATCAGCCAGACGCCTGTCTGAATTATTTATGCTGCATGTTGTGCGTCTCCACGGGTTGCCACTTGATGTGGTCTCTGACCGCGGATCCCAGTTTGTGGCCAAATTCTGGAGGGCATTTTGTTCCGATCTCCAGATTTCTGTCAGCTTGTCGTCAGGTTACCATCCGCAGTCTAATGGGCAGACTGAAAGGGTGAACCAGTCCTTGGAGCAGTTCCTCAGGTGTTATGTCTCCAAGTGTCAGACTGACTGGGTTGCTCATCTGTCCATGGCGGAGTTTGCCTATAACAACGCGGCTCACTCTGCTACAGGGATCTCTCCCTTCCTTTGTGTGTATGGGCATCATCCTAAGGCCAATTCTTTTGACCCCCTGGACTCCACGCCTGGTGGTTCCTCTGTGGTTTCGGTCCTTAGAGGTATTTGGCAGAAAGTGAAGAAAGCCCTTGTGTCTGTGTCATTAGTGACCAAAAGGGTTTTTGATAAGCGGAAAAGACCCTGCAGCTTCAAATTAGGAGACTTCGTCTGGTTGTCTACCAAGAATTTGAAGTTGAGACAGCCATCTCATAAGTTAGGGCCCCGGTTCATCGGCCCTTATAAGATCACCAGGGTTATCAATCCGGTGGCATTTCAGTTAGATCTGCCCCGTTCTTTGGGTATCAATAAAACATTTCATTGTTCCCTTTTAAAACGGGCGATTAGTAATCCTTCTTCCAGTGGAAGACCTTCCCCTCTTCTGATACGTGGCCAGAGGGAGTTTGTTGTTGAAAGGATTCTTGACTCCAAGGTGGTTCGGGGTCGGCTGTCATTTTTGGTGCACTGGAAGGGGTATGGCCCGGAGGAGCGGTCGTGGGTGCGCAGTTGTGATCTTCATGCCCCCAGACTGATACGCTCTTTCTTCTCGCAGTTCCCCGATAAACCCGGTGGTAGGGGTTCTTTGACCCCTCGTCAGAGGGGGGGTACTGTTAGGGTCTCCTGCCCTGTGCTGCCACGTCGTCATGGCAACCGGGAGACAAGTGCTAGTGGAGTAACCTGAGCGCAGCTGATACTCCGGTTCGGGTCTTTTGCTGTGCAGTGGTTATAGGCTCTGTGCACGGCAGGGGATCCGGTGCTGGTTTTTGTGCTCACAGTCTGTGAGGTCTGAGTGGGGCGTGGACAGCACCTGCTTTATAGGGCCTCTTTTCAGGGTGAGCAGATGCTGCTGAATCTTTGTTGGTTAGTCAGTTCATGAAAGTTAGCCAGTACTGTGTAGCTTTGTATTTGTTTGTTGCTTACTGCAAATAGGCCTGGGGATTTGGTATTACACTCTGCCAATCCAGACCTAGCAGTAAGACTGGAGTCAGTCGTTTAGCTTGCTGGGGTTCTGTTACTACTCTGTGAACTTAGCAAGTTTGCGGCTGTATTCTAAGACTTGCCTGTCTAATCCTGTCTCACTGTGCTAGGTGTCAGGGGTCAGTTTAGTGGCAGTAAGCTAAAACCTGTACACTGCAAGTGAGAATTAGGATTGTGGAGATTCTCCTTGTGTCTATCTTTCCATCTCTGACCAAGGAGTTTACTGCCACACCCGTTGGTAACCCTTTAGGGTTTTGCTGTTGCCCTTAGCAACAGCATTTCGGGTTCTCTACGTATTAAAACACAACATCTTGCTTTTTTCCATCTGAGCAGTTCTAATACAAGGGAGATACCCAGTTCCTTAGCCTCTGGGCTTCTCTGTTCACTTTGTGTGTGTTTTGTTACCCTATCACCTTCTGTGTACGTTATGTCATATTCCCCAGTTTGTCTGTGAGTCCATTTGTTTTGCATAACAGTTCAAACACCAGTACATTCCTGCAGACACTGGAGTGCATAACAGTTCTGACACCAGTACTTTCCTGCAGGCACTGGTGTGCATAACATGGGTCTTGTCACCTTGCCTCTTGCTGACTGCGTTGCTCCACTGCTGGGCCTTGTAACCTTGCCTCTCGCTGACTGCATTGCTCCACTCATGGGCCTTGTCACCTTGCCTCTCGCTGATTGCGTTGCTCCACTGCTGCATCTTGTCAGGTTGCCACTAACTGTCTGCAGTGCTCCACTGCTGGGTCTTGTCAGCTTGACTCTCACTGACTGTGTTGCTCCACTGCTGCACATTGTCAGCTTGACTCTCGCTGAATGCGGTAATCCACTGATTGGCCTTGTCAGCTTGCCTCTCGCTGACTGCATTGCTCCACTGCTGTGTCCTTCACCTTGACTCACGCTGACTGCGTTGCTCCACTGCAGGGACTTGTCAGCTTGACTCTCACTTACTGTGTTGCTCCACTGTAGAGCCTTGGAAGCTTGACTCGCGCTGACTGCATTGCTCCACTGTAGGGACTTGTCAGCTTTACTCATGCTGACTGCGTTGCTCCACTGCTGCGCATTGTCAGCTTGACTCTCGCTGACTGCTAAGCTCCACTGCTGAGCCTTGCCAGCTTGCCTCTCGCGGACTGCGTTGCTCCACTGCTGGGCCTATTCACCTTGCCTCTCGCTGACTGCATTGCTCCTTTGCTGGGCCTTGTCAGCTTGCCTCACTGACAGCGTTGTTCCACGGCTGGGCCTTGTCCGCTTGCCTCTCGCTGACTTCATTGCTCCACTCATGGGCCTTGTCACCTTGCCTCTCACTGACTGCATTGCTCCACTGTTGGGTCTTTTCAGCTTGCCTCTCGCTGACTGCATTGCTCCACTGCTGGGTTTTGTCACCTAGCCTCTCGCTGACTGCGTTGCTCCACTCATGGGCCTTGTCAGCTTGCCTCTCGCTGACTGCATTGATCCACTGCTGGGTCTTGTCACCTTGCCTCTTGCTGACTGCGTTGCTCCACTGCTGGGCCTTGTAACCTTGCCTCTCGCTGACTGCATTGCTCCACTCATGGGCCTTGTCACCTTGCCTCTCGCTGATTGCGTTGCTCCACTGCTGCATCTTGTCAGCTTGCCTCTAACTGACAGCGTTGCTCCACTGCTGGGTCTTGTCAGCTTGACTCTCACTGACTGTGTTGCTCCACTGCTGCACATTGTCAGCTTGACTCTCGCTGAATGCGGTAATCCACTGATTGGCCTTGTCAGCATGCCTCTCGCTGACTGCATTGCTCCACTGCTGGGTCTTGTCAGCTTGACTCTTGCTGATTTCGTTGTTTCAGTGATGGGCCTTTTCAGCTTGCCTCTCGCTGACTGCGTTGCTCCACTGCTGGTCCTTGCCTCTCGCTGACTGCGTTGCTCCACTGCAGGTCCTTGTCAGCTTGCCTCTCGCTGACTGCGTTGCTCCACTGATGGGCCTTGTCACCTTGCCTCTCGCTGACTGCATTGCTCCACCGCTGCGCCTTGTCACCTTGCCTCTCGCTGACTGTGTTGCTCCACTGCTGGTCCTTGCCTCTCGCTGACTGCGTTTCTCCACTGCTGGTCCGTGTTCGCCTGCTTGTCACTGACTGCGTTGCTCCAGTGCTGGGCCTTCTCACCTTGCCTCTCGCTGACTGCATTGCTCCACTGTTGGGTCTTTTCAGCTTGCCTCTCGCTGACTGCATTGCTCCACTGCTGGGTTTTGTTACCTAGCCTCTCGCTGACTGCGTTGCTCCACTCATGGGCCTTGTCAGCTTGCCTCTCGCTGACTGCATTGATCCACTGCTGGGTCTTGTCACCTTGCCTCTTGCTGACTGCGTTGCTCCACTGCTGGGCCTTGTAACCTTGCCTCTCGCTGACTGCATTGCTCCACTCATGGGCCTTGTCACCTTGCCTCTCGCTGATTGCGTTGCTCCACTGCTGCATCTTGTCAGGTTGCCTCTAACTGTCTGCAGTGCTCCACTGCTGGGTCTTGTCAGCTTGACTCTCACTGACTGTGTTGCTCCACTGCTGCACATTGTCAGCTTGACTCTCGCTGAATGCGGTAATCCACTGATTGGCCTTGTCAGCTTGCCTCTCGCTGACTGCATTGCTCCACTGCTGTGTCCTTCAGCTTGACTCTCACTTACTGTGTTGCTCCACTGTAGAGCCTTGGAAGCTTGACTCGCGCTGACTGCATTGCTCCACTGTAGGGACTTGTCAGCTTTACTCATGCTGACTGCGTTGCTCCACTGCTGCGCATTGTCAGCTTGACTCTCGCTGACTGCTAAGCTCCACTGCTGAGCCTTGCCAGCTTGCCTCTCGCGGACTGCGTTGCTCCACTGCTGGGCCTATTCACCTTGCCTCTCGCTGACTGCATTGCTCCTTTGCTGGGCCTTGTCAGCTTGCCTCACTGACAGCGTTGCTCCACTGCTGGGCCTTGTCCGCTTGCCTCTCGCTGACTTCATTGCTCCACTCATGGGCCTTGTCACCTTGCCTCTCGCTGACTGCATTGCTCCACTGTTGGGTCTTTTCAGCTTGCCTCTCGCTGACTGCATTGCTCCACTGCTGGGTTTTGTCACCTAGCCTCTCGCTGACTGCGTTGCTCCACTCATGGGCCTTGTCAGCTTGCCTCTCGCTGACTGCATTGATCCACTGCTGGGTCTTGTCACCTTGCCTCTTGCTGACTGCGTTGCTCCACTGCTGGGCCTTGTAACCTTGCCTCTCGCTGACTGCATTGCTCCACTCATGGGCCTTGTCACCTTGCCTCTCGCTGATTGCGTTGCTCCACTGCTGCATCTTGTCAGCATGTCTCTAACTGTCTGCAGTGCTCCACTGCTGGGTCTTGTCAGCATGACTCTCACTGACTGTGTTGCTCCACTGCTGCACATTGTCAGCTTGACTCTCGCTGAATGCGGTAATCCACTGATTGGCCTTGTCAGCTTGCCTCTTGCTGACTGCATTGCTCCACTGCTGTGTCCTTCACCTTGACTCACGCTGACTGCGTTGCTCCACTGCAGGGACTTGTCAGCTTGACTCTCACTTACTGTGTTGCTCCACTGTAGAGCCTTGGAAGCTTGATTCGCGCTGACTGCATTGCTCCACTGTAGGGACTTGTCAGCTTTACTAATGCTGACTGCGTTGCTCCACTGCTGCGCATTGTCAGCTTGACTCTCGCTGACTGCTAAGCTCCACTGCTGAGCCTTGCCAGCTTGCCTCTCGCGGACTGCGTTGCTCCACTGCTGGGCCTATTCACCTTGCCTCTCGCTGACTGCATTGCTCCTTTGCTGGGCCTTGTCAGCTTGCCTCTCACTGACTGCGTTGCTCCACTGCTGGGCCAATTCACCTTGCCTCTCGGTAACTGCATTGCTCCTTTGCTGGGCCTTGTCAGCTTGCCTCACTGACAGCGTTGCTCCACTGCTGGGCCTTGTCTGCTTGCCTCTCGCTGACTTCATTGCTCCACTCATGGGCCTTGTCACCTTGCCTCTCTCTGATTGCGTTGCTCCACTGCTGTGCCTTGCCACCTTGCCTCTCGTTGACTGTGTTGTTCCACTGATGGGCTTGGCAGCTTGGCTCTCGCTGACTACGTTGCTCCACTGCTGGGCCTTGTCAGCTTGCCTCTCGCTGACGGCATTGCTCCACTGCTGCGCCTTGCCAGTTTGCCTCTCGCTGACTGTGTTGCTTCACTACTGGCTCTGGTCACCTTGCCTCTCACTGACTGCGTTGCTACACTGCTGGGCCTTCTCACCCTGCCTCTCGCTGACTGCATTGCGCCACTGTTTGTTCTTTTCAGCTTGCCTCTCGCTGACTGCGTTGCTCCATTGCTGAGCCTTGTCTGCTTGCCTCTCGCTGACTGCGTAGCTTCACTCATGGGCCTTTTTAGCTTGCTTCTCGCTGACTTCGTTGCCCCACTGCTTAGCCTTGTCAGCTTGCCTCTCACTGACTGTGTTGCTCCACTGCTGTGCCTTGTCAACTTGCCTTTCGCTTACTGCGTTGCTCCACTGCTGGGCCTTGTCAGCTTGCCTCTCGCTGACTGTGTTGCTCCACTGCTGGACCTTGTCCGCTTGCCTCTCGCTGACTTCATTACACCACTCATTGGCCTTCTCACCTTGCCTCTCGCTGACTGCATTGCTCCACTGTTGGGTCTTATCAGCTTGCCTCTCGCTGACTGCATTGCTCCACTGCTGGGTTTTGTCACCTAGCCTCTCGCTGACTGCGTTGCTCCACTCATGGGCCTTGTCAGCTTGCCTCTCGCTGACTGCATTGATCCACTGCTGGGTCTTGTCACCTTGCCTCTTGCTGACTGCGTTGCTCCACTGCTGGGCCTTGTAACCTTGCCTCTCGCTGACTGCATTGCTCCACTCATGGGCCTTGTCACCTTGCCTCTCGCTGATTGCGTTGCTCCACTGCTGCATCTTGTCAGCTTGCCTCTAACTGACTGCAGTGCTCCACTGCTGGCAGTTGTCAGCTTGACTCTCACTGACTGTGTTGTTCCACTGCTACACATTGTCAGCTTGACTCTCGCTGAATGCGGTAATCCACTGATTGGCCTAGTCAGCTTGCCTCTCGCTGATTGCATTGCTGCACTGCTGTGTCCTTCACCTTGACTCACGCTGACTGCGTTGCTCCACTGCAGGGACTTGTCAGCTTGACTCTCACTTACTGTGTTGCTCCACTGTAGAGCCTTGGAAGCTTGACTCGCGCTGACTGCATTGCTCCACTGTAGGGACTTGTCAGCTTTACTCATGCTGACTGCGTTGCTCCACTGCTGCGCATTGTCAGCTTGACTCTCGCTGACTGCTAAATACCACTGCTGAGCCTTGCCAGCTTGCCTCTCGCTGACTGCGTTGCTCCACTGCTGGGCCTATTCACCTTGCCTCTCGCTGACTGCATTGCTCCTTTGCTGGGCCTTGTCAGCTTGCCTCACTGACAGCGTTGCTCCACTGCTGGGCCTTGTCCGCTTGCCTCTCGCTGACTTCATTGCTCCACTAATGGGCCTTGTCACCTTGCCTCTCGCTGATTGCGTTGCTCCACTGCTGCGCCTTGCCACCTTGCCTCTTGTTGACTGCGTTGTTCCACTGATGGGATTGTCAGCTTGGCTCTCGCTGACTACGTTGCTCCATTGCTGGGCCTTGTCAGCTTGCCTCTCGCTGACTGCATTGCACCACTGCTGCGCCTTGCCAGTTTGCCTCTCGCTGACTGTGTTGCTCCACTACTGGCTCTGGTCACCTTGCCTCTCGCTGACTGCGTTGCTCCACTGCTGGGCCTTCTCACCCTGCCTCTCACTGACTGCATTGCGCCACTGTTGGTTCTTTTCAGCTTGCCTCTCGCTGACTGCGTTGCTCCATTGCTGAGCCTTGTCAGCTTGCCTCTCGCTGACTGCGTTCCTCCACTGCTGAGCCTTGTCTGCTTGCCTCTCGCTGACTGCGTTGCTTCACTCATGGGCCTTTGTAGCTTGCTTCTCGCTGACTGCGTTGCCCCACTGCTGAGCCTTGTCAGCTTGCCTCACACTGACTGCGTTGCTCCACTGCTGAGCCTTGTCAACTTGCCTTTCGCTTACTGCGTTGCTTCACTGCTGGGCCTTGTCCGCTTGCCTCTCGCTGACTGTGTTGCTCCACTGCTGGGCCTTGTCCGCTTGCCCCTTGCTGACTTCATTACGCCACTCATTGGCCTTCTCACCTTGCCTCTCGCTGACTGCATTGCTCCACTGCTGGGCCTTCTCACCTTGCCTCTCGCTGACTGCGTTGCTCCACTCATGGGCCTTGTCACCATGCCTCTCACTGAATGCATTGCTCCACTCATGGGCCTGGTTACCTTGCCTCTCGCTGATTGCGTTGCTCCACTGCTGCGCCTTGCCACCTTGCCTCTCGTTGACTGCGTTGCTCCACTGCTGGGCCTTGTCAGCTTGCCTCTCGCTGACTACGTTCCTCCACTGCTGGGCCTTGTCAGCTTGTCTCTCGCTGACTGCGTTCCTCCACTGCTGAGCCTCGTCAGCTTGCCTCTCGCTGACTGCGTTGCTCCACTGCTGAGCCTTGTCAGCTTGCCTCTCGCTGACTGCGTTGCTCCACTACTGAGCCTTGTCAGCTTGCCTCTCGCTGACTGTGTTGCTCCACTGCTGGGCCTTGTCCGCTTGCCTCTCGCTGACTTCATTGCTCCACTCATGGGCCTTGTCTGCTTGCCTCTCGCTGACTGCGTTGCTCCACTGCTGGGCCCTGTTCGCTTGCCTGTCGCTGACTGCGTTGCTCTACTGCTGGGCCTTGTCCGCTTGCCTCTCACTGACTTCATTGGTCCACTCATGGGCCTTGTCAGCTTGCCTCTCGCTGACTGCGTTGCTCCACTGATGAGCCTTGTCAGTTTGCCTCTCGCTGACTGCGTTGCTCCACCACTGCGCCTTGTCACCTTGCCTCTCGCTGACTGTGTTGCTCCACTGCTGGTCCTTGCCTCTCGCTGACTGCGTTGCTCCACTGCTGCGCCTTGCCACCTTGCCTGTCGTTGACTGCATTGCTCCACTGCTGGGCCTTGTCAGCTTGCCTCTCGCTGACTGCGTTCCTCCACTGCTGAGCCTCGTCAGCTTGCCTCTCACTGACTGCGTTGCTCCACTGCTGAGCCTTGTCAGCTTGCCTCTCGCTGACTGCGTTGCTCCACTGCTGAGCCTTGTCAGCTTGCCTCTCGCTGACTGTGTTGCTCCACTGCTGGGCCTTGTCCGCTTGCCTCTCGCTGACTTCATTGCTCCACTCATGGGCCTTGTCTGCTTGCCTCTCGCTGACTGCGTTGCTCCACTGCTGGGCCCTGTTCGCTTGCCTGTCGCTCACTGCGTTGCTCTACTGTTGGGCCTAGTCCGCTTGCCTCTCACTTACTTCATTGGTCCACTCATGGGCCTTGTCACCTTGCCTCTCGCTGACTGCGTTGCTCCACCGCTGCGCCTTGTCACCTTGCCTCTCGCTGACTGTGTTGCTCCACTGCTGGTCCTTGCCTCTCGCTGACTGCGTTGCTCCACTGCAGGTCCTTGTCAGCTTGCCTCTCGCTGACTACGTTGCTCCACTCCTGGGCCTTGTCAGCTTGCCTCTCGCCGACTGCGTTTCTCCACTCATGGGCCTTGTCAGCTTGCCTCTCGCTGACTGCGTTGCTCCACTGATGAGCCTTGTCAGCTTGCCTCTTGCTGACTGCGTTGCTCCACCGCTGCGCCTTGTCACCTTGTCTCTCGCTGACTGTGTTGCTCCACTGCTGGTCCTTGCCTCTCGCTGACTGCGTTGCTCCACTGCTGGGCCTTGTCAGCTTGCCTCTTGCTGACTGCGTTGCTCCACTGCAGGTCCTTGTCAGCTTGCCTCTCGCTGACTGCGTTGCTCCACTCATGGGCCTTGTCAGCTTGCCTATCGCTGACTGCATTGCTCCACTGCTGGGCCTTGTCAGCTTGCCTCTCGCTGACTGCGTTGCTCCACTGCTGGACCTTGTCAGCTTGACTCTCGCTGACTGCGTTGCTCCACTCACGGTCCTTGTCAGCTTGCCTCTCGCTGACTGTGTTGCTCCACTGATAGGCCTTGTCAGCTTGCCTCTTCCCTCTCGCTGACTGCGTTGCTCCACTGATGGGCCTTGTCCGCTTGCCTCTCGCTGACTTAATTGCTCCACTCATGGGCCTTTTTAGCTTGCTTCTCGCTGACTGCGTTGCCCCACTGCTGAGCCTTGTCAGCTTGCCTCTCGCTGACTGCGTTGCTCCACTGCTGGGCCCTGTTCGCTTGACTGTCACTCACTGCGTTGCTCCACTGCTGAGCCTTGTACGCTTGCCTCTCACTGACTTCATTGCTCCACTCATGGGCCTTGTCACCTTGCCTCTCGCTGACTGTGTTGCTCCACTGCTGGTCCTTGCCTCTCGCTGACTTCGTTGCTCCATTGCTGGGCCTTGTCAGCTTGCCTCTCGCTGACTGCGTTGCTCCACTGCAGGTCCTTGTCAGCTTGCCTCTCGCTGACTGCGTTGCTCCACTTATGGGCCTTGTCAGCTTGCCTCTCGCTGACTGCATTGCTCCACTGCTGGGCCTTGTCAGCTTGCCTCTCGCTGACTGCATTGCGCCACTGTTGGTTCTTTTCAGCTTGCCTCTCGCTGACTGCGTTGCTCCATTGCTGAGCCTTGTCAGCTTGCCTCTCGCTGACTGCGTTCCTCCACTGCTGAGCCTTGTCTGCTTGCCTCTCGCTTACTGCGTTGCTCCACTGCTGGGCCTTGTCAGCTTGCCTCTCGCTGACTGCATTGCTCCACTGCTGGGCCTTGTCAGCTTGCCTCTCGCTGACTGCATTGCGCCACTGTTGGTTTTTTCCAGCTTGCCTCTCGCTGACTGCGTTGCTCCATTGCTGAGCCTTGTCAGCTTGCCTCTCGCTGAATGTGTTCCTCCACTGCTGAGCCTCGTCAGCTTGCCTCTCGCTGACTGCGTTGCTCCACTGCTGAGCCTTGTCAGCTTGCCTCTCGCTGACTGCGTTGCTCCACTGCTGAGCAGCCTTGTCAGCTTGCCTCTCGCTGACTGTGTTGCTCCACTGCTGGGCCTTGTCCGCTTGCCTCTCGCTGACTTCATTGCTCCACTCATGGGCCTTGTCTGCTTGCCTCTCGCTGACTGCGTTGCTCCACTGCTGGGCCCTGTTCGCTTGCCTGTCGCTCACTGCGTTGCTCTACTGCTGGGCCTTGTCCGCTTGCCTCTCACTTACTTCATTGGTCCACTCATGGGCCTTGTCACCTTGCCTCTCGCTGACTGCGTTGCTCCACCGCTGCGCCTTGTCACCTTGCCTCTCGCTGACTGTGTTGCTCCACTGCTGGTCCTTGCCTCTCGCTGACTGCGTTGCTCCACTGCAGGTTCTTGTCAGCTTGCCTCTCGCTTACTACGTTGCTCCACTCCTGGGCCTTGTCAGCTTGCCTCTCGCCGACTGCGTTTCTCCACTCATGGGCCTTGTCAGCTTGCCTCTCGCTGACTGCGTTGCTCCACTGATGAGCCTTGTCAGCTTGCCTCTCGCTGACTGCGTTGCTCCACCGCTGCACCTTGTCACCTTGCCTCTCGCTGACTGTGTTGCTCCACTGCTGGTCCTTGCCTCTCGCTGACTGCGTTGCTCCACTGCTGGGCCTTGTCAGCTTGCCTCTTGCTGACTGCGTTGCTCCACTGCAGGTCCTTGTCAGCTTGCCTCTCGCTGACTGCGTTGCTCCACTCATGGGCCTTGTCAGCTTGCCTCTCGCTGACTGCGTTGCTCCACTGCTGGACCTTGTCAGCTTGCCTCTCGCTGACTGCGTTGCTCCACTCACGGTCCTTGTCAGCTTGCCTCTCGCTGACTGTGTTGCTCCACTGATAGGCCTTGTCAGCTTGCCTCTTCCCTCTCGCTGACTGCGTTGCTCCACTGATGGGCCTTGTCCGCTTGCCTCTCGCTGACTTCATTGCTCCACTCATGGGTCTTTTTGGCTTGCTTCTCGCTGACTGCGTTGCCCCACTGCTGAGCCTTGTCAGCTTGCCTCTCGCTGACTGCGTTGCTCCACTGCTGGGCCCTGTTCGCTTGACTGTCACTCACTGCGTTGCTCCACTGCTGGGCCTTGTCCGCTTGCCTCTCACTGACTTCATTGCTCCACTCATGGGCCTTGTCACCTTGCCTCTCGCTGACTGTGTTGCTCCACTGCTGGTCCTTGCCTCTCGCTGACTTCGTTGCTCCACTGCTGGGCCTTGTCAGCTTGCCTCTCGCTGACTGTGTTGCTCCACTGCAGGTCCTTGTCAGCTTGCCTCTCGCTGACTGCGTTGCTCCACTTATGGGCCTTGTCAGCTTGCCTCTCGCTGACTGCATTGCTCCACTGCTGGGCCTTGTCAGCTTGCCTCTCGCTGACTGCATTGCGCCACTGTTGGTTCATTTCAGCTTGCCTCTCGCTGACTGCGTTGCTCCATTGCTGAGCCTTGTCAGCTTGCCTCTCGCTGACTGCGTTCCTCCACTGCTGAGCCTTGTCTGCTTGCCTCTCGCTTACTGCGTTGCTCCACTGCTGGGCCTTGTCAGCTTGCCTCTCGCTGACTGTTGCTCCACTGCTGGGCCTTGTCCGCTTGCCTCTTGCTGACTTAATTACACCACTCATTGGCCTTCTCACCTTGCTGCATTGCTCCACTGTTGGGTCTTTTCAGCTTGCCTCTCGCTGACTGCATTGCTCCACTGCTGGGTTTTGTAACCTAGCCTCACGCTGACTGCGTTGCTCCACTCATGGGCCTTGTCAGCTTGTCTCTCGCTGACTGCATTGATCCACTGCTGGGTCTTGTCACCTTGCCTCTTGCTGACTGCGTTGCTCCACTGCTGGGCCTTGTAACCTTGCCTCTCGCTGACTGTATTGCTCCACTCATGGGCCTTGTCACCTTGCCTCTCGCTGATTGCGTTGCTCCACTGCTGCATCTTGTCAGCTTGCCTCTAACTGACTGCAGTGCTCCACTGCTGGGTCTTGTCAGCTTGACTCTCACTGACTGTGTTGCTCCACTGCTGCACATTGTCACTTGACTCTCGCTGAATGCGGTAATCCACTGATTGGCCTTGTCAGCTTGCCTCTCGCTGACTGCATTGCTCCACTGCTGTGTCCTTCACCTTGACTCACGCTGACTGCGTTGCTCCACTGCAGGGACTTGTCAGCTTGACTCTCACTTACTGTGTTGCTCCACTGTAGAGCCTTGGAAGCTTGACTCACGCTGACTGCATTGCTCCACTGTAGGGACTTGTCAGCTTTACTCATGCTGACTGCGTTGCTCCACTGCTGCGCATTGTCAGCTTGACTCTCGCTGACTGCTAAGCTCCACTGCTGAGCCTTGCCAGCTTGCCTCTCGCGGACTGCGTTGCTCCACTGCTGGGCCTATTCACCTTGCCTCTCGCTGACTGCATTGCTCCTTTGCTGGGCCTTGTCAGCTTGCCTCACTGACAGCATTGCTCCACTGCTGGGCCTTGTCCGCTTGCCTCTCGCTGACTTCATTGCTCCACTCATGGGCCTTGTCACCTTGCCTCTCGCTGATTGCGTTGCTCCACTGCTGCGCCTTGCCACCTTGCCTCTCGTTGACTGCGTTGTTCCACTGATGGGCTTGTCAGCTTGGCTCTCGCTGACTACGTTGCTCCATTGCTGGGCCTTGTCAGCTTGCCTCTCGCTGACTGCGTTGCTCCACTGCTGGACCTTGTCAGCTTGACTCTCGCTGACTGCGTTGCTCCACTCACGGTCCTTGTCAGCTTGCCTCTCGCTGACTGTGTTGCTCCACTGATAGGCCTTGTCAGCTTGCCTCTTCCCTCTCGCTGACTGCGTTGCTCCACTGATGGGCCTTGTCCGCTTGCCTCTCGCTGACTTCATTGCTCCACTCATGGGCCTTTTAAGCTTGCTTCTCGCTGACTGCGTTGCCCCACTGCTGAGCCTTGTCAGCTTGCCTCTCGCTGACTGCGTTGCTCCACTGCTGGGCCCTGTTCGCTTGACTGTCACTCACTGCGTTGCTCCACTGCTGGGCCTTGTCCGCTTGCCTCTCACTACTTCATTGCTCCACTCATGGGCCTTGTCATCTTGCCTCTCGCTGACTGTGTTGCTCCACTGCTGGTCCTTGCCTCTCGCTGACTTCGTTGCTCCACTGCTGGGCCTTGTCAGCTTGCCTCTCGCTGACTGCGTTGCTCCACTGCAGGTCCTTGTCAGCTTGCCTCTCGCTGACTGCGTTGCTCCACTTATGGGCCTTGTCAGCTTGCCTCTCGCTGACTGCATTGCTCCACTGCTGGGCCTTGTCAGCTTGCCTCTCGCTGACTGCATTGCGCCACTGTTGGTTCTTTTCAGCTTGCCTCTCGCTGACTGCGTTGCTCCATTGCTGAGCCTTGTCAGCTTGCCTCTCGCTGACTGCGTTCCTCCACTGCTGAGCCTTGTCTGCTTGCCTATCGCTTACTGCGTTGCTCCACTGCTGGGCCTTGTCAGCTTGCCTCTCGCTGACTGCATTGCTCCACTGCTGGGCCTTGTCAGCTTGCCTCTCGCTGACTGCATTGCGCCACTGTTGGTTCTTTTCAGCTTGCCTCTCGCTGACTGCGTTGCTCCATTGCTGAGCCTTGTCAGCTTGCCTCTCGCTGAATGCGTTCCTCCACTGCTGAGCCTCGTCAGCTTGCCTCTCGCTGACTGCGTTGCTCCACTGCTGAGCCTTGTCAGCTTGCCTCTCGCTGACTGCGTTGCTCCACTGCTGAGCAGCCTTGTCAGCTTGCCTCTCGCTGACTGTGTTGCTCCACTGCTGGGCCTTGTCCGCTTGCCTCTCGCTGACTTCATTGCTCCACTCATGGGCCTTGTCTGCTTGCCTCTCGCTGACTGCGTTGCTCCACTGCTGGGCCCTGTTCGCTTGCCTGTCGCTCACTGCGTTGCTCTACTGCTGGGCCTTGTCCGCTTGCCTCTCACTTACTTCATTGGTCCACTCATGGGCCTTGTCACCTTGCCTCTCGCTGACTGTGTTGCTCCACCGCTGGGCCTTGTCACCTTGCCTCTCGCTGACTGTGTTGCTCCACTGCTGGTCCTTGCCTCTCGCTGACTGCGTTGCTCCACTGCAGGTCCTTGTCAGCTTGCCTCTCGCTTACTACGTTGCTCCACTCCTGGGCCTTGTCAGCTTGCCTCTCGCCGACTGCGTTTCTCCACTCATGGGCCTTGTCAGCTTGCCTCTCGCTGACTGCGTTGCTCCACTGATGAGCCTTGTCAGCTTGCCTCTCGCTGACTGCGTTGCTCCACCGCTGCGCCTTGTCACCTTGCCTCTCGCTGACTGTGTTGCTCCACTGCTGGTCCTTGCCTCTCGCTGACTGCGTTGCTCCACTGCTGGGCCTTGTCAGCTTGCCTCTTGCTGACTGCGTTGCTCCACTGCAGGTCCTTGTCAGCTTGCCTCTCGCTGACTGCGTTGCTCCACTCATGGGCCTTGTCAGCTTGCCTCTCGCTGACTGCATTGCTCCACTGCTGGGCCTTGTCAGCTTGCCTCTCGCTGACTGCGTTGCTCCACTGCTGGACCTTGTCAGCTTGCCTCTCGCTGACTGCGTTGCTCCACTCACGGTCCTTGTCAGCTTGCCTCTCGCTGACTGCGTTGCTCCACTCACGGTCCTTGTCAGCTTGCCTCTCGCTGACTGTGTTGCTCCACTGATAGGCCTTGTCAGCTTGCCTCTTCCCTCTCGCTGACTGCGTTGCTCCACTGATGGGCCTTGTCCGCTTGCCTCTCGCTGACTTCATTGCTCCACTCATGGGTCTTTTTGGCTTGCTTCTCGCTGACTGCGTTGCCCCACTGCTGAGCCTTGTCAGCTTGCCTCTCGCTGACTGCGTTGCTCCACTGCTGGGCCCTGTTCGCTTGACTGTCACTCACTGCGTTGCTCCACTGCTGGGCCTTGTACGCTTGCCTCTCACTGACTTCATTGCTCCACTCATGGGCCTTGTCACCTTGCCTCTCGCTGACTGTGTTGCTCCACTGCTGGTCCTTGCCTCTCGCTGACTTCGTTGCTCCACTGCTGGACCTTGTCAGCTTGCCTCTCGCTGACTGTGTTGCTCCACTGCAGGTCCTTGTCAGCTTGCCTCTCGCTGACTGTGTTGCTCCACTTATGGGCCTTGTCAGCTTGCCTCTCGCTGACTGCATTGCTCCACTGCTGGGCCTTGTCAGCTTGCCTCTTGCTGACTGCATTGCGCCACTGTTGGTTCATTTCAGCTTGCCTCTCGCTGACTGCGTTGCTCCATTGCTGAGCCTTGTCAGCTTGCCTCTCGCTGACTGCGTTCCTCCACTGCTGAGCCTTGTCTGCTTGCCTCTCGCTTACTGCGTTGCTCCACTGCTGGGCCTTGTCAGCTTGCCTCTCGCTGACTGTTGCTCCACTGCTGGGCCTTGTCCGCTTGCCTCTTGCTGACTTAATTACACCACTCATTGGCCTTCTCACCTTGCCTCTCGCTGACTGCATTGCTCCACTGTTGGGTCTTTTCAGCTTGCCTCTCGCTGACTGCATTGCTCCACTGCTGGGTTTTGTAACCTAGCCTCTCGCTGACTGCGTTGCTCCACTCATGGGCCTTGTCAGCTTGTCTCTCGCTGACTGCATTGATCCACTGCTGGGTCTTGTCACCTTGCCTCTTGCTGACTGCGTTGCTCCACTGCTGGGCCTTGTAACCTTGCCTCTCGCTGACTGTATTGCTCCACTCATGGGCCTTGTCACCTTGCCTCTCGCTGATTGCGTTGCTCCACTGCTGCATCTTGTCAGCTTGCCTCTAACTGACTGCAGTGCTCCACTGCTGGGTCTTGTCAGCTTGACTCTCACTGACTGTGTTGCTCCACTGCTGCACATTGTCAGCTTGACTCTCGCTGAATGCGGTAATCCACTGATTGGCCTTGTCAGCTTGCCTCTCGCTGACTGCATTGCTCCACTGCTGTGTCCTTCACCTTGACTCACGCTGACTGCGTTGCTCCACTGCAGGGACTTGTCAGCTTGACTCTCACTTACTGTGTTGCTCCACTGTAGAGCCTTGGAAGCTTGACTCACGCTGACTGCATTGCTCCACTGTAGGGACTTGTCAGCTTTACTCATGCTGACTGCGTTGCTCCACTGCTGCGCATTGTCAGCTTGACTCTCGCTGACTGCTAAGCTCCACTGCTGAGCCTTGCCAGCTTGCCTCTCGCGGACTGCGTTGCTCCACTGCTGGGCCTATTCACCTTGCCTCTCGCTGACTGCATTGCTCCTTTGCTGGGCCTTGTCAGCTTGCCTCACTGACAGCATTGCTCCACTGCTGGGCCTTGTCCGCTTGCCTCTCGCTGACTTCATTGCTCCACTCATGGGCCTTGTCACCTTGCCTCTCGCTGATTGCGTTGCTCCACTGCTGCGCCTTGCCACCTTGCCTCTCGTTGACTGCGTTGTTCCACTGATGGGCTTGTCAGCTTGGCTCTCGCTGACTACGTTGCTCCATTGCTGGGCCTTGTCAGCTTGCCTCTCGCTGACTGCGTTGCTCCACTGCTGGACCTTGTCAGCTTGACTCTCGCTGACTGCGTTGCTCCACTCACGGTCCTTGTCAGCTTGCCTCTCGCTGACTGTGTTGCTCCACTGATAGGCCTTGTCAGCTTGCCTCTTCCCTCTCGCTGACTGCGTTGCTCCACTGATGGGCCTTGTCCGCTTGCCTCTCGCTGACTTCATTGCTCCACTCATGGGCCTTTTAAGCTTGCTTCTCGCTGACTGCGTTGCCCCACTGCTGAGCCTTGTCAGCTTGCCTCTCGCTGACTGCGTTGCTCCACTGCTGGGCCCTGTTCGCTTGACTGTCACTCACTGCGTTGCTCCACTGCTGGGCCTTGTCCGCTTGCCTCTCACTGACTTCATTGCTCCACTCATGGGCCTTGTCATCTTGCCTCTCGCTGACTGTGTTGCTCCACTGCTGGTCCTTGCCTCTCGCTGACTTCGTTGCTCCACTGCTGGGCCTTGTCAGCTTGCCTCTCGCTGACTGCGTTGCTCCACTGCAGGTCCTTGTCAGCTTGCCTCTCGCTGACTGCGTTGCTCCACTTATGGGCCTTGTCAGCTTGCCTTTCGCTGACTGCATTGCTCCACTGCTGGGCCTTGTCAGCTTGCCTTTCGCTGACTGCATTGCGCCACTGTTGGTTCTTTTCAGCTTGCCTCTCGCTGACTGCGTTGCTCCATTGCTGAGCCTTGTCAGCTTGCCTCTCGCTGACTGCGTTCCTCCACTGCTGAGCCTTGTCTGCTTGCCTATCGCTTACTGCGTTGCTCCACTGCTGGGCCTTGTCAGCTTGCCTCTCGCTGACTGCATTGCTCCACTGCTGGGCCTTGTCAGCTTGCCTCTCGCTGACTGCATTGCGCCACTGTTGGTTCTTTTCAGCTTGCCTCTCGCTGACTGCGTTGCTCCATTGCTGAGCCTTGTCAGCTTGCCTCTCGCTGAATGCGTTCCTCCACTGCTGAGCCTCGTCAGCTTGCCTCTAGCTGACTGCGTTGCTCCACTGCTGAGCCTTGTCAGCTTGCCTCTCGCTGACTGCGTTGCTCCACTGCTGAGCAGCCTTGTCAGCTTGCCTCTCGCTGACTGTGTTGCTCCACTGCTGGGCCTTGTCCGCTTGCCTCTCGCTGACTTCATTGCTCCACTCATGGGCCTTGTCTGCTTGCCTCTCGCTGACTGCGTTGCTCCACTGCTGGGCCCTGTTCGCTTGCCTGTCGCTCACTGCGTTGCTCTACTGCTGGGCCTTGTCCGCTTGCCTCTCACTTACTTCATTGGTCCACTCATGGGCCTTGTCACCTTGCCTCTCGCTGACTGTGTTGCTCCACCGCTGGGCCTTGTCACCTTGCCTCTCGCTGACTGTGTTGCTCCACTGCTGGTCCTTGCCTCTCGCTGACTGCGTTGCTCCACTGCAGGTCCTTGTCAGCTTGCCTCTCGCTTACTACGTTGCTCCACTCCTGGGCCTTGTCAGCTTGCCTCTCGCCGACTGCGTTTCTCCACTCATGGGCCTTGTCAGCTTGCCTCTCGCTGACTGCGTTGCTCCACTGATGAGCCTTGTCAGCTTGCCTCTCGCTGACTGCGTTGCTCCACCGCTGCGCCTTGTCACCTTGCCTCTCGCTGACTGTGTTGCTCCACTGCTGGTCCTTGCCTCTCGCTGACTGCGTTGCTCCACTGCTGGGCCTTGTCAGCTTGCCTCTTGCTGACTGCGTTGCTCCACTGCAGGTCCTTGTCAGCTTGCCTCTCGCTGACTGCGTTGCTCCACTCATGGGCCTTGTCAGCTTGCCTCTCGCTGACTGCATTGCTCCACTGCTGGGCCTTGTCAGCTTGCCTCTCGCTGACTGCGTTGCTCCACTGCTGGACCTTGTCAGCTTGCCTCTCGCTGACTGCGTTGCTCCACTCACGGTCCTTGTCAGCTTGCCTCTCGCTGACTGTGTTGCTCCACTGATAGGCCTTGTCAGCTTGCCTCTTCCCTCTCGCTGACTGCGTTGCTCCACTGATGGGCCTTGTCCGCTTGCCTCTCGCTGACTTCATTGCTCCACTCATGGGTCTTTTTGGCTTGCTTCTCGCTGACTGCGTTGCCCCACTGCTGAGCCTTGTCAGCTTGCCTCTCGCTGACTGCGTTGCTCCACTGCTGGGCCCTGTTCGCTTGACTGTCACTCACTGCGTTGCTCCACTGCTGGGCCTTGTACGCTTGCCTCTCACTGACTTCATTGCTCCACTCATGGGCCTTGTCACCTTGCCTCTCGCTGACTGTGTTGCTCCACTGCTGGTCCTTGCCTCTCGCTGACTTCATTGCTCCACTGCTGGACCTTGTCAGCTTGCCTCTCGCTGACTGTGTTGCTCCACTGCAGGTCCTTGTCAGCTTGCCTCTCGCTGACTGTGTTGCTCCACTTATGGGCCTTGTCAGCTTGCCTCTCGCTGACTGCATTGCTCCACTGCTGGGCCTTGTCAGCTTGCCTCTTGCTGACTGCATTGCGCCACTGTTGGTTCATTTCAGCTTGCCTCTCGCTGACTGCGTGGCTCCATTGCTGAGCCTTGTCAGCTTGCCTCTCGCTGACTGCGTTCCTCCACTGCTGAGCCTTGTCTGCTTGCCTCTCGCTTACTGCGTTGCTCCACTGCTGGGCCTTGTCAGCTTGCCTCTCGCTGACTGTTGCTCCACTGCTGGGCCTTGTCCGCTTGCCTCTTGCTGACTTAATTACACCACTCATTGGCCTTCTCACCTTGCCTCTCGCTGACTGCATTGCTCCACTGTTGGGTCTTTTCAGCTTGCCTCTCGCTGACTGCATTGCTCCACTGCTGGGTTTTGTAACCTAGCCTCTCGCTGACTGCGTTGCTCCACTCATGGGCCTTGTCAGCTTGTCTCTCGCTGACTGCATTGATCCACTGCTGGGTCTTGTCACCTTGCCTCTTGCTGACTGCGTTGCTCCACTGCTGGGCCTTGTAACCTTGCCTCTCGCTGACTGTATTGCTCCACTCATGGGCCTTGTCACCTTGCCTCTCGCTGATTGCGTTGCTCCACTGCTGCATCTTGTCAGCTTGCCTCTAACTGACTGCAGTGCTCCACTGCTGGGTCTTGTCAGCTTGACTCTCACTGACTGTGTTGCTCCACTGCTGCACATTGTCAGCTTGACTCTCGCTGAATGCGGTAATCCACTGATTGGCCTTGTCAGCTTGCCTCTCGCTGACTGCATTGCTCCACTGCTGTGTCCTTCACCTTGACTCACGCTGACTGCGTTGCTCCACTGCAGGGACTTGTCAGCTTGACTCTCACTTACTGTGTTGCTCCACTGTAGAGCCTTGGAAGCTTGACTCACGCTGACTGCATTGCTCCACTGTAGGGACTTGTCAGCTTTACTCATGCTGACTGCGTTGCTCCACTGCTGCGCATTGTCAGCTTGACTCTCGCTGACTGCTAAACTCCACTGCTGAGCCTTGCCAGCTTGCCTCTCGCGGACTGCGTTGCTCCACTGCTGGGCCTATTCACCTTGCCTCTTGCTGACTGCATTGCTCCTTTGCTGGGCCTTGTCAGCTTCCCTCACTGACAGCATTGCTCCACTGCTGGGCCTTGTCCGCTTGCCTCTCGCTGACTTAATTGCTCCACTCATGGGCCTTGTCACCTTGCCTCTCGCTGATTGCGTTGCTCCACTGCTGCGCCTTGCCACCTTGCCTCTCGTTGACTGCGTTGTTCCACTGATGGGCTTGTCAGCTTGGCTCTCGCTGACTACGTTGCTCCATTGCTGGGCCTTGTCAGCTTGCCTCTCGCTGACTGCATTGCACCACTGCTGCGCCTTGCCAGTTTGCTTCTCGCTGACTGTGTTGCTCCACTACTGGCTCTGGTCACCTTGCCTCTCGCTGACTGCGTTGCTCCACTGCTGGGCCTTCTCACCCTGCCTCTCGCTGACTGCATTGCGCCACTGTTGGTCCTTTTCAGCTTGCCTCTCGCTGACTGCGTTGCTCCATTGCTGAGCCTTGTCAGCTTGCCTCTCGCTGAATGCGTTCCTCCACTGCTGAGCCTTGTCTGCTTGCCTCTCGCTGACTGCGTTGCTTCACTCATGGGCCTTTTTAGCTTGCTTCTCGCTGACTGCGTTGCCCCACTGCTGAGCCTTGTCAGCTTGCCTCTCACTGACTGCGTTGCTCCACTGCTGTGCCTTGTCAACTTGCCTTTCGCTTACTGCGTCGCTCCACTGCTGGGCCTTGTCTGCTTGCCTCCCGCTGACTGTGTTGCTCCACTGCTGGGCCTTGTCTGCTTGCCTCTTGCTGACTTCATTATGCTACTCATTGGCCTTCTCACCTTGCCTCTCGCTGACTGCATTGCACCACTGCTGGGCCTTCTCACCTTGCCTTGTCACCTTGCCTCTCGCTGACTGTGTTGCTCCACTGCTGGGCCTTGTCAGCTTGCCTCTCGCTGACTGCGTTCCTCCACTGCTGAGCCTCGTCAGCTTGCCTCTCGCTGACTGCGTTGCTCCACTGCTGAGCCTTGTCAGCTTGCCTCTCGCTGACTTCATTGCTCCACTCATGGGCCTTGTCTGCTTGCCTCTTGCTGACTGCGTTGCTCCACTGCTGGGCCCTGTTCGCTTGCCTGTCACTCACTGCGTTGCTCCACTGCTGGGCCTTGTCCGCTTGCCTCTCACTGACTTCATTGCTCCACTCATGGGCCTTGTCACCTTGCCTCTCGCTGAGTGCGTTGCTCCACCGCTGCGCATTGTCACCTTGCCTCTCGCTGACTGTGTTGCTCCACTGCTAGTCCTTGCCTCTCGCTGACTACGTTGCTCCATTGCTGGGCCTTGTCAGCTTGCCTCTCGCTGACTGCATTGCACCACTGCTGCGCCTTGCCAGTTTGCCTCTCGCTGACTGTGTTGCTCCACTACTGGCTGTGGTCACCTTGCCTCTCACTGACTGCTTTGCTCCACTGCTGGGCCTTCTCACCCTGCCTCTCGCTGACTGCATTGCACCACTGTTGGTTCTTTTCAGCTTGCCTCTCGCTGACTGCGTTGCTCCATTGTTGAGCCTTGTCAGCTTGCCTCTCGCTGACTGCGTTGCTTCACTCATGGGCCTTTTTAGCTTGCTTCTCGCTGACTGCGTTGCCCCACTGCTGAGCCATGTCAGCTTGCCTCTCACTGACTGCGTTGCTCCACTGCTGTGCCTTGTCAACTTGCCTCTCGCTTACTGCGTTGCTCCACTGCTGGGCCTTGTCCGCTTGCCTCTCGCTGACTGTGTTGCTCCACTGCTGGGCCTTGTCCGCTTGCATCTTGCTGACTTCATTACGCCACTCAGTGATCTTCTTACCTTGCCTCTCGCTGACTGCATTGCTCCACTGCTGGGCCTTCTCACCTTGCCTCTCGCTTATTGCGTTGCTCCACTGCTGCACCTTGCCACCTTGCCTCTCGTTGACTGCGTTGCTCCACTGCTGGGCCTTGTCAGCTTGCCTCTCGCTGACTGCGTTGCTCCACTGCTGGGCCTTGTCAGCTTGCCTCTCGCTGACTGCGTTCCTCCACTGCTGAGCCTCGTCAGCTTGCCTCTCGCTGACTGCGTTGCTCCACTGCTGAGCCTTGTCAGCTTGCCTCTCGCTGACTGCGTTGCTCCACTGCTGAGCCTTGTCAGCTTGCCTCTCGCTGACTGTGTTGCTCCACTGATAGGCCTTATCACCTTGCCTCTCGCTGACTGTGTTGCTCCACTGCTGGTCCTTGCCTCTCGCTGACTGCGTTGCTCCACTGCTGGGCCTTGTCAGAATGCCTCTCGCTGACTGTGTTGCCCCACTGCAGGTCCTTGTCAGCTTGCCTCTCGCTGACTGCGTTGCTCCACTCATGGGCCTTGTCAGCTTGCCTCTCGCTGACTGCATTGCTCCACTGCTGGGCCTTGTCAGCTTGCCTCTCGCTGACTGCGTTGCTCCACTGCTGGACCTTGTCAGCTTGACTCTCGCTGACTGCGTTGCTCCACTCATGGTCCTTGTCAGCTTGCCTCTCGCTGACTGTGTTGCTCCACTGATAGGCCTTGTCAGCTTGCCACTTCCCTCTCGCTGACTGCGTTGCTCCACTAATGGGCCTTGTCCGCTTGCCTCTCGCTGACTTCATTGCTCCACTCATGGGCTTTTTTAGCTTGCTTCTCGCTGACTGCATTGCCCCACTGCTGAGCCTTGTCAGCTTGCCTCTCGCTGACTGCGTTGCTCCACTGCTGGGCCCTGTTCGCTTGCCTGTCACTCACTGCGTTGCTCCAGTGCTGGGCCTTGTCCGCTTGCCTCTCACTGACTTCATTGCTCCACTCATGGGCCTTGTCACTTTGCCTCTCGCTGACTGTGTTGCTCCACTGCTGGTCCTTGCCTCTCGCTGACTGCGTTGCTCCACTGCTGGGCCTTGTCAGCTTGCCTCTTGCTGACTGCGTTGCTCCACTGCAGGTCCTTGTCAGCTTGCCTCTCGCTGACTGCGTTGCTCCACTCATGGGCCTTGTCAGCTTGCCTCTCGCTGACTGCATTGCTCCACTGCTGGGCCTTGTCAGCTTGCCTCTCGCTGACTGCGTTGCTCCACTGCTGGACCTTGTCAGCTTGACTCTCGCTGACTGCGTTGCTCCACTGCTGAGCCATGTCAGCTTGCCTCTCACTGACTGCGTTGCTCCACTGCTGTGCCTTGTCAACTTGCCTCTCGCTTACTGCGTTGCTCCACTGCTGGGCCTTGTCCGCTTGCCTCTCGCTGACTGTGTTGCTCCACTGCTGGGCCTTGTCCGCTTGCATCTTGCTGACTTCATTACGCCACTCAGTGATCTTCTTACCTTGCCTCTCGCTGACTGCATTGCTCCACTGCTGGGCCTTCTCACCTTGCCTCTCGCTTATTGCGTTGCTCCACTGCTGCACCTTGCCACCTTGCCTCTCGTTGACTGCGTTGCTCCACTGCTGGGCCTTGTCAGCTTGCCTCTCGCTGACTGCGTTGCTCCACTGCTGGGCCTTGTCAGCTTGCCTCTCGCTGACTGCGTTCCTCCACTGCTGAGCCTCGTCAGCTTGCCTCTCGCTGACTGCGTTGCTCCACTGCTGAGCCTTGTCAGCTTGCCTCTCGCTGACTGCGTTGCTCCACTGCTGAGCCTTGTCAGCTTGCCTCTCGCTGACTGTGTTGCTCCACTGATAGGCCTTATCACCTTGCCTCTCGCTGACTGTGTTGCTCCACTGCTGGTCCTTGCCTCTCGCTGACTGCGTTGCTCCACTGCTGGGCCTTGTCAGAATGCCTCTCGCTGACTGTGTTGCCCCACTGCAGGTCCTTGTCAGCTTGCCTCTCGCTGACTGCGTTGCTCCACTCATGGGCCTTGTCAGCTTGCCTCTCGCTGACTGCATTGCTCCACTGCTGGGCCTTGTCAGCTTGCCTCTCGCTGACTGCGTTGCTCCACTGCTGGACCTTGTCAGCTTGACTCTCGCTGACTGCGTTGCTCCACTCATGGTCCTTGTCAGCTTGCCTCTCGCTGACTGTGTTGCTCCACTGATAGGCCTTGTCAGCTTGCCACTTCCCTCTCGCTGACTGCGTTGCTCCACTAATGGGCCTTGTCCGCTTGCCTCTCGCTGACTTCATTGCTCCACTCATGGGCTTTTTTAGCTTGCTTCTCGCTGACTGCATTGCCCCACTGCTGAGCCTTGTCAGCTTGCCTCTCGCTGACTGCGTTGCTCCACTGCTGGGCCCTGTTCGCTTGCCTGTCACTCACTGCGTTGCTCCAGTGCTGGGCCTTGTCCGCTTGCCTCTCACTGACTTCATTGCTCCACTTATGGGCCTTGTCACTTTGCCTCTCGCTGACTGTGTTGCTCCACTGCTGGTCCTTGCCTCTCGCTGACTGCGTTCCTCCACTGCTGGGCCTTGTCAGCTTGCCTCTTGCTGACTGCGTTGCTCCACTGCAGGTCCTTGTCAGCTTGCCTCTCGCTGACTGCGTTGCTCCACTCATGGGCCTTGTCAGCTTGCCTCTCGCTGACTGCATTGCTCCACTGCTGGGCCTTGTCAGCTTGCCTCTCGCTTACTGCGTTGCTCCACTGCTGGACCTTGTCAGCTTGACTCTCGCTGACTGCGTTGCTCCACTCATGGTCCTTGTCAGCTTGCCTCTCGCTGACTGTGTTGCTCCACTGATAGGCCTTGTCAGCTTGCCTCTTCCCTCTCGCTGACTGCGTTGCTCCACAGCTGAGCCTTGTCAGCTTGCCTCTCGCTGACTGCGTTGCTCCACTGCTGGGCCCTGTTCGCTTGCCTGTCACTCACTGCGTTGCTCCACTGCTTGGCCTTGTCCGCTTGCCTCTCACTGACTGCATTGCTCCACTCATGGGCCTTGTCACCTTGCCTCTCGCTGACTGTGTTGCTCCACTGCTAGTCCTTGCCTCTCGCTGTCTGCGTTGCTCCACTGCTGGACCTTGTCAGCTTGCCTCTCGCTGACTGCGTTGCTCCACTGCTGGACCTTGTCAGCTTGCCTCTCGCTGACTGCGTTGCTCCACTGCTGAACCTTGTCAGCTTGCCTCTCGCTGACTGCGTTGCTCCACTGCTGGGCCTTGTCAGCTTGCCTCTCGCTGACTGTGTTGCTCCACTTCTGGGCCTTGTCCGCTTGCCTCTCGCTGACTTCATTGCTCCACTCATGGGCCTTGTCTGCTTGCCTCTCGTTTACTGCATTGCTCCACTGCTGGGCCCTGTTCGCTTGCCTGTCGCTCACTGCGTTGATCCACTGCTGGGCCTTTTCCGCTTGCCTCTCACTGACTTCATTGCTCCACTCATGGGCCTTGTCACCTTGCCTCTCGCTGACTGCGTTGCTCCACCGCTGCGCCTTGTCACCTTGCCTCTCGCTGACTGTGTTGCTCCACTGCTGGTCCTTGCCTCTCGCTGACTGCATTGCTCCATTGCAGGTCCTTGTCAGCTTGCGTCTCGCTGACTACGTTGCTCCACTCATGGGCCTTGTCAGCTTGCCTCTCGCTGACTGCGTTTCTCCACTCATGGGCCTTGTCAGCTTGCCTCTCGCTGACTGCGTTGCTCCACTGATGAGCCTTGTCAGCTTGCCTCTCGCTGACTTCATTGCTCCACCGCTGCGCCTTGTCACCTTGCCTCTCGCTGACGGTGTTGCTCCACTGCTGGTCCTTGCCTCTCGCTGACTGCGTTGCTCCACTG
Source organism: Pseudophryne corroboree (assembly GCF_028390025.1). Classification (NCBI taxonomy): domain Eukaryota; kingdom Metazoa; phylum Chordata; class Amphibia; order Anura; family Myobatrachidae; genus Pseudophryne; species Pseudophryne corroboree. The sequence continues at coordinate 295,219,251 of NC_086448.1, forward strand.
CTGGGCCTTGTCAGCTTGCCTCTTGCTGACTGCGTTGCTCCACTGCAGGTCCTTGTCAGCTTGCCTCTCTTGCTGACTACGTTGCTCCACTCATGGGCCTTGTCAGCTTGCCTCTCGCTGACTGCATTGCTCCACTGCTTTGCCTTGTCAGCTTGCCTCTCGCTGACTGCGTTGCTCCACTGCTGGACCTTGTCAGCTTGACTCTCACTGACTACGTTGCTCCACTCATGGTCCTTATCAGCTTGCCTCTCGCTGACTGTGTTGCTCCACTGATAGGCCTTGTCAGCTTGCCTCTTCCCTCTCGCTGACTGCGTTGCTTCACTGATGGGCCTTGTCCGCTTGCCTCTCGCTGACTTCATTGCTCCACTCATGGGCCTTGTCTTCTTGCCTCTCGCTGACTGCGTTGCTCCACTGCTGGGCCCTGTTCGCTTGCCTGTCGCTCACTGCGTTGCTCCACTGCTGGGCCTTGTCCGCTTGCCTCTCACTGACTACATTGCTCCACTCATGGGCCTTGTCACCTTGCCTCTCGCTGACTGCGTTGCTCCACCGCTGGGCCTTGTCACCTTGCCTCTCGCTGACTGTGTTGCTCCACTGCTGGTCCTTGCCTCTCGCTGACTGCGTTGCTCCACTGCAGGTCCTTGTCAGCTTGCCTCTCGCTGACTACGTTGCTCCACTCATGGGCCTTGTCAGCTTGCCTCTCGCCGACTGCGTTTCTCCACTCATGGGCCTTGTCACCTTGCCTCTCGCTGACTGCGTTGCTCCACCGCTGCGCCTTGTCACCTTGCCTCTCGCTGACTGTGTTGCTCCACTGCTGGGCCTTGCCTCTCGCTGACTGCGTTGCTCCACTGCAGGTCCTTGTCAGCTTGCCTCTCGCTGACTACGTTGCTCCACCGCTGCGCCTTGTCACCTTGCCTCTCGCTGACTGTGTTGCTCCACTGCTGGTCCTTGCCTCTCGCTGACTGCGTTGCTCCACTGCAGGTCCTTGTCCGCTTGCCTCTCGCTGACTGCATTGCTCCACTCATGGGTCTTGTCAGCTTGCCTCTCGCTGACTGCGTTGCTCCACTACTGGGCCCTGTTCACTTGCCTGTCACTCACTGCGTTGCTCCACTGCTGGGCCTTGTCCGCTTGCCTCTCACTGACTTCATTGCTTCACTCATGGGCCTTGTCACCTTGCCTCTCGCTGACTGTGTTGCTCCACTGCTGGTCCTTGCCTCTCGCTGACTGCATTGCTCCACTGCAGGTCCTTGTCAGCTTGCCTCTCGCTGACTGCGTTGCTCCACTCATGGGTCTTGTCACCTTGCCTCTCGCTGACTGCATTGCTCCACTGCTGGACCTTGTCAGCTTGCCTCTCGCTGACTGCGTTGCTCCACTACTGGGCCCTGTTCACTTGCCTGTCACTCACTGCGTTGCTCCACCGCTGCGCCTTGTCACCTTGCCTCTCGCTGACTGTGTTGCTCCACTGCTGGTCCTTGCCTCTCGCTGACTGCGTTGCTCCACTGCAGGTCCTTGTCAGCTTGCCTCTCGCTGACTGCGTTGCTCCACTCATGGGTCTTGTCAGCTTGCCTCTTGCTGACTGCATTGCTCCACTGCTGGGCCTTGTCAGCTTGCCTCTCGCTGACTGCATTGCTCCAGTGCAGGTCCTTGTCAGCTTGCCTGTCGCTGACTGCGTTATTCCACTCATGGTCCTTGTCAGCTTGCCTCTCGCTGACTGCATTGCTCCACTCATGGGCCTTGTCAGCTTGCCTCTCGCTGACTGCGTTGCTCCACTGCTGGACCTTGTCAGCTTGACTCTCGCTGACTGCGTTGCTCCACTCATAGTCCTTGTCAGCTTGCCTCTCGCTGACTGTGTTGCTCCACTGATAGGCCTTGTCATCTTGCCTCTTCCCTCTCGCTGACTGCGTTGCTCCACTGATGGGCCTTGTCAGCTTGTCCCTCGCTGATTGCGTTGCTCCACTTATGGACCTTGTAAGCTTGACTCTCGCTGACTGCGTTGCTCCACTGATAGGCCTTGTCAGTTTGCCTCTTCCCTCTCGCTGACTGCTTTGCTCCACTGATGGGCCTTGTCAACTTGTCCCTCGCTGACTGCGTTGCTCCACTCATGAGGCTTGTCAGCTTGCCTCTCGCTAACTGCATTGCTCCACTCATGGTCCTTGTCAGCTTGATTCTCACTAACTGCGTTGCTCCACTACTGGGTCTAGTCAGCTTGCCTCTCGCTGACTGTGTTGCTCCACTGCTGGGCCTTGTCCGCTTGCCTCTCGCTGACTTCATTGCTCCACTCATGGGCCTTGTCTGCTTGCCTCTCGCTGACTGCGTTGCTCCACTGCTGGGCCCTGTTCGCTTGCCTGACGCTCACTGCGTTGCTCTACTGCTGGGCCTTGTCCGCTTGCCTCTCACTTACTTCATTGGTCCACTCATGGGCCTTGTCACCTTGCCTCTCGCTGACTGTGTTGCTCCACCGCTGGGCCTTGTCACCTTGCCTCTCGCTGACTGTGTTGCTCCACTGCTGGTCCTTGCCTCTCGCTGACTGCGTTGCTCCACTGCTGGTCCTTGTCAGCTTGCCTCTCGCTTACTACGTTGCTCCACTCCTGGGCCTTGTCAGCTTGCCTCTCGCCGACTGCGTTTCTCCACTCATGGGCCTTGTCAGCTTGCCTCTCGCTGACTGCGTTGCTCCACTGATGAGCCTTGTCAGCTTGCCTCTCGCTGACTGCGTTGCTCCACCGCTGGGCCTTGTCACCTTGCCTCTCGCTGACTGTGTTGCTCCACTGCTGGTCCTTGCCTCTCGCTGACTGCGTTGCTCCACTGCTGGTCCTTGTCAGCTTGCCTCTCGCTTACTACGTTGCTCCACTCCTGGGCCTTGTCAGCTTGCCTCTCGCCGACTGCGTTTCTCCACTCATGGGCCTTGTCAGCTTGCCTCTCGCTGACTGCGTTGCTCCACTGATGAGCCTTGTCAGCTTGCCTCTCGCTGACTGCGTTGCTCCACCGCTGCGCCTTGTCACCTTGCCTCTCGCTGACTGTGTTGCTCCACTGCTGGTCCATGCCTCTCGCTGACTGCGTTGCTCCACTGCTGGGCCTTGTCAGCTTGCCTCTTGCTGACTGCGTTGCTCCACTGCAGGTCCTTGTCAGCTTGCCTCTCGCTGACTGCGTTGCTCCACTCATGGGCCTTGTCAGCTTGCCTCTCGCTGACTGCATTGCTCCACTGCTGGGCCTTGTCAGCTTGCCTCTCGCTGACTGCGTTGCTCCACTGCTGGACCTTGTCAGCTTGCCTCTCGCTGACTGCGTTGCTCCACTCACGGTCCTTGTCAGCTTGCCTCTCGCTGACTGTGTTGCTCCACTGATAGGCCTTGTCAGCTTGCCTCTTCCCTCTCGCTGACTGCGTTGCTCCACTGATGGGCCTTGTCCGCTTGCCTCTCGCTGACTTCATTGCTCCACTCATGGGTCTTTTTGGCTTGCTTCTCGCTGACTGCGTTGCCCCACTGCTGAGCCTTGTCAGCTTGCCTCTCGCTGACTGCGTTGCTCCACTGCTGGGCCCTGTTCGCTTGACTGTCACTCACTGCGTTGCTCCACTGCTGGGCCTTGTACGCTTGCCTCTCACTGACTTCATTGCTCCACTCATGGGCCTTGTCACCTTGCCTCTCGCTGACTGTGTTGCTCCACTGCTGGTCCTTGCCTCTCGCTGACTTCGTTGCTCCACTGCTGGGCCTTGTCAGCTTGCCTCTCGCTGACTGTGTTGCTCCACTGCAGGTCCTTGTCAGCTTGCCTCTCGCTGACTGTGTTGCTCCACTTATGGGCCTTGTCAGCTTGCCTCTCGCTGACTGCATTGCTCCACTGCTGGGCCTTGTCAGCTTGCCTCTTGCTGACTGCATTGCGCCACTGTTGGTTCATTTCAGCTTGCCTCTCGCTGACTGCGTTGCTCCATTGCTGAGCCTTGTCAGCTTGCCTCTCGCTGACTGCGTTCCTCCACTGCTGAGCCTTGTCTGCTTGCCTCTCGCTTACTGCGTTGCTCCACTGCTGGGCCTTGTCAGCTTGCCTCTCGCTGACTGTTGCTCCACTGCTGGGCCTTGTCCGCTTGCCTCTTGCTGACTTAATTACACCACTCATTGGCCTTCTCACCTTGCCTCTCGCTGACTGCATTGCTCCACTGTTGGGTCTTTTCAGCTTGCCTCTCGCTGACTGCATTGCTCCACTGCTGGGTTTTGTAACCTAGCCTCTCGCTGACTGCGTTGCTCCACTCATGGGCCTTGTCAGCTTGTCTCTCGCTGACTGCATTGATCCACTGCTGGGTCTTGTCACCTTGCCTCTTGCTGACTGCGTTGCTCCACTGCTGGGCCTTGTAACCTTGCCTCTCGCTGACTGTATTGCTCCACTCATGGGCCTTGTCACCTTGCCTCTCGCTGATTGCGTTGCTCCACTGCTGCATCTTGTCAGCTTGCCTCTAACTGACTGCAGTGCTCCACTGCTGGGTCTTGTCAGCTTGACTCTCACTGACTGTGTTGCTCCACTGCTGCACATTGTCAGCTTGACTCTCGCTGAATGCGGTAATCCACTGATTGGCCTTGTCAGCTTGCCTCTCGCTGACTGCATTGCTCCACTGCTGTGTCCTTCACCTTGACTCACGCTGACTGCGTTGCTCCACTGCAGGGACTTGTCAGCTTGACTCTCACTTACTGTGTTGCTCCACTGTAGAGCCTTGGAAGCTTGACTCACGCTGACTGCATTGCTCCACTGTAGGGACTTGTCAGCTTTACTCATGCTGACTGCGTTGCTCCACTGCTGCGCATTGTCAGCTTGACTCTCGCTGACTGCTAAGCTCCACTGCTGAGCCTTGCCAGCTTGCCTCTCGCGGACTGCGTTGCTCCACTGCTGGGCCTATTCACCTTGCCTCTCGCTGACTGCATTGCTCCTTTGCTGGGCCTTGTCAGCTTCCCTCACTGACAGCATTGCTCCACTGCTGGGCCTTGTCCGCTTGCCTCTCGCTGACTTCATTGCTCCACTCATGGGCCTTGTCACCTTGCCTCTCGCTGATTGCGTTGCTCCACTGCTGCGCCTTGCCACCTTGCCTCTCGTTGACTGCGTTGTTCCACTGATGGGCTTGTCAGCTTGGCTCTCGCTGACTACGTTGCTCCATTGCTGGGCCTTGTCAGCTTGCCTCTCGCTAACTGCATTGCACCACTGCTGCGCCTTGCCAGTTTGCTTCTCGCTGACTGTGTTGCTCCACTACTGGCTCTGGTCACCTTGCCTCTCGCTGACTGCGTTGCTCCACTGCTGGGCCTTCTCACCCTGCCTCTCGCTGACTGCATTGCGCCACTGTTGGTCCTTTTCAGCTTGCCTCTCGCTGACTGCGTTGCTCCATTGCTGAGCCTTGTCAGCTTGCCTCTCGCTGAATGCGTTCCTCCACTGCTGAGCCTTGTCTGCTTGCCTCTCGCTGACTGCGTTGCTTCACTCATGGGCCTTTTTAGCTTGCTTCTCGCTGACTGCATTGCCCCACTGCTGAGCCTTGTCAGCTTGCCTCTCACTGACTGCGTTGCTCCACTGCTGTGCCTTGTCAACTTGCCTTTCGCTTACTGCGTTGCTCCACTGCTGGGCCTTGTCTGCTTGCCTCCCGCTGACTGTGTTGCTCCACTGCTGGGCCTTGTCTGCTTGCCTCTTGCTGACTTCATTATGCTACTCATTGGCCTTCTCACCTTGCCTCTCGCTGACTGCATTGCACCACTGCTGGGCCTTCTCACCTTGCCTTGTCACCTTGCCTCTCGCTGACTGTGTTGCTCCACTGCTGGGCCTTGTCAGCTTGCCTCTCGCTGACTGCGTTCCTCCACTGCTGAGCCTCGTCAGCTTGCCTCACGCTGACTGCGTTGCTCCACTGCTGAGCCTTGTCAGCTTGCCTCTCGCTGACTTCATTGCTCCACTCATGGGCCTTGTCTGCTTGCCTCTTGCTGACTGCGTTGCTCCACTGCTGGGCCCTGTTCGCTTGCCTGTCACTCACTGCGTTGCTCCACTGCTGGGCCTTGTCCGCTTGCCTCTCACTGACTTCATTGCTCCACTCATGGGCCTTGTCACCTTGCCTCTCGCTGAGTGCGTTGCTCCACCGCTGCGCCTTGTCACCTTGCCTCTCGCTGACTGTGTTGCTCCACTGCTAGTCCTTGCCTCTCGCTGACTACGTTGCTCCATTGCTGGGCCTTGTCAGCTTGCCTCTCGCTGACTGCATTGCACCACTGCTGCGCCTTGCCAGTTTGCCTCTCGCTGACTGTGTTGCTCCACTACTGGCTGTGGTCACCTTGCCTCTCACTGACTGCGTTGCTGCACTGCTGGGCCTTCTCACCCTGCCTCTCGCTGACTGCATTGCACCACTGTTGTTTCTTTTCAGCTTGCCTCTCGCTGACTGCGTTGCTCCATTGTTGAGCCTTGTCAGCTTGCCTCTCGCTGACTGCGTTGCTTCACTCATGGGCCTTTTTAGCTTGCTTCTCGCTGACTGCGTTGCCCCACTGCTGAGCCTTGTCAGCTTGCCTCTCACTGACTGCGTTGCTCCACTGCTGTGCCTTGTCAACTTGCCTCTCGCTTACTGCGTTGCTCCACTGCTGGGCCTTGTCCGCTTGCCTCTCGCTGACTGTGTTGCTCCACTGCTGGGCCTTGTCCGCTTGCATCTTGCTGACTTCATTACGCCACTCAGTGATCTTCTTACCTTGCCTCTCGCTGACTGCATTGCTCCACTGCTGGGCCTTCTCACCTTGCCTCTCGCTTATTGCGTTGCTCCACTGCTGCACCTTGCCACCTTGCCTCTCGTTGACTGCGTTGCTCCACTGCTGGGCCTTGTCAGCTTGCCTCTCGCTGACTGCGTTGCTCCACTGCTGGGCCTTGTCAGCTTGCCTCTCGCTGACTGCGTTCCTCCACTGCTGAGCCTCGTCAGCTTGCCTCTCGCTGACTGCGTTGCTCCACTGCTGAGCCTTGTCAGCTTGCCTCTCGCTGACTGCGTTGCTCCACTGCTGAGCCTTGTCAGCTTGCCTCTCGCTGACTGTGTTGCTCCACTGATAGGCCTTATCACCTTGCCTCTCGCTGACTGTGTTGCTCCACTGCTGGTCCTTGCCTCTCGCTGACTGCGTTGCTCCACTGCTGGGCCTTGTCAGAATGCCTCTCGCTGACTGTGTTGCCCCACTGCAGGTCCTTGTCAGCTTGCCTCTCGCTGACTGCGTTGCTCCACTCATGGGCCTTGTCAGCTTGCCTCTCGCTGACTGCATTGCTCCACTGCTGGGCCTTGTCAGCTTGCCTCTCGCTGACTGCGTTGCTCCACTGCTGGACCTTGTCAGCTTGACTCTCGCTGACTGCGTTGCTCCACTCATGGTCCTTGTCAGCTTGCCTCTCGCTGACTGTGTTGCTCCACTGATAGGCCTTGTCAGCTTGCCTCTTCCCTCTCGCTGACTGCGTTGCTCCACAGCTGAGCCTTGTCAGCTTGCCTCTCGCTGACTGCGTTGCTCCACTGCTGGGCCCTGTTCGCTTGCCTGTCACTCACTGCGTTGCTCCACTGCTTGGCCTTGTCCGCTTGCCTCTCACTGACTGCATTGCTCCACTCATGGGCCTTGTCACCTTGCCTCTCGCTGACTGTGTTGCTCCACTGCTAGTCCTTGCCTCTCGCTGACTGCGTTGCTCCACTGCTGGACCTTGTCAGCTTGCCTCTCGCTGACTGCGTTGCTCCACTGCTGGACCTTGTCAGCTTGCCTCTCGCTGACTGCATTGCTCCACTGCTGAACCTTGTCAGCTTGCCTCTCGCTGACTGCGTTGCTCCACTGCTGGGCCTTGTCAGCTTGCCTCTCGCTGACTGTGTTGCTCCACTTCTGGGCCTTGTCCGCTTGCCTCTCGCTGACTTCATTGCTCCACTCATGGGCCTTGTCTGCTTGCCTCTCGTTTACTGCATTGCTCCACTGCTGGGCCCTGTTCGCTTGCCTGTCGCTCACTGCGTTGATCCACTGCTGGGCCTTGTCCGCTTGCCTCTCACTGACTTCATTGCTCCACTCATGGGCCTTGTCACCTTGCCTCTCGCTGACTGCGTTGCTCCACCGCTGCGCCTTGTCACCTTGCCTCTCGCTGACTGTGTTGCTCCACTGCTGGTCCTTGCCTCTCGCTGACTGCATTGCTCCATTGCAGGTCCTTGTCAGCTTGCGTCTCGCTGACTACGTTGCTCCACTCATGGGCCTTGTCAGCTTGCCTCTCGCTGACTGCGTTTCTCCACTCATGGGCCTTGTCAGCTTGCCTCTCGCTGACTGCGTTGCTCCACTGATGAGCCTTGTCAGCTTGCCTCTCGCTGACTTCATTGCTCCACCGCTGCGCCTTGTCACCTTGCCTCTCGCTGACGGTGTTGCTCCACTGCTGGTCCTTGCCTCTCGCTGACTGCGTTGCTCCACTGCTGGGCCTTGTCAGCTTGCCTCTCGCTGACTGCGTTGCTCCACTGCTGGTCCTTGTCAGCTTGCCTCTCTTGCTGACTACGTTGCTCCACTCATGGGCCTTGTCAGCTTGCCTCTCGCTGACTGCATTGCTCCACTGCTTTGCCTTGTCAGCTTGCCTCTCGCTGACTGCGTTGCTCCACTGCTGGACCTTGTCAGCTTGACTCTCACTGACTACGTTGCTCCACTCATGGTCCTTGTCAGCTTGCCTCTCGCTGACTGTGTTGCTCCACTGATAGGCCTTGTCAGCTTGCCTCTTCCCTCTCGCTGACTGCGTTGCTTCACTGATGGGCCTTGTCCACTTGCCTCTCGCTGACTTCATTGCTCCACTCATGGGCCTTGTCTTCTTGCCTCTCGCTGACTGCGTTGCTCCACTGCTGGGCCCTGTTCGCTTGCCTGTCGCTCACTGCGTTGCTCCACTGCTGGGCCTTGTCCGCTTGCCTCTCACTGACTACATTGCTCCACTCATGGGCCTTGTCACCTTGCCTCTCGCTGACTGCGTTGCTCCACCGCTGGGCCTTGTCACCTTGCCTCTCGCTGACTGTGTTGCTCCACTGCTGGTCCTTGCCTCTCGCTGACTGCGTTGCTCCACTGCATGTCCTTGTCAGCTTGCCTCTCGCTGACTACGTTGCTCCACTCATGGGCCTTGTCAGCTTGCCTCTCGCCGACTGCGTTTCTCCACTCATGGGCCTTGTCACCTTGCCTCTCGCTGACTGCGTTGCTCCACCGCTGCGCCTTGTCACCTTGCCTCTCGCTGACTGTGTTGCTCCACTGCTGGGCCTTGCCTCTCGCTGACTGCGTTGCTCCACTGCAGGTCCTTGTCAGCTTGCCTCTCGCTGACTACGTTGCTCCACCGCTGCGCCTTGTCACCTTGCCTCTCGCTGACTGTGTTGCTCCACTGCTGGTCCTTGCCTCTCGCTGACTGCGTTGCTCCACTGCAGGTCCTTGTCCGCTTGCCTCTCGCTGACTGCGTTGCTCCACTCATGGGTCTTGTCAGCTTGCCTCTCGCTGACTGCATTGCTCCACTGCCGGGCCTTGTCAGCTTGCCTCTCGCTGACTGCGTTGCCCCACTGCAGGTCCTTGTCAGCTTGCCTCTCGCTGACTGCGTTGCTCCACTCATGGGTCTTGTCAGCTTGCCTCTCGCTGACTGCATTGCTGCACTGCTGGGCCTTGTCAGCTTGCCTCTCGCTGACTGCGTTGCTCCACTGCTGGACCTTGTCAGCTTGATTCTCGCTGACTGCGTTGCTCCACTCATGGTCCTTGTCAGCTTGCCTCTCGCTGACTGTGTTGCTCCACTGATAGGCCTTGTCAGCTTGCCTCTTCCCTCTCGCTGACTGCGTTGCTCCACTGATGGGCCTTGTCCACTTGCCTCTTGCTGACTTCATTGCTCCACTCATGGGCCTTTTTAGCTTGCTTCTCGCTGACTGCGTTGCCCCACTGCTGAGCCTTGTCAGCTTGCCTCTCGCTGACTGCGTTGCTCCACTACTGGGCCCTGTTCACTTGCCTGTCACTCACTGCGTTGCTCCACTGCTGGGCCTTGTCCGCTTGCCTCTCACTGACTTCATTGCTTCACTCATGGGCCTTGTCACCTTGCCTCTCGCTGACTGTGTTGCTCCACTGCTGGTCCTTGCCTCTCGCTGACTGCATTGCTCCACTGCAGGTCCTTGTCAGCTTGCCTCTCGCTGACTGCGTTGCTCCACTCATGGGTCTTGTCACCTTGCCTCTCGCTGACTGCATTGCTCCACTGCTGGACCTTGTCAGCTTGCCTCTCGCTGACTGCGTTGCTCCACTACTGGGCCCTGTTCACTTGCCTGTCACTCACTGCGTTGCTCCACCGCTGCGCCTTGTCACCTTGCCTCTCGCTGACTGTGTTGCTCCACTGCTGGTCCTTGCCTCTCGCTGACTGCGTTGCTCCACTGCAGGTCCTTGTCAGCTTGCCTCTCGCTGACTGCGTTGCTCCACTCATGGGTCTTGTCAGCTTGCCTCTTGCTGACTGCATTGCTCCACTGCTGGGCCTTGTCAGCTTGCCTCTCGCTGACTGCATTGCTCCAGTGCAGGTCCTTGTCAGCTTGCCTGTCGCTGACTGCGTTACTCCACTCATGGTCCTTGTCAGCTTGCCTCTCGCTGACTGCATTGCTCCACTCATGGGCCTTGTCAGCTTGCCTCTCGCTGACTGCGTTGCTCCACTGCTGGACCTTGTCAGCTTGACTCTCGCTGACTGCGTTGCTCCACTCATAGTCCTTGTCAGCTTGCCTCTCGCTGACTGTGTTGCTCCACTGATAGGCCTTGTCATCTTGCCTCTTCCCTCTCGCTGACTGCGTTGCTCCACTGATGGGCCTTGTCAGCTTGTCCCTCGCTGATTGCGTTGCTCCACTTATGGACCTTGTAAGCTTGACTCTCGCTGACTGCGTTGCTCCACTGATAGGCCTTGTCAGTTTGCCTCTTCCCTCTCGCTGACTGCTTTGCTCCACTGATGGGCCTTGTCAACTTGTCCCTCGCTGACTGCGTTGCTCCACTCATGAGGCTTGTCAGCTTGCCTCTCGCTAACTGCATTGCTCCACTCATGGTCCTTGTCAGCTTGATTCTCACTAACTGCGTTGCTCCACTACTGGGTCTAGTCAGCTTGCCTCTCGCTGACTGCGTTGCTCCACTGCTGGTCCCTTTCAACTTGCCTCTTACTGACTGCATTTCTCCATTGATGGGCCTTGTCAGCTTGCCTTTCAATGACTGCGTTTCTCCTCTGATTTGCCTTGTTAGCTTGACTCACGCTGACTGCTGTGCTCCACTGTTCGGCCTTGTCAGCTTGCCTCTCACTGACTGCGTCGTTCCACTTGACCTGGATTGCAAGGGAGCCAGTGTAAGCTCTTTTATAAAAGAGCTCCCTTGTTTTCTGGACTTTTACATTATATTTCTTTTTGATGAGTAAACCATTGTCTCTTTTCCAGCTGTGTTCTCTTGCTAGCATTACCTCTTTTCTGATGTGATGCTCTGGATTATCAACGTGAGGACCCCTCTGTTCCCTTTCCATCAACAAACGGTGCACGCAACGTTCTCTGTACAATCCAGATGATATATAAATGGCACATGTATGACTTTCACTTGTGGTTGTGAGAATGCTCTACCCCCAAGAAGTGTTTCCACCCTCCCAAAGGGAGGCGATAGGGGTGGTTTGGTAATATAGATATATATGACCATGTGCATTAAATATTACTAGGATTACTTGTAAACACTAGACGTAACATTTAACAGTGCTATATCTGTTTGAATTGATGGGCCATGTGAAATGTTCTGCAAGTAATACAGAGCGGATATTAAACTATTGCATAATACTCATGCTACTGTTAAATATATTACATCACTACAAATTATCTTTAAATTACCTTTGTTGAGCACCTATATAACATAATTCACAGTGAAATGGGTAGCTTTAGATAAAAATAACATATACATAATACCCAACTTGTCACAATCCTGACTGTAGGTTTCATATTTGGTGACTTACCCCTGCCATCTGTCCCGGATCCTGTGTCTTTTTACTCACTGAGTTAAACAGCTTGTCAGCACTATGAGTTTTCCTGAGTTCTCTGCCTGAAAGGTAATAGTTAATTCGCTCCACATGTGGTGATCTCCTGTGTGAGGCTGAATTCAGTAATCTGAAGTTTAGGCCTAAAAGCCAGCATCTTATGTTTTGCAGAAGTTCAGGCTTCAGTGTTCTCTAGACCTGCTAGGCCTCATTCTACATCACAGCCTAGTCTAGAGTACTCACATGACAGTGACTGTTCATCTGACCCAGATTTGTCCAATCCTCTGCCAGCCTGAGACTCTCTGCATCACCTAATCCTGCTCACCAATCATCAAGGACCGGGAAGTATAAGTTGGGAGACTGAGTTGGAAACTGGGCCAGTTCCTCGTGTCACACACAGCTCTGTGTGAGCTTTGAAGCTGAGCTCCGTAAAGGTAACCTTTGTACTTTAGTTCCTGTGAAAACTCTGTTCCTTTGTTTCCCAGTTTGGTTTACTTTTGTGTTGCCATTGATATTCACTATTTCCACGAGTCTCAACGTAAAGGCACAGCTGCAGTGGTTCATCTTAAAGGCACAGTACAGTATTCCATAGTCTTAACTGAAAACCACAGCTGCCGTGTTTCATCTTTACTGCTGTTGTAGTTGTGATCTCCAGAGCTCCCGTATCCCTGTGGCTTCAGTGCCTCCAAGAACCTCCGTGCCTCCAAGAACCTCCGTGCCTCCAAGAATCTCCGTGCCTCCAAGCACCTCCATGCCTCCGAGCACTTCCGTGCCTCCAAGCACTTCTGCACCTCCAAGCACCTCAGTGCCTCCAAGCACCTCAGTGCTTCCAAGCACTTCTGCACCTCCAAGCACTTCTGCACCTCCAAGCACCTCAGTGCCTCCAAGCACCTCAGTGTCTCCAAGCACTTCTGCACCTACAAGCACTTCAGTGCCTCCAAGCACCTCAGTGCCTCCTAGCACTTCTGCACCTCCAAACACCCAGTGCTCACAAGCGTAATTGGTGTCTCCAGCATCCGGTACTCCTTCATTCATTCCTCAGCACCTTTTCAAGTTCTGTCTTTCAGGAGACCTCCAGCATCCATACGTGCCTCCTGTCTGCCGACTAAATCCTGCATAAGGAAAACCTAGATTCGGTCATCTCAGCCGCGGTTCCTCTTCCCGGTCACCGGAAGAAACCCCGAGTCCACAACACTCCCAAACCAGGTCAGTAATAGTATTCACATTGTCCTCCAGTCGCCCGCACAGACTTCACTAACACCGGGTCCACAAAACCACAGTCATGACAGTAGGAACTGGCCACATGGACCCGGCCGAAAGTGTTTGTCTGACGCAGGACCTCCTAAGCAATATTGCAGGATGTTTGGAGTCGACTCAGCATCAATTGGCACAGTGTCTGCAGCGGAATTCGTTCTCCAGAGATTCTCAGACCTTCTGCACTAAGACTCCTGACCAACTGCAGGTTTTCTACCAGATGTTATTACAGTTACAAGAACTTTTGTCTAGTATTCTTTCTGTGATGCCTGATCTCTTCAGGAATACTACCAACGTTGTTGAACCTGTTTTGTCCCATCCAGTTAATAAAGTCTTTCTCTGTGCAAGGAAAAGTTGTTCATCAGAGCTATCCACGGACCAAACTCTCTGAAGCTGAACGTCAGCGGCGTAGGGAGCTACACCTCTGTCTTTACTGTGGAAATTCTGGTCATTTTGTTAAAGACTGCATTCTTCGCAAGCCAGGGAATGGTGACAAATCTCAGTATCATGGTGCTCATGTCTACAAGTCGTTCACAGTAGCCGATCCTGCTACTGCTGACGGGGGTATCAAGAAGGCTACTCTGAAAGAGACTCAAATTTATGACTGGGGTCCGGTGATTAAAAGACCTTATCCCAAGTTGGGTGTCCAGAGAAGAATGTTCAAGCCATTTAGAGTCACAGAGGAGTCGGAGTGTCCAGCCCCAGGAGGGGCGTCTTCAGAGTGTCCAGCCCCAGGAGGGGCGTCTTCAGAGTGTCCAGCCCCAGGAGGGGCGTCCGTGTCTACATCCCAAGGAGGGGCATCCGTGTCTACAGCCCAAGGAGGGGCGTCCGTGTCTACAGCCCAAGGAGGGGCGTCCGTGTCTTCAGCCCAAGGAGGGGCGTCCGTGTCCTCAGCCCAAGGAGGGGCGTCCGTATCTTCAGCCCCAGGGAGGGGTACAGAGCGTCCAGCCCCAGTGAGGGGTTCAGAGGGTCCAACCCCAGAGAGTCTTCAGAGTGCTGCCCAGCCAGAGAGTCTTCAGGGTGCTGCCCAGCCAGAAAGTATTCAGGGTGCTGCCCAGCCAAAGAGTCTTCAGGGTGCTGCCCAGCCAGAGAGTCTACAGAGTGCTGCCCAGACAGAGAGTCTACAGAGTGCAGCCCAGCCCCGTGAAGTGGGGGCTCTTGCCTCAGCCCAGCCCCGTGAAGTGGGGGCTCTTGCCTCAGCCCAGCCCCGTGAAGTAGGGGCTCTTGCCTCAGCCCAGCCCCGTGAAGTGGGGGCTCTTGCCTCAGCCCTGCCCCGTGAAGTGGGGGCTCTTGCCTCAGCCCAGCCCCGTGAAGTGGGGGCTCTTGCCTCAGCTCAGCCCCGTGAAGAGGGGGCTCCTGCCTCAGTTCAGCCCCGTGAAGTAAGGACTCCTGCCGGTCAAGCAATATTCCAGGCTACTCCTGGTCAGTCCGTTCCAGTTCCAGCCGGTCCAACAATACTCCAGGTTCTGCCTGGTCAGTCCGTCCCGGTTCCATCCGGTCAAGCGATACTCCAGGACCAGCCTGGTCAGTCTCCTTTGGCTCCAGCCAATTCAAGTATCCTCGGATCCAATCCAGTCCTACTCGTCCAGCCAAAGATTTCTCCAGTTTCAGTCTGTTCAAGCTCTTTTGGACTCAAACCAATTCCAAGCATTGGTCCGAGTAAAGGACTTTCACCATCTAATTCTAAAATTAGACTTCAGTCTGTCTCTGATTCTGTTTCCTCATCTTCCAGCATTGAGTCCACAGCGTCTGCAGGGAAATCTAATACCTCTTCTCATCAATGTCGGAATAATTCTGCTGTAGCCGCCAAAGTTAAGAAAAATCCCAAGGCTACTCATTTAAAGTCTGAACGTGCTCCAGAGCTGGATACTGATCTAAGTACAGTTTTCTCAGCTTTGTCCCTAAGCTTGTCTGAGCAACTTAATGTTACATCTGCTGATTTAGATACAGGACTTCAGGCTAATTTCGCTGAGAAGGACACCGAAGTTACTTCCTCAATCCAGTCACCAGAGTTGTTTACCTCAGTCGCAGACGCAAGTGGTGCTGCTTCGGGGAGAATTACTAGCATCTCCATCTAGAAGATTTCAAGTGATTTCTCAGTCTTATTTGAGGACTTCAGCCAGACTACTTCAGAAGGGATAGTTTCTCATCAGCCTGACGTTCTACAAACTAACTCCAATCTAGCTTCTGAGAGTGCATCATCGGTTTCAGTCTCTAAGCTTTCGTCTGATGGTTTACCACCTATGTACTTTGATGGAGATTTATTGCAATATGCCGCTCTGGTTGAACAATTTCTCTCTCTGATGGAGTCTGATCCTTCAGGTGCAGTAACTCCTTCCAACGTTACTCGATATCTGTTCCTGGCATTCAGAGGAAGAGCTTTGGAGTGGGCCAACACGCTTTTTTAGAGTAATGATCCTGTGTTCCATGACTTACAGACTTTTAGTAATGCTGTGGTTAAAGAATTTAGTCCTAAACCTTTGGAATTTGACTCGATAAAAGAATCATGCTCTAAAGGGAATGCAGAAGGAAGTTTGTGCTGTCCTCCCAGGGATAATCTAAGAATCTCCTTCGGTAAGAATCCGACCATTAAAATTGCTCATGTAGGAGTCTCTCCTAGCCCAGAGATTTTAAAACTCCAGTGCACTTCCTTTTCATCTGCAAACTGTGTATCTAAGGGAGATTCATATCTTCCATTAGACTTGGACTCAGACTCTGAATTTGATCCAGTTCATGATGCTACTCCTTTCATGGGAGGTCCCATATTTTCTAAGGAAGGTTTTTCTTTACAGGAGATTCCGGTCAAAACCAAATGTTCCCGTAAGAAGAAGAGGCATCAACGAAGGTCCTAAGTTCTTCTGTATGAATTTCTCAAGATGGGTGTCCGGAGTCCACCCTTGAAGAGGGGGGTACTGTCACAATCCTGACTGTAGGTTTCATATTTGGTGACTTACCCCTGCCATCTGTCCCGGATCCTGTGTCTTTTTACTCACGGAGTTAAACAGCTTGTCAGCACTATGAGTTTTCCTGAGTTCTCTGCCTGAAAGGTAATAGTTAATTCGCTCCACCTGTGGTGATCTCCTGTGTGAGGCTGAATTCAGTAATCTGAAGTTTAGGCCTAAAAGCCAGCATCTTATGTTTTGCAGAAGTTCAGGCTTCAGTGTTCTCTAGGCCTGCTAGGCCTCATTCTACATCACAGCCTAGTCTAGAGTACTCACATGACAGTGACTGTTCACCTGACCCAGAGTTGTCCAATCCTCTGCCAGCCTGAGACTCTCTGCATCACCTAATCCTGCTCACCAATCACCAAGGACCAGGAAGTATAAGTTGGGAGACTGAGTTGGAAACTGGGCCAGTTCCTCGTGTCACACACAGCCCTGTGTGAGCTTTGAAGCTGAGCTCCCTAAAGGTAACCTTTGTACTTTAGTTCCTGTGAAAACTCTGTTCCTTTGTTTCCCAGTTTGGTTTACTTTTGTGTTGCCATTGGTATTCACTATTTCCACGAGTCTCAACGTAAAGGCACAGCTGCAGTGGTTCATCTTAAAGGCACAGTACAGTATTCCATAGTCTTAACTGAAAACCACAGCTGCCGTGTTTCATCTTTACTGATGTTGTAGTTGTGATCTCCAGAGCTCCCGTATCCCTGTGGCTTCAGTGCCTCCAAGAACCTCCGTGCCACCAAGAACCTCTGTGCCTCCGAGCACCTCTGTGCCTCCGAGCACCTCCGTGCCTCCAAGAATCTCCATGCCTCCAAGAATCTCCGTGCCTCCAAGCACCTCCGTGCCTCCGAGCACTTCCGTGCCTCCAAGCACCTCAGTGCCTCCAAGCACTTCTGCACCTCCAAGCACTTCTGCGCCTCCAAGCACCTCAGTGCCTCCAAGCACCTCAGTGTCTCCAAGCACTTCTGCACCTACAAGCACTTCAGTGCCTCCAAGCACCTCAGTGCCTCCTAGCACTTCTGCACCTCCAAACACCAAGTGCTCACAAGCGTAATTGGTGTCTCCAGCATCCGGTACTCCTTCATTCATTCCTCAGCACCTTTTCAAGTTCTGTCTTTCAGGAGACCTCCAGCATCCATGCGTGCCTCCTGTCTGCTGACTAAATCCTGCATGAGGAAAACCTAGATTCGGTCATCTCAGCTGCGGTTCCTCTTCCTGGTCACCAGAAGAAACCCCGAGTCCACAACACTCCCAAACCAGGTCAGTAATAGTATTCACATTGTCCTCCAGTCACCCGCACAGACTTCACTAACACCGGGTCCACAAAACCACAGTCATGACACAACTAACATGAGCACTGGGATGCTATGTACACTGGCAGTCACTACTGTTTGTACCATGTGATGGTGTCTGGGTCGATGCTCTTTGTACTGTATGGAGGTTTAATGGGATGCTGTGTTATTCCACTGTCTTGTGGCATTATGCCATGATTTTCGTGTTTCTTGGTAGATAACAGAATCAATTTGAGTTTTACTTTAAGAATCTCGTAATTTTGTACCCATCTACTCCCCATAGATGCGCGAATTGCGGCTTTATGTATTGGAGCCCATGCCTAATGATGCATTGTTGCCACTCAAACCTCCATCAATGATCTCCTGTAACACCTGAAGCTCCCACAGTAATTGAAAGATAGTGTGTATGTGCATGTACTCTACATAATATGAGAGTGCTGTATAGTGTGCTTGTGTATGTATATATATATTATAGCACACTCTTCTCCTCTTGGCAGGGAATCAGTGAAGAACCCGCACTCGTTTTAAGTATGAAGATATCTGTTACTGCAGCATATCCAAGAAAGACGAACAGTAGCTGCCTTGCATCTGTCCTGGATATGCTAGATTAAAGAGAGTGCAGGTTCTTTACTGATTCCCCACCAGGAGGAGGTGAGTGTGTTAAATGCGTTTATATGGACCCTGCACTACTGCTGCTGCATCTGAATGAGTGCTGTCTTGTTGCTTGGAAATAAATAAATAGATATTAAATATACTAAAATGGAGTGGCACTCACAGAATGGGATGATGAGATAGTCATTACAAAATTTGCAGAAAGAGGATATGACAGCTTACTTTTAAAACAGAAAAAGGAATGTATTGTCCTTGATATAAAAACTCTGTTAAGACCTAAAGAGAGGGGTCAGACACATGTCATTCCTGTGATCCAGCGTGCTACCAGTCAGGGCCTTATGGCCTATTGTGACCACGGATAAAGACATGCTTCACCAGGGCGAGGAACATGAAGAGACACTATTGTCCATTCTGATGTTACAAATTTCTCAACTCTTCCTATCACCAATTTTTTTAACAAAGTCACCCAGGGGTTACAAATACCTGGGGTGCACCACTTGTAAAATTATGAAAACGAGCTCTTGATTTAAACATCTTAATTTGAATCATACTTATCACATCAATCATGTCCTTACTTGTTCTTCCTCATTCATTATACAGTATATTTGATTGCGTGCCCTTGTGGACTAGTCTACATAGGAAAGGCTACCAGAACCATGAAATAACGCATGGCCATTCATCGTTCTGCTATAAAATCAGCATTGACGGGCAAAGTTTTGGGTAAGCCAGTAGCAAGGCATTGTGCAGAGAAAAGACATTCATTAGAAAATTTCAAACACATGGCCATAAACCACATTCTAAACTCTAAAGGGAGGTGACAGAGGAAACAAACTGTTGCAATTGGAGGCACAGTGAATTTTTAGAGTGAAACTATCCAGTCTCGTAGGCCCTCATTCCGAGTTGATTGCTCACTGCAGATTTTTGTAGCGCAGCGATCAAGTAAAAAAACGGCAAAACTGTGCATTCGTACGTGCCGCAGGGCGCACGTGCGACGTACGTTCACACAAAACTATGCAGTTTTACACAAGGTCTAGCGACTCTTTTTCGTCACTCGGTGAGTGATTGACAGGAATGGGGCGTTTCTGGGTGGTAACTGACCGTTTTCCGGGAGTGTGCTAAAAAACGCAGGCGTGCCTGGGGAAACGGGGGAGTGGCTGGCCGAACGCAGGGCGTGTTTGTGACGTCAAAGCAGGAACTAAACAGACTGAAGTGATCGCAAGGAAGGAGTAAGTTTCGAGCTGCTCAGAAAATGCACAATTTTTTTTGGAGCAGTTTTGCTATCCTTTCGTTCGCACTTCTGCTAAGCTAAGATACACTCCCAGAGGGCGGCGGCCTAGCGTTTGCACTGCTGCTAAAAGCAGCTAGTGAGCGATCAACTCGGAATGAGGGCCATAGTCTTAATGAGAACATTTCCCGGAATATTTTTAAATATGTTTGTTATGTATATTATATGCAGAGTATATTCACTGGCTTTTTTATTACTTACTTATTAATGTCTCATTCTCTTATAATTAGTACATTTAGTTCATATTTATAAACAAAAAAAGTTTCATTTAAATGTATTAGTTATCTTCATTAGATGTATATATTTAGGGCCTGATTCAGATTGAATCTCAATAGGCTAAAAGGATGCGGGTGCATGCGCAGGCTCACGCAGAAAATGCGAACGCTTTTGACAAAACCAACTTCCTGGAAACAGCAGCTGTTTCTACCAAAAACACAGGTTTCACTGAACCTGTGTGTTTTCAGGAGAGAACGTATGTTTTTTTTGTACAGGCGATCAAATTGGATAAAAATAGTGGTGTAACATCGGGATAAATCGTGTAAAATGTCCGTTTTTCGCGCTTGATGTTTCTTCTCGGCTAATTGACTACCCCGCTAAGTGCTACAAACCAACATTTGCAGTTTTATTAGGAAGATGGCCCTTTCCACAATGATAAATTGACCCCTATATAGGGTTTTAAATATGATTCAAAATCATGTAAATAAATGACAGTAAATCACATGGGCATAATGTGGATATACAAAAACCATAATTTTGGACATTCAAATAAAATAACTGGGCTCTTACTACTTACAGTCTCATAACTGCAGTCTGTGAGGCTATATCTGACAGCCAGGTGCCGGTGTAGGGGGGTTCTGTGCAAATCTATCATTGGGGGGAGGGGTATCCCAATCCTTTGTCCAATTTTGAGAGTTCTTCAGCTGTCATCTGCCCTGTGAGCCAGAGCTGGACCAACTGCCAGGCTAACTCAGTGTTGCCATTTCAGCCACTCTGTCTCATTGCAACTGTCACTTGTGAAGAACCCACAGTAGTCTGTCCTCTGCAGTGCCAGTCTGAATAAACACTACCATCAGCAGTGCAATGGACAGACTTGGCAAATCCAGGCAGAGTAAAAGATTCGGGACCAGATGCATTATCGCTTGGAAAGTGATAAAATGGAGAGTGAAAAAGTGCCAGCCAATCAGCTCCTAACTACCATTTTTAAACACAGCATGTGACACGGCAGTTAGGACCTGATTGGCTGGCACTTTTTCTTTCTCCATTTTATCACTGTCAAAGCAAAGATGCATCTAGCCCTCGGCTTCTATTTACTTGGAAGCCCAGGCATTAAGAAGGGCACTTTTGACCTACTCTGAATATTCCCAATTTCACAGTGGGCCAGTCAGATGCTGACCATACCTCAAAACCCCCAAAAAAATCGTATAACATTTTTCTTTCTTAAATTAAATTGTCCTTTATCTATATTCTTTACGGTGATCCCTCTTCATCTTTATGTCCTGTATAGTGTAGTGCCACCTCTGCAGCTACAGCAGTGGAGCAAGTAGAAATAATGTCTTATAGGTACTGTGTGCGTGCGCCGAAGGGGGCAGGTACACATATGACCCCAATAGTGCCAGATACACATTGCCTCACAGTGCCAGATATACATTGCCCACAGTGCCAGATACACAGATGCCCCCACAGTGCCAGATACACAGATGCCCCCACAGTGCCAGATACATAGATGCCCCCACAGTGCCAGATACACAGATGTTCCCAGAGTTTCAGATACACAGATGCCCCCAGAGTTTCAGATACACAGATGCCCCCAGAGTGTCAGATACACAGATGCCTCCAGAGTGTCAGATACACAGATGCCCCCAGAGTGTCAGATACACAGATGCCCCCACAGTGCCAGATACACAGATGTCCTCACAGTGCCAGATACACAGATGTCCCCAGAGTTTCAGATACACAGATGCCCCCAGAGTGTCAGATACACAAATGCCCCCAGAGTGTCAGATACACAAATGCCCCCAGAGTGTCAGATACACAAATGCCCCCACAGTGCCAGATACACAAATGCCCCCACAGTGCCAGATACACATTGCCCCACAGTGCCAGATACACATTGCCCCACAGTGCCAGATACACATTGCCCCACAGTGCCAGATACACATTGCCCCACAGTGCCAGATACACATATGCCACCACAGTGCCAAATATACATTGCCCCCCAGTGCCAGATATACATTGCCCCCCTGTGCCAGATACAGAAATGCCCCCACAGTGCCAGATACAGAAATGCCCCCAGTGCCAGATACACATGTCCCCACAGTGCCAGATACACATGTCCCCACAGTGCCAGATACACATGTCCCCACAGTGCCAGATACACATTGCCCCACAGTGCCAGATACACATTGCCCCACAGTGCCAGATACACATTGCCCCACAGTGCCAGATATACATTGCCCCCCAGTGCCAGATACAGAAATGCCCCCCCCCCCCGAGTGCCAGATATGCCCCCAGTGCCAGATACAGAAATGCCCCCAGTACCAGATACACATGTCCCCACAGTGCCAGATATGCCCCCAGTGCCAGATACAGAAATGCCCCCAGTGCCAGATACACATGTCCCCACAGTGCCAGATATAGAAATGCCCCCAGTGCCAGATACACATGTCCCCACAGTGTCAGATGTGCACCCAGTGTCGGATACAGAAATGCCCCCAGTGCCAGATACACATGTCCCCCCAGTGCCAGATATGCCCCCAGTGCCAGATACAGAAATGCCCCTACAGTGCCAGATATGCCCCCAGTGCCAGATACAGAAATGCCCCCAGTACCAGATACACGTCACCGCAGTGCCAGATATGCCCCCAGTGCCAGGTACACATGTCCTCACAGTGCCCCCCTCCCCCTTCTCCTGCTGCTTACCGCGATGCTGATGTCCTGTGTGTGAGGGGAGGAGAGCGCAACGTGTGCTTCTCCTGCCCCTCAGTTTCCGGCGGCGGTGCGAGTGTCTACCTTCAATTAGGCGCCGGTCCGTGACCCAATCAAAGCTCGCGGGCTGGCAGCCAATCAGGAGCCATGGCTGCCGGTCCGTGAGCTCTGATTGGCTCACGGGCTGGCGCGAATTGAAGGTAGACAGTGAGGGGCAGGAGAGGCCCATGCGGCAGCAGAGGGAGAGGCGGCCCGGCAGTGGTGGGTACGGCGTACCCACGGCTAAATTCTTAAGGGTATGCCGTGCCCACCCACTTGCACCGCTGAGCTACAGCCTCATATTTTCATACATTAAGTTATCACTTTAATCACATTATCACTATTAATTTAATTGCTTCACTTTTAAATAGAGAAAGCGGATTATTGTAAAGGTAATCTGAATTATTGCAAAATGATCCCAAAGTGTAATACTTTTTACTAGTGATGAGCGGGTTCGGTTTCTCGGAAACCGAACCCCCCCGAACTTCACCCTTTTTACACGGGTCCGAGCCATACTCGGATTCTCCTGTATGGCTCGGTTAACCCGAGCGCGCCCGAACGTCATCATCCCGCTGTCGGATTCTCGCGAGATTCGGATTCTATATAAGCAGCCGCGCGTCGCCGCCATTTTCACTCGTGCATTGGAAGTGTTAGGGAGAGGACGTGGCTGGCGTCCTCTCCGTTATTGTTGAACTTGATTGTGGATTATTGCTTAATTGTGGGGAGGACTGGGGAGCAGCTGTATAATATAGGAGGAGTACAGTGCAGAGTTTTGCTGATCAGTGACCACCAGTTCTATCCGTTCTCTGCCTGAAAAAAACGCTCCTTATCTGTGCTCAGTGTGGTACATATATCTGTGCTCACACTGCTTAATTGTGGGGACTGGGGAGCAGCTGTATTATATAGCAGGAGTACAGTGCAGAGTTTTGCTGACAGTGACCACCAGTATACGTTGTCTGCCTGAAAAACACTCCATATCTGTGCTCAGTGTGCTGCTTTATTGTGGGGACTGGGGACCACCAGTATAATTAATATTATATAGGAGGAGTACAGTGCAGAGTTTTGCTGACCAGTGACCACCAGTATATAATATATAGCATTACGGTACAGTAGGCCACTGCTGTACCTACCTCTGTGTCGTCATTAAGTATACTATCCATCTACATTCTGTACCTGTGGTGCATTTTAGTTTTGCAGTTTGCTGACACAGTGACCACCAGTATACTATATATAGCAGTACGGTACGGAAGGCCACTGCTGTACCTACCTCTGTGTCGTCATTAAGTATACTATCCATCTACATTCTATACCTGTGGTGCATTTTAGTTTTGCAGTTTGCTGACACAGTGACCACCAGTATGCTATATATAGTAGTACGGTACGGAAGGCCACTGCTGTACCTACCTCTGTGTCGTCATTAAGTATACTATCCATCTACTTTCTATACCTGTGGTGCATTTTAGTTTTGCAGTTTGCTGACACAGTGACCACCAGTATACTATATATAGCAGTACGGTACGGAAGGCCACTGCTGTACCTACCTCTGTGTCGTCAAGTATACTATCCATCTACATTCTATACCTGTGGTGCATTTTAGTTGTGCGCAGTATATATAGTAGTAGGCCATTGCTATTGATACTGGCATATAATTCCACACATTAAAAAATGGAGAACAAAAATGTGGAGGTTAAAATAGGGAAAGATCAAGATCCACTTCCACCTCGTGCTGGAGCTGCTGCCACTAGTCATGGCCGAGACGATGAAATGCCATCAACGTCGTCTGCCAAGGCCGATGCCCAATGTCATAGTAGAGAGCATGTAAAATCCAAAAAGCAAAAGTTCAGTAAAATGACCCAAAAATCAAAATTGAAAGCGTCTGATGAGAAGCGTAAACTTGCCAATATGCCATTTACGACAAGGAGTGGCAAGGAACGGCTGAGGCCCTGGCCTATGTTCATGGCTAGTGGTTCAGATTCACATGAGGATGGAAGCACTCATCCTCTCGCTAGAAAAATGAAAAGACTTAAGCTGGCAAAAGCACAGCAAAGAACTGTGCGTTCTTCTAAATCACAAATCCCCAAGGAGAGTCCAATTGTGTCGGTTGCAATGCCTGACCTTCCCAACACTGGACAGAAAGAGTTTGCGCCTTCCACCATTTGCACGCCCCCTGCAAGTGCTGGAAGGAGCACCCGCAGTCCAGTTCCTGATAGTCAAATTGAAGATGTCACTGTTGAAGTACACCAGAATGAGGATATGGGTGTTGCTGGCGCTGGGGAGGAAATTGACAAGGAGGATTCTGATGGTGAGGTGGTTTGTTTAAGTCAGGCCCCCGGGGAGACACCTGTTGTCTGTGGGACGAATATGGCCATTGACATGCCTGGTCAAAATACAAAAAAAATCACCTCTTCGGTGTGGAATTATTTCAACACAAATGCGGACAACAGGTGTCAAGCCGTGTGTTGCCTTTGTCAAGCTGTAATAAGTAGGGGTAAGGACGTTAACCACCTCGGAACATCCTCCCTTATACATCACCTGCAGCGCATTCATCATAAGTCAGTGACAAGTTAAAAAACTTTGGATGACAGCGGAAGCAGTCCACTGACCACTAAATCCCTTCCTCTTGTAACCAAGCTCCTGCAAACCACACCACCAACTCCCTCAGTGTCAATTTCCTCCTTACCCAGGAAAGCCAATACTCCTGCAGGCCATGTCACTGGCAAGTCTGACGAGTCCTCTCCTGCCTGGGATTCCTCCGATGCATCCTTGAGTGTAACGCCTACTGTTGCTGGCGCTGCTGTTGTTGCTGCTGGGAGTCGATCGTCATCCCAGAGGGGAAGTCGGAAGACCACTTGTACTACTTCCAGTAAGCAATTGACTGTCCAACAGTCCTTTGCGAGGAAGATGAAATATCACAGCAGTCATCCTGCTGCAAAGCGGATAACTGAGGCCTTGGCAGCCTGGGCGGTGAGAAACGTGGTTCCGGTATCCACCGTTAATTCAGAGGCAACTAGAGACTTGATTGAGGTACTGTGTCCCCGGTACCAAATACCATCTAGGTTCTATTTCTCTAGGCAGGCGATACCGAAAATGTACACAGACCTCAGAAAAAGAGTCACCAGTGTCCTAAAAAATGCAGTTGTACCCAATGTCCACTTAACCACGGACATGTGGACAAGTGGAGCAGGGCAGACTCAGGACTATATGACTGTGACAGCCCACTGGGTAGATGTATTGCCTCCTGCAGCAAGAACAGCAGCGGCGGCACCAGTAGCAGCATCTCGCAAATGCCAACTCGTTCCTAGGCAGGCTACGCTTTGTATCACCGCTTTCCAGAAGAGGCACACAGCTGACAACCTCTTACGGAAACTGAGGAAGATCATCGCAGAATGGCTTACCCCAATTGGACTCTCCTGGGGATTTGTGACATCGGACAACGCCAGCAATATTGTGCGTGCATTACATCTGGGCAAATTCCAGCACGTCCCATGTTTTGCACATACATTGAATTTGGTGGTGCAGAATAATTTAAAAAACGACATGGGTGCAAGAGATGCTATCGGTGGCCCGAAGAATTGCGGGCCACTTTCGGCATTCAGCCACTGCGTACAGAAGACTGGAGCACCACCAAACAATCCTGAACCTGCCCTGCCATCATCTGAAGCAAGAGGTGGTAACGAGGTGGAATTCAACCCTCTATATGCTTCAGAGGATGGAGGAGCAGCAAAAGGCCATTCAAGCCTATACATCTGCCCACGATATAGGCAAAGGAGGGGGAATGCACCTGACTCAAGCGCAGTGGAGAATGATTTCAACGTTGTGCAAGGTTCTGCAACCCTTTGAACTTGCCACACGTGAAGTCAGTTCAGACACTGCCAGCCTGAGTCAGGTCATTCCCCTCATCAGGCTTTTGCAGAAGAAGCTGGAGACATTGAAGGAGGAGCTAAAACAGAGCGATTCCGCTAGGCATGTGGGACTTGTGGATGGAGCCCTTAATTCGCTTAACCAGGATTCACGGGTGGTCAATCTGTTGAAATCAGAGCACTACATTTTGGCCACCGTGCTCGATCCTAGATTTAAAACCTACGTTGTATCTCTCTTTCCGGCAGACACAAGTCTGCAGAGGTTCAAAGACCTGCTGGTGAGAAAATTGTCAAGTCAAGCGGAACGTGACCCGTCAACATCTCCTCCTTCACATTCTCCCGCAACTGGGGGTGCGAGGAAAAGGCTAAGAATTCTGAGCCCACCCACTGGCGGTGATGCAGGGCAGTCTGGAGCGAGTGCTGACATCTGGTCCGGACTGAAGGACCTGCCAACGATTACTGACATGTTGTCTGCTGTCACTTCATATGATTCTCTCACCATTGAAAGAATGGTGGAGGATTATATGAGTGACCGCATCCAAGTAGGCACGTCAGACAGTCCGTACGTATACTGGCAGGAAAAAGAGGCAATTTGGAGGCCCTTGCACAAACTGGCTTTATTCTACCTAAGTTGCCCTCCCTCCAGTGTGTACTCCGAAAGAGTGCTTAGTGCAGCCGCTCACCTTGTCAGCAATCGGCGTACGAGGTTACTTCCAGAAAATGTGGAGAAGATGATGTTCATCAAAATGAATTATAATCAATTCCTCCGTGGAGACATTCACCAGCAGCAATTGCCTCCACAAAGTACACAGGGACCTGAGATGGTGGATTCCAGTGGGGACGAATTAATAATCTGTGAGGAGGGGGATGTACACAGTGAAAGGGGTGAGGAATCGGAGGATGATGATGAGGTGGACATCTTGCCTCTGTAGAGCCAGTTTGTGCAAGGAGAGATTGATTGCTTCTTTTTTTGGTGGGGGCCCAAACCAACCAGTCATTTCAGTCACAGTCGTGTGGCAGACCCTGTCGCTGAAATGATGGGTTCGTTAAAGTGTGCATGTCCTGTTTATACAACATAAGGGTGGGTGGGAGGGCCCAAGGACAATTCCATCTTGCACCTCTTTTTTCTTTCATTTTTCTTTGCATCATGTGCTGTTTGGGGACTATTTTTTTGAAGTGCCATCCTGCCTGACACTGCAGTGTCACTCCTAGATGGGCCAGGTGTTTGTGTTGGCCACTTGTGTCGCTTAGCTTAGTCACACAGCGACCTTGGTGCGCCTCTTTTTTTCTTTGCATCATGTGCTGTTTGGGGACAATTTTTTTGAAGTGCCATCCTGCCTGACACTGCAGTGCCACTCCTAGATGGGCCAGGTGTTTGTGTCGGCCACTTGTGTCGCTTAGCTTAGTCACACAGCGACCTTGGTGCGCCTCTTTTTTTCTTTGCATCATGTGCTGTTTGGGGACTATTTTTTTAGAAGTGCCAGGGCTTGAATAGCCCCCAAAAGAGGGGTAAGCTCTTTGCTTCTCTTAAACACCATAAAGGCGATTTGATCTTCCTACAGGAGACTCACTTCCTGCATGACTCCCACCCTACCCTGCAATGTAAACCATACCCTGACTCCTTCCATGCCTGCGACCACTCGGCCAAGAAACGGGGGGTTGCGATTTTATTTGCCCGCCACCTCACCTTTGAACTCCTAGACTCATATCCCGACAAAGACGGACGGTTTCTTGTCCTGGTGGGGAAACTTAATAACAACCTCTGTACCCTAGCTAACGTTTATGCCCCTAACCAACGACAGGAACGGTTCTTTACAAGGCTAGATAACCTCCTTACTCGAGTCCAGCAAGGCGACCTCATACTCGCTGGGGACTTTAACTCCGTCTTGAATCCACAGATAGACCGCTCTCCCTCTCCCCTTACTGCCTCCTCGTCGGACTCCCTTCGCTCCAGATCCCTCCTCCGTCTCATGCGATCCCAACTTCTCTACGACTCCTGGAGGATAAAAGACTCCTCTGCCCGCGACTATACCTTTTACTCTGCCCCTCATAATTCCTACTCCCGCATTGATATGGTCCCGCTCAGCCACGATCTTGCCTTGAATCTCCGCGATGCCCATATTCATCCGCTAATCTGGTCCGATCATGCCCCTATCACCTGCGATCTCGCAGGTTTGGTTTCACGTCCTCGCCCCGTGAGATGGCGCCTTAACGACTCCCTCCTCCACAACCCTGAGATACGTTCCCATCTTCGGGACGCGATCTCAGACTATTTCACCCTGAATGATACCCCTGATATCTCCAGGTCCACCCTCTGGTTGCACACAAGGCAGTTCTTCGTGGACACGTTATCAGCCTAGCCTCAAAAGTTAAAAAACTATCCCTCTCTCAATTCAACAAGCTCTCTATTAAACTCCACTCACTTGAGACCCAGCATAAGGCGTCCTCCGACCAGGCTGTCTTGTCCGAACTTCGTACTGTTAAGGCGGAACTTGATTTACTTCTCACTGCACGGGTGGCCAAGCGTCTTAAGTGGCTTCGTCAATCCTTTTATGAGAGGGGAGACAAGGCGGACAAGATCCTGGCGGCACGACTCCGCTCCACGAGAGCCAAAACCAATATTGTCTCTATCAGAAACTCTCTCAATCAACTTGTCCAAGACCCCACTGCCGTTAGAGCTGCCTTCCAATCCTACTACACTGACCTGTACAACCTCCCACCCCCCCCCCACCTGGTTCCTCCCCTCTGCCCCACTCCGACCTCGTCTCCCACTTTCTTTCTGCTTCTAACTTGCCTAGATTACCCCAGGACGCCATGGACCATCTTAACAGTAAGATCTCGGTAGAAGAAATTACTCAGACTATACTCATGCAAAAAGTTGGCAAATCCCCGGGCCCGGATGGGTTCACGGCTCTTTACTACAAAAAATTCTCTGCTCTTCTCTCCCCCCACCTTCAGTCCCTGTTCAATAGGATTGTCCATGGCGACCCTTTTCCCCCTGAGATGCTGGAGGCTAGAATTGTGGTGATCCCCAAGGAAGGCAAGGACACCCTTAACTGCGCTAGCTACCGCCCTATATCTCTCCTGAACTTGGACTTGAAAATCTTTGCTAAGATCCTGGCCAACAGTCTTAACCCATACCTCCCTTCCCTTGTTCATTACGACCAAGTGGGGTTTATCCCGGGCCGTCAGGCGAGAGATAACACCAGGCGTGCTATTGATCTTATACATATCTCGAACTCCAGGAGGTCCCCCACTATCATGCTCTCCTTGGATGCTGAAAAAGCATTTGACCGGATCTCCTGGAGTTTTCTGAGAGCCGCCCTGGAGGCCTATGGCTTGTCCGGTGGCCTTCTCACTAGCGTCCTAGCACTATACTCCGCCCCCTCTGCAACAGTTTTAATCAATGGTGTCCCATCCGCCCCACTTAGCATCTCAAATGGCACACGACAGGGTTGCCCCCTCTCGCCCCTAATATTTGCTCTCATTATAGAGCCCCTTGCCTCCCAAATTAGAGCGCATCCAGATATACACGGAATACAAGTAGGCCCCATAGATCCTAAAATTTCCCTTTTCGCAGACGACATCCTACTTTCTCTGACCCAGCCCCTTATCTCACTCCCAAACTTATTTTCAGTCCTACATTCTAATAGCCTTATATCAGGGTATAAGATCAACTACTCCAAATCCGAGGCCATGCTGCTTCATATCCCTCATCGAGAGGCTGAGTCCCTTCGTACTAACTTTAATTTTAAATGGCAGCCCACAAAGATTAAATATCTGGGAATATACCTAACTTCTCGTTATGATTCCCTCTTTCGGGAAAATTTCCCACCCCTCCTCACCAACATACTCGCCGACCTGACCTCCTGGAACAGTCTTTTCATTTCGTGGCTGGGCAGGATCATAGCGGTTAAAATGACCATAATTCCCAAATGGCTCTATCTTTTCCAGACCCTCCCAGTGGCAGTCCCGGCCTCCTTTCTTCGTACTATCCAACGAGCCCTTGTGCGTTTTATTTGGAATCACAGACCCCCCCACATTGCTGCCAATACCCTGAAAAGGCCAACCTCTGCAGGAGGTAGAGGCCTTCCTGATGTCAAACTTTACTACCTAGCCTCTCATCTATCCCATATTGTCACCTCTTATGCTCCTCTGGGATCGGTATCTTGGCTGGATATTGAGGCAGCCTTTATTGGTCTACCGGACCTGACCCCCTTATGGGGTCTCCCCTCCACCTCCCGACCCCCAACCTCTAAACTTCTCCCCACTATTAAATTCAACCTTAAAACTTGGGACTCCCTCTCCCTGAAGAAGGGTCTAACCACTACCCCCTCGCCCTTGACCCCCATCTGGCAGAACCCTATGTTTCCTCCTGGACTCTCAACTACGAGGTCCCGTTTATGGGTATCGCTGGGCCTCAAATTCCCGATCAACTTTGCCGATCGGGGCCAATGGTTGTCCCTGCCCGACCTCCAACAAAAGACCCCTGCACAACCACTTAATCCCTTCCAATTCCTACAAATACGCCACTTTCTAGGCTCTCTCCCCTCCACCACCTTACTTCGTCCCCTCACCCCCTTTGAAAGCTTATGCATCAACTCCCATCTCTCCAAAGGCGTAATCTCCCACCTCTACTCTCTTTTACTAGACTCCTCCCTTCCCCCCTCCCGGCCCCATGAGCTCGCATGGGAACGGGATCTCGGGCCCCCACCAGAAAGTGAAGATTGGGAGGACATGAGACTGGGGATTGCTAAATGCTCCATTGCCACTGCTTTTAAGGAAATGGCCTACAAAGTTTACTACCGTTGGTACTACACCCCCGACCGACTTAACAAATTCTTTCCGTCTTCCTCCCCTGCCTGCTGGAGGAACTGCGGGGCTAGAGGCACTATGCTCCACATATGGTGAACCTGCCCGGCCATTGTGTCCTTCTGGGACCTAGTGCACTCCCTCCTCAACTCGCTTTTGGAATCTCCTGTGCTGAAAGATCCTTGGATCTTCTTACTATGTTATCCTCCCCCGCTGCTCAATAAATTCTCTCAAAAGCTGGCCACACATATCCTAACGGCAGCAAAGTCGCTGATAGCTCTTAATTGGAAGAGCCCCTCCCCACCCTCCCTCACGTCCCTTAAAACTAAAATTTGGCACATTGCCTCAATGGAAAAGTTTACATACTATCTCCACGACCGGGGCCACATTTTTGAGCAGGTCTGGGCCCCCTGGCTCGCTGCTGAACGCAGATTGCCGTCCCCCTCCTCATGCTCCTAGCTTCCTCCGTAGACCCATGGGCACTACCTACTATTTCTCCTTCCGACCTATCTCCTTATCTTTTCTTCTCTCTCTCTCTATCCTCTTTCTTCCCTTTTTCTTGCCTGCTCTCGTCTCCTCCTTGACCCTCTCTTCCCCTTTCTTCTGATCTTACTATTTCCAGGATATATGCCATGCACAGATTGTACCGTGGTTCTCTCCCCCTCCCCTGTCCCTCTTTCCCATCTCCCTTCCCCCTCCCCGAATTCTACGTTTGAAGGTTACTGTTCTTCCTACACTGACTAACCTTGTTGTTTACTTGAAAACTTGGTCTTTACTGGACGCTGGCTTGGATGGCCACCTGTCCCATGTATTCATGTAGTGTTTTCTTTCTGTGCTTAACCACGTATAAATAAAGAATAAAAAAAAAAAAAAAAAGAAGTGCCATCCTGCCTGACACTGCAGTGCCACTCCTAGATGGGCCAGGTGTTTGTGTCGGCCACTTGTGTCGCTTAGCTTAGCCATCCAGCGACCTCGGTGCAAATTTTAGGACTAAAAATAATATTGTGAGGTGTGAGGTGTTCAGAATAGACTGGAAATGAGTGGAAATTATGGTTATTGAGGTTAATAATACTATGGGATCAAAATGACCCCCAAATTCTATGATTTAAGCTGTTTTTTAGGGTTTTTTGAAAAAAACACCCGAATCCAAAACACACCCGAATCCGACAAACATTTTTCGGTGAGGTTTTGCCAAAACGCGTCCGAATCCAAAACACGGCCACGAAACCGAATCCAAAACCAAAACACAAAACCCGAAAAATGTCCGGTGCACATCACTACTTTTTACACAACCAACAGGATAGGCCATCAAATACATGTACATATAACATATATAGATAACTACTACTAAAATACTTTTATTATTCCTTCCATATTATTTTGCTCCGTTATATACTGCCTGTAATACTGTAAATAATGTATTAATTTGGTCTTTTAAATGTGTAATATCCCTACTATTTTTACATTTAAGGAATAGAAGGGCAGATTTATTAAGCTCGGTGAAGTGATAAATTGGAAGGCGATAAAGCACCAGCCAATCAGCTCCTAACTGACATTTTTCAAACCCAGCCTGTAACATGGAAGTTAGGATCTGATTGGCTGGTCCTTTATCACCTTCCACTTTATCACTTCACCAAGCTTAATAAATCTGCCCCAGAGTTTGATTGCAACATTCTGTGTTCACAATGCTGTATAGTACAAGGGTGGTCATTCCGAGTTGTTCGCTCGCTAGCAGTTTTTAGCAGCCGTGCAAACACTATGCCGCCTCCCACTGGGAGTGTATTTTAGCTTAGCAGAAGTGCGACCGAAAGGTTCGCAGAGCGGCTGCAATTTTTCATTGTGCAGTTTTAGAGTAGCTCAATACCTACTCAGCGCTTGCGATGACTTCAGACTGTTCAGTTCTTGTTTTGACGTCACAAACACGCCCTGCGTTCGCCCAGTCACGCCTGCGTTTTTCCTGGCACGCCTGCATTTTTTCGAACACTCCCTGAAAACGCTCAGTTGACACCTAGAATCGCCTTCTTCCTGTCAATCACTCTGCGGCCAGCAGTGCGTCTGACAAGCTTCGCTAGACCTTGTGTGAAACTACATCTATCGTTGTAATAGTACATTGCGTGTGCGCATTGTGCCGCACTCATCGCTGCACAGCGAACAAATTCAGCTAGTGATCAGCTCGGAATGATCACCAATAGACTAACGCACATTGCTGAAGATGAGGTAGGATGTATATCAAATTACTGCAAGGGGTATAAATATACCTCTAAACCTCCTAATGATAATGTGTGGACCCCTTATTCAAAAGTAAAGCATTCAGTACCTTTAATACCAAGAAATAATGACACGGAGACTTGAATTTGGCAGAAAATTGTTAGCTATTTATTGTACCCTAACCATTAGAAAACCTGTAAAATGAAAATTTTAATTAACATGCCGATTCAGCCGGCATATGGTGGCAGAAAAAAAGAACGGCTATATTCAACTGACGATAACCTCAAAACATTAAATTTCCAAACGATCCTAATTTAAAACAAACTATAAAATAGGTAATAGGTGCCCGACTCAGACCCCCACGGTGACTACCCACCCTGATGGGTGATGACTCTGCCCCCGGACGGGTGGTCAATCGGCCTTAAAAGTCAATGGAGGTGAGTGCACCTAAACCACACCAAACTGTAAATCACTGCAACTAACAAGACAAACTACAACCTGCCGTTCTTTTCCGCCAACAAATAGCCAACGATAAAACCATACTAACAATTCAAAGCCAAGGCACTCCGTGCCAGAACCTCTACCAAACAGGGTGGGAGGGCGGGAAGGCAATTCAGCAGCAAGAGAGACCAAGCTGGCCTAGCAGTCCCTATATATACTGAAACCTCCCCTCTCTACCATGGGCTGTACTTCTCCTCACAGGTCCACCCCTCACAGGAGGTTTAACTCTCTCTATTCCTATGCAGTCATTTCGCTCTCCTAAACCTCCTAATGATAATGTGTGGACCCCTTATTCAAAAGTAAAGCATTCAGTACCTTTAATACCAAGAAATAATGACACGGAGACTTGAATTTGGCAGAAAATTGTTAGCTATTTATTGTACCCTAACCATTAGAAAACCTGTAAAATGAACATTTTAGTTAACATGCCGATTCAGCCGGCATATGGTGGCAGAAAAAAGAACGGCTATATTCAACTGACGATAACCTCAAAACATTAAATTTCCAAACGATCCTAATTTAAAACAAACAATAAAATAGGTAATAGGTGCCCGACTCAGACCCCCACGGTGACTACCCACCCTGATGAATGATGACGCTGCCCTCGGACGGGTGGTCAAGCGGCCTTAAAAGTCAATGGAGGTGAGTGCACCTAAACCACACCAAACTGTAAATCACTGCAACTAACAAGACAAACTACAACCTGCCGTTCTTTTCCGCCAACAGCGAAAGACTCCTCCCCAGAGTCTTCGCACCGCCACCATACCCTCAACCTAACTCCTGCAATACCAGAAACAGATCCTCCAGGAAAAGCATCATCCCCTCATTGGACAGATGCACACCATCAGGCCGAAAAAGGTGACTGTCACGAAACCGAATCCTAGGGTGGCGAACCACTTTGCCTCCGTGGGTCAACACACACTTCGCCACCGCCCCGTTCACCTTTTGCCTGGCCTCATCAATCAGGCGACCGTCCGTCACACCTCGCCAACTCAACCTTGGCACCATCATAGAGAACACCAAGACACAATTGGTCCACGCTGCGGCCACACTGGCCAGATCCTTCATCATGGCCCACCGCAACTCCAAAGATGTCCTCTTCCCCAGGTTGTTGCCACCTAAATGGACAACCAGCACCCTAGGGACTCCATGCTCGCTGACCTGACTGACCAATCTACTCTTCAGATCTTTCCACATCATCCCCCGCCAACCAAGCCAACGAACGCCATGAGCCCTAGGAAACATCTGTGCCCCCTCCGAGGCCAAAAACCTGGCTACCCAGTACACATAAGAGTGGCCAACCACCCAGATTGCCAAATCATTTTCTACCCAACCTGAAGAGAAGGAAAGGGGTAAAAAAATCAGTTAATAAGAATCTAAAGCAGAGTTAACCTGAAGGATCTGCCAAAAGAAAAAATGGGGTTTTCGTGTCTTGCAGAAGTCACGGCCTAGCCGATCTGCACAAGCTTTCAGCCAATTGAAGCAGAACATAAACACACAACGGGAAAAATCAAAATAATATAAGGAAAATAAACGGGGGGGGGGGGGGTATAAAATGGGAAAAAACATGTAAGAACTCAGCTGGAGGTGAAAGCGTAAAAACCTGCTGAGGGACTTTGATTTGAACTGATCAGCCGAATTGTAGATTAGAATTCAGTCCGTCAAGTCAGGCAAACAATCGCAAAAGAACTCCAGACCCCCGCTGCCAGCAGCGGCGAGTGGCTAATCCCTGAGTAGGATAAACAGGGGAGACAAACAGACACACAACACAAGGACGTACTGAACTTTACAACATGACTTATACAACTACAAATAAACAGAACCGTTAGTCAAACAAACAAATCATGCAACGGGGCGAATATATCGTCTGTAACTCAACGACTTCCATCGCCCCACTGCCTGGATTTCCGCCACGGAAAGCCCTGCCGACGCAGCCGACGTCGCAGCCCCGATGCGGAAGGAATGCGTCCCGAAAGCAGCGGGTGGAAGGCCCAAGCTCGCCAGACAGCGACCCAGCATCCAACGAAACTGATATTTCGTCAAGGGCAGACCGTCATAATGCAGCAACCACGACCCCCGCCCACCGGGCCGAACTGCCGCATATTTCGATGCCAACCTCACCGGGCAAATGCTCTCCTCCAGCGACAAAACCAAGGTGACCCATCGACCTCTACCTACTTGGTCCGTCTTAGAGCGACGCAATCTGCACAGCAAGGACCTCTCACCCACCACCACGTCCTCGAGAAGCATGCGCGAATCCGCCCGCTTAGATGGCGCTACCAGCTCCGAAACCCGAAAGGCTCCGTGGTAAGCCATGGAGAACGCCAACCGGAATAGAAGCGATTCAAAAATAGACGACGCGATACCGCCAACTGCCTTGATGACAGCCGGTAGCAAGGCCGCATCAATGGGCCGCCGCCTATCAGGCGGCGTTGGCGCCACGCGTGCCCACCCCTTCATTGCCTTAAGCAGAAGCCCGCTCTTTGTCACGTCAGGGACACCCTTGATTTTATTAAAGAACGAAATACCAGCTAAGTACCGGGACACCACCGCTCTGGACCTACCCGTAACAAACAGCTGCCAAATAAAAGAAAGCATCATCCGATGCCCGCTCTTACCTTGTTGACTTCGTCCTCGGACAAACTCCTCCCACTCGCTCCAAGCTTGTCCGTAAGCCTTGAGCGTGTTTGGAGCCACTGACCGCATCGCTAGACCCTCCAGTCTGGCCCGATCACCTGCCAGACATAACCGGGACATTGAAACCCTTGCTCATCGGCCTCGGGTGCCAACAAACGAAATCTCTCCCACTGACCTCGTGACAACGCGTCGGCAATTCCGTTCTCAAGTCCTGGCACATGCTGCGCGCGGAACCATACATTCTTATGCAAGCATGTCAGCAGCAATCGCCCAAGCACCCTCAGACCCACCAGCGACTTCGCCCTCTGGTTATTGATCGCATGCACCACGCCCAGATTGTCACATCTAAACAAAATGCTGCGATGAGCCAGACGATCGCCCCAAACATCCGTACTACCATAATGGGGAAAAGCTCCAGCAGCAAAAGGTCCTTAGTGAAACCTTCGCGACGCCATTCCTCAGGCCACGAGGCCACGCCCCAAGATCCCTCTAGGTAGCAACCGAACCCAGAGGAACCCGCCGCGTTGGTAAACAGCTGTAACCTAGCATTGTCAATCGTTGGGGCCAGCCAGATACGCACCCCATTAAAGTCCTCCAGGAACGAGGCCCAGACGGCCAAATCCCTCTTAATCTCGGAGGACAAACGAATGAAATGATGCGGCCTGGCACACCCCGCCGTCGCCCTCTCCAGCTTTCGTCAGAAAACCCTGCCCATCGGGATCACCCGGCAAGCCAAGTTCAAGAGGCCCAGCAAGGACTGCGCCTGCCTCAGCGTGACTTTGCGCGACATCACGAACTGGCAAATAACCTCGCGGAGCTTCGCGACCTTGGCCTGAGGAAGGCGACACGAGCCTGCCACCGTGTCGAATTCAATCCCCAAGAACGACAAACAGGAAACCGTCCCCTCCGTTTTATCCTCGGCCACAGGAACGCCAAAGTGATAAAACAACGCTCGGATGCTGAACAGCAAGTCGCTGCAGCGCGGCGAATTCGCCGGTCCCACACACAGGAAATCATCGAGGTAATGCGCAACTCCATGACCCCCTGAAGAAGACTCCACGCACCAATGCAAGAATGTGCTAAACCTTTCAAAAAACGAGCAGGAAACGGAACATCCCATCGGCAAACATTTGTCAATGAAATATTCCGCTCCGATCAGAAAACCCATAAAACGGAATGAGTCCGGATGCAACGGGAGCAACCGAAACGCGGACTCAACATCGATCTTAGCCTTCAGAGCTCCCGGGCCGTAACTACGAACCAACTCCAGCGCCTCGTCAAACGACTGGTACACCACCGAGCAGTGTGCCGGCAGTATCGCGTCGTTGACAGATGACCCTGACGGGTAAGAAAGATGTTGAATGAGCCGAAAGGCACCCGGAGTCTTCTTGGGGACTACCCCCACTGGGGAAATGACCAAGTCATCCACTGGGGGCGAGCTAAACGGGCCCTCCAGCCTACCCATTCGCACCTCTTTATCAACTTTCTCGCGCAAAACAGATGGCAAGGCGCGAGCGGACTGAAGATTCCGGAGAGCCTTGACCGATACTTCACCCGCAACTGGCAAGCGGAAACCAAACTTAAAACCCTGAAACAAAAACTGGGCGTCCGTACTATTCGGATACCAATCCAACCATTTGGACATGGCTTCCAAATTAATTGGCGTTGGGGCCCTGTTATGCGATCCCGCTCGCGCCTGGTTTTGCGTAGCTTTGCTTTCCCCTCGCGCCTTGCCGATTTCCTTTAAAACAGTTGGAGGCCGGGTGGAAGCCGCCACATTGCAAGCACGAATGTCGAAACCGACACTGCTTGCCGAAGGAAAAGGTCGCATTATTAAATGCGAAGCACTTCCCCTTCGCGGGGGCCTGTCCTCCCCCGCGAATAGCAAACCTACCTATCCTACCCGGTCCCCCTTCCGCGCTACTCACCTGGGCGGACGACCCTGCGCGTTGCCCGTCCGCCCCCGGATTCCGGGGCTACTTTGCGGGTTGAGAAGCCCGGGTGACCTGGAGCCAGACCTCCACGTCCTTGCAACCAAAGTCAATAATCTGTAAGCAGTCCTGCTTCTCTCGGAACTTCTCATCATACATCCGCCATTCGATTCCTGACGATGTGCGCTGCATATCGTGTATCAAGTGCAGGTATCGTATGACGTTCATATGTTCCTCAGGCCTATCTTCCAGATAACACGCCGCAAAGACGCAAAAACCGGCCAGCCAGTTGTCGAAAGTACGGAAAGCTTCAGCTCCGATGCCTTTCTTAGCTGTCGCTGCCTTATACTTTCTTCGCGTCCTTAGTCAGCACGAACATATCCACGTAATCGCCTCTGCAGATCTTCCTACGGCAGCTATCCCGCAACCCCCTCAACACTGCTGTATAATCACAGTGGACTACTCCCGGCAAATCACAGCGCTTCTTGGCCCTCTGAGCGTCCTCGCTAAGCCGCTTGCGTCTCTTCTGCCTCTCCTGCTGCCCTGCCGCCCTCTTAGCGTACTTCGTCGCACGCTTTTTTGCCCTAGTCGTGCTACTGATGTCGGACGCTTGCGACGACAGGGATGAAGAAGAGGAGGAACTGAGAGAACTGGAGTGCGCACTGGAGCCCGACGCCGACTGCTCAACCTCACCTGACGCTGTCGACTGTTCGGACTGGGAGTCCTCCGGTGTGGAAACTTCAAAATCCTCCTCATCGCTCACGTCCACCACAACCTCTCCGCGATCACCTGAAAAAGAAGGCAAAGCACGGGACCCGGAAACCACTCCCGGGGCCTGTCTAGCACTCCGGGGCAAAGACGCCCCCACCTCGCGTCCACGCTCCGTCCGTACTGGACGATGTCCCAACTGCCGCACCCAGGTCACGGCAAGCGCGCACTATTCGCTGAGCCGCTGACCCCGGCTGCGTACCGGACGCCCTCGCTTCTGCGCGCGCGCCGGAATGCCTTGCTGCCCCCGGGGATGCGGCTGCAGCCAATGGGCCCAATGCCGCCACCACCGTCGACAGAGCCGACGCCAACTCTCCGGAAGCCTCCTGACTTCCCCAAAAGTCGCGGCCGGCACCGGCGGGAGCCCCCGCAGATGCCGGCGCACCTCTCCTGGCCCGTCGGCCGGCAGGTGCCGATAAGGGACCCAACGGCCAATGCCCCACCTGGCCTGCTGGTGATCTGCTGGCCCCCCTGACCACAATTGGCGTGGCTCCCCGCCAATCATCTATCCTATCCTGCACCTGCTGGCCCTCACTATCGCTGCTGTGCCTGCCACCGGCCCCCCCGCGCGTGCCCTCCCCCCGCAGGCCGGAGCTCTCTCCGTCTGCAGGGAAGGCACCTCTGCGGGGCTCAATGCTGCCGCGCCCTATCCTGGGACGCCCCCCCGCCGCCGCTCCCCGCCGGACTCCGGCTGTAAGGGAGGCAGCTGGGGAGACGTTGAAACTGGCTAGTGATGGGTAGTTCATGAATGATTAGTTCAAAATGAACTAATCTTCAAAGTGAACTAGTTCCTTCAGTTCACAGCTTTGGCAAAGACTAGTTCATCAGGAAGGAGGAGTCAGACACAGACACAGACAGAATAGAGCCAGCAGCTGCATTAGGCTTCTCACTGTCTCATTCACTTCACTGGATTTTCACTTCCTGAATCTGATGCTGTAAAATGAAAGGTAAAAGTACAACACAGCCCAGCAATACAGATCTAATAAAAAAAATAGCACCTGCACTTCCTAGCCAAAGTCTATGTGTGTCTATGAGTGAGCATGTGTGGTCATTCTGCTCACCTTTCTGTGATACAATCACTGTCCTATTAGTCCAGATGTCCAAACACTTGCTGCTGCTTCTGGTACTACTGGCTCCTGTGCATACTGCTATGCTAAATCTTCTGCTGGGTGTTGTGTAGGTGCAGCAGCACTGTTGTTATTCAGCTCTCACTCACCAAAAGGCAATTCAGCAGCAAGAGAGACCAAGCTGGCCTAGCAGTCCCTATATATACCGAAACCTCCCCTCTCTACCATGGGCTGTACTTTTCCTCACAGGTCCACCCCTCACAGGAGGTTTAACTCTCTCTATTCCTATGCAGTCATTTCGCTCTCCTTCAGTTAGGCATCTGGTTTTCAAAACACCCAGATTTCATTTCGGCGATTATGTCTTCCAGATTTAAAGTCTGTAATAATAATACACACCTGTTAATGCAGCAGGAGGCGTCTGGTATAAGAAGACACCTCCTGCGTTTGTGATTTTTCCAGTTGTGTCATGACCTGAAGCAGGGCCACGGTGTATAATAGCAAACTACAGACTGACTTGCAACAGCGAGAGGTTGCTGCTCCTCAGAGCTTCCAATCTCTTCCACTATTACTGTTATTTCCGCATACTGTATATTGGGGGTTATTCAGGTTTGTTAGCAAAATGAAGAAAGCACACTAATGGGCAAAACCATGTTGCAATGCAGGTGGGGCAGATGTAACATGCGCAGAGAGATGTAGATTTTCGTGGGTTGTATTGTTTCTGTGCAGGGTAAATACTGGCTGCTTTATTTTTACACTGCAATTTAGTTTTCAGATTAAACACACCCCACCCAAATCTAATGCTGGGTACACACCTACAGATATAGCTGCAGATCACTTGATCTGCAGATGTATCTAAAGCCAGATAGGGCAGTGTGCTGTGCATACACACTGTCCGCTCTGTCGGGGACTGACGTTATGAACTGGGCGGCCATTTACACAC
Organism: Pseudophryne corroboree; assembly: GCF_028390025.1. NCBI lineage: Eukaryota > Metazoa > Chordata > Amphibia > Anura > Myobatrachidae > Pseudophryne > Pseudophryne corroboree. The sequence goes on from NC_086448.1 coordinate 295,260,273, forward strand.
GCTCGCCCAGTTCAGCTGTCAGTCACTGCCGGTTGCAGCAGCTTGTGTACGGGCGGTCAGCCCAATATAACGATGCATTGGCCGTCGGCTGTGCAGCAGGGCCGAAGCGATATGTTTTTGAACGACGGAGTTCACAGACATATCGCTCGTACACACTGGCCGAAGGGCCCGCTATATATCAGCCGTTCAAGAGAACGGCCTATATATCGGCCAGTGTGCACGCACCACAACTCTCTGTGCTCATGTTTCGTCTGCCCCACCTGCAGTGTACATGGTTGTGCCTATTGGTGTGCTTTTAGAGATTGCTTACAAACCTGAATAAGGTTCATGAACAGGGAAAGGGGATTTTTGAAGTTATCAGAAAATGACAGTTTAGTTACCTGTTTAGTGAGAGTCACAAACTTGTTCCAAAATTCTTTACTCTTTGGTCATTGACACCAGATAAATCCTGTACCATAACCCTTCTCAATAATATTACTTTCAGTGTGTTTAATGTAGAAACGGTTTTAAACTCCTTCTCTAAATGTGGTGTCACCTCAGTCACCTGAAATGAGTAATCCCCCGCTTTCTATGGGAAAGTAATCCTCCACTGTACCTCTTTCATTCTTTACACATTGCATGAGGGCATGTCAAGCGAACAGAAACCATCTAGCAAGCACTTGTCATAGACATGCACTGATGTACTCTATGGTGCTTACATTATATTACACATACCATTTATTGGCAGAAATGCCAATTTTTAGCCTGATCGCTGCGCTGCGAACAACGGCAGCTAGCGATCGACTCGGAATGACCACCTATGTGTGCTGCAGGTGTGTCAGATATAACATTTGCTGACAGAGTTAAGGCCAGTACTCACTGGCCGATGCGGGAGAGATGTGTGCTGAGCGAACCGCTCAGCACACATCTCTCCCGCCGCTCAGCACAGCGCGATCTGTGCTGAGCGTGCAGGGGGAGACGGGGGGCGCTCATTTCACCCAGCAGGGGAAATGAGCGACCCACTAGATTGGCCTGCACGGCAGGCCAATCTAGCACCAGCGATAGCAATGCACGGGGCTGCGCATCGCTATCGCTGTAGGGGGTACACACAGAGCGATCAGGCTTAAAATCTAAGCAATATAGTCAGATTGCTTAGATTTTAAGCAGCGATCGCTCCGTGAGTACCCCCCTTTAGATTTGGGTGGGTTATTTTGTTTCTGTGCAGGGTAAATACTGGCTGCTTTATTTTTACACTGCAATTTAGATTTCAGTTTGAACACACCCCACCCAAATCTAACTCTCTCTGCAGATGTTATATCTGCCACCCCTGCAGTGCACATAGGTGGTCATTCCGAGTTGATCGCATGTAGCAACTTTTTGCTGTTCGTGCGATCAACTTGACGCCGCCTATGGGGGAGTGTATTTTAGCATAGCAGGGCTGCGATCGCTTGTGCAGCCCTGCTATGCTAAAAAAAGTTTCCTGCAAAACAAGACCAGGGTCAGACCTACTTACCCTGTGCGACGGATCCAGCGACGAAGGTCCCGGGATTGACGTCAGACATCCGCCCTCCAAACACCTGGACATGCCTTCGTTCGGATCTCCACGCCCGGAAAACGGTGAGTAGATGCCCCGGAATGCCTCCCCGCTGTCAATCTTCTTGCGATCGCCGCTGAGATCACTTTCAGCGCTGGCGGTGTCGATGCCCAGCGACGACCGTCATCAGGCAACGACGCTCGTGTGTATTGCGGGTGCTGCGCAGCCGCAGTCCCGACCCATTCACACCGCAGCGAAGAACCGCTGCATGCGAACGGTTCGGAATGATCCCCTTGGTTTTGCCTAACTGCTAACAAATTTGCTGCTGCGATCAACTCTGAATTAGGCCCAATGTCCATAGCATCAACTGTGGTGTCTCCCAAAATGACCCTTACGGTTCAATATTCATAGAAAAACAAAAAAGGAACACTCACCAGAATTTTTAAACAAAACATGCAAAATTAGTTTTACTGCTCCCGTATACATTAAAGTAGATCCCTCAACGTTTCACTCCCAATTTGGATCTTTTTCAAGAGGCAACTAGCAGCATAAGCACCATCAGAAGGTTAAGTATACCCTATTATCTTAACTAGATAACATAGCATATGGACAGTATTTATGATATAAATGTAAGAACATGCCCAGAGAATATAGTAGGATGTTTCACCTGGAACTTAAGTCTGATTGTGTTAGTAACATAGTAACATAGTATCTAAGGTTCAAAAAAGACAATTGTCTATCGGGTTCAACCTATTTTTGGGCTCCTATGCACGATTATTGTGTATAAAATTTTGACTGAAATTGCTGACTGCCGTTCTGATTAACCCCTGTTTTTTATAATAACCATAGTGCGTGACTATGCCCTGTAACCCTGCATATCCTTATCCATTAGGAATTTATCTAACCCATTCTTAAAGGTGTTGACTGAGTTGGCCATTACAACTCCCTCAGGCAGGGAATTCCAAACCCGTATCGTCCTTACCGTAAAAAAGCCTTTAAGCCGTTTTGTGTGGAATCTCCTCTACTCTAACCTGAGCGAGTGTCCACGAGTTCTCTGTGTTGATCTAACCAAAAACAGGTCCTGCGCAAGATCTGTATATTGTCCCCTTATATATGTGTAAATGTTGATCATGTCTCCTCTTAATCTCCTCTTTTCCAGTGTAAACATGCCTAGTCTTGCAAGCCTTTCCTCGTATTCCAGCGTCTCCATACCCTTAATTAGTTTGGTCGCCCACCTTTGAACCTTTTCTAGCTCCAGGATATCCTTTTTGTAGTAAGGTGCCCAGAATTGTACACAGTATTCAAGGTGTGGCCTCACAAGTAATTTATATAACGGGAGTATTATACTCTCGTCCCTAGCATCAATTCCCCGTTTTATGCATGCTAATATCTTATTAGCCTTCTTTGCTGCAGTCCTACTTTGGGTACTACTGCTTAGTTTGCTATCTATGAGGACACCTAAGTCCTTTTTCAGTACAGAATCCCCTAATTTTACCCCATTTAGTAGGTAGGTGTTATTTTTGTTCTTGTTACCATAGTGCATTACCTTACACTTGTCTGTATTGAAGCGCATACTCCATTTCGCTGCCCAAGCTTCTAATTTAACTGAGTCATTCTGAAGCGACTCAGCATCCCCCTCCGCATTTATAACTTTACACAATTTGGTATCATCTGCAAAAATTGACACCATGTTCTCTAGACCTTCTGTTAGGTCGTTAATGAAAATATTGAACAATAGCGGTCCTAATACTGAGCCTTGCGGCACACCACTTAGCACTTCAGTCCAAGTTGAAAAAGATCCATTAACCACAACGCGCTGCTCCCTATTATCTAACCAGTTTTTGACCCAAGTGCATATTGTGCTTCCTAGACCTGATTCTTGTAGCTTGTAGATAAGTCTCATGTGTGGTACAGTATCGAATGCTTTGGCAAAGTCTAAAAAGATTACATCCACCTCTTTACCCTGATCTAGGTTTGCGCTTACTGTTTCATAAAAGCCAAGTAAGTTGGTTTGACAGGATCTGTCCTTCATAAACCCATGTTGATTCCTTTTAATGACCTTATTGACTTCAAGGAACTTCTGAATACTATCTCTTAGAATACCTTCCAATACTTTCCCTACTATAGATGTAAGACTAACTGGTCTATAATTACCTGGTTCAGCTTTACTTCCCTTTTTGAATATAGGCACTACTTCCGCTATACGCCAGTCTTTGGGAACCATACCTGATATTACTGAATCCTTAAAGATCAAAAATAGCGGTTTTGCAAGTTCATAATGAAGCTCCATTAGAACCCTTGGGTGAATACCATCGGGACCTGGAGACTTATTAATCTTTAAATGTTTTAAACTGTCACAGACTACTTCCTCGCTTAAATAAGTACCTATCAGTGGGATATTCTCATTATTGAGATTATATGTTAGTCCCTGAATTGGGTCCTCTCTAGTAAATACTTTTAAAGGGCCTATACTCTCCTTCTTTAATCTCTTGCTATTAATGTATTTAAAGAATTTTTTGGGATTCGCTTTGCTTTCCTTTGCTACTAGTTTTTCAGTTTCTACTTTAGCCGCTCTTATTTCCTTTTTGCATATTTTGTTACATTCCTTATAGTGCTGAAATGACTCTGCTTCCCCGTCAGATTTGTATTTTTTAAATGCTCGCCTTTTCTTGCCCATAAGTTCCTTAATCTTTTTGTTAAGCCACATCGGTTTATGATTTTTATTCCTTTTTTTGCTGCTCGTAGGAATAAATTTGAGTGTATTTTTAGCTAGCAGGAATTTTATACCTCCCATTTCTCCGTAGTATTTTTTCCTAAAAACAAACCTTCCCATTCAATATCCCTGAAAAATACCCTCATCTTTTCAAAATTTGCTTTGCTAAAGTTTAGAGTCCTAGTTGAGCCAGTATAGGGCTGTTTATGGAAACTGATATTGAATGTGACCATATTGTGGTCGCTGTTTCCTATGGGTTCCCCTACTATAATACCTGATACCAAATCCCCATTGTTTGTTAATACCAGGTCTAAGATTGCATTGTACCTAGTTGGTTCCTCAATTAGTTGAACTAAGTAGTTATCATTAAGTGTGTTTAAAAACATATTACCCCTAGCAGTATCACAAGAATCGTTTTTCCAGTTTATCTCTGGATAGTTAAAATCTCCCATCACTACTATGTCTCCTACTCCTGCTGCTCTTTCAATTTGCTTTAGTAACAATTCCTCATCAGATGCGTTGATACCAGGCGGCCTATAGCATACACCCAATACTAACTTTTTTATTCCTTTTTCCCTGCATGCAATTTCTACCCATAATGTCTCAACAGTGTCTACAGTCCCCTCCTGAATATCTTCCCGTATATCAGGTTTTAAAAACGGCTTTACGTAAAGACACACCCCTCCACCCTTTTTATTTAGTCTGTCTCTCCTAAACAGTGTATAGCCCTGTAGATTTACTGTCCAATCATGAGATTCGTCCCACCAAGTTTCAGTAATGCCTATAATATCATACTGCTTGCTTGCTGCAAGTATTTCTAGTTCATCCTTTTTACCAGTAATGCTTCTGGCGTTCACATACATATAACTAAGATAAGTATTTTCCCTTGCGTTAGGGACATTTTCACCTTATGTAGCAACGATGACCTGTAATCGTCATTGGTTAGTGCTTTGGTAAAATCTCTTTAGGTACCCATGTTAGTAACCTTACCGCCTGCTCTTACCCTCCCCCCAACTTCTCCCCCATTTCGTTTACTACCACCATCCCCACTATTCTCACTGCATGACCCATAGTTTCTAGCTAAACCCTCCCCCCAGGCTCCTAGTTTAAAATCTCCTCCAACCTTCTAACCATCCTTCCCCCCAACACCGCTGCCCCCTCCTCAGTCAGGTGCAATCCGTCACGACAAAAGAGATGGCGCCTGACTGAGAAGTCCGCCCAGTGTTCCAGGAACACAAACCCCTCTTTCCTGCACCAATCTCTAAGCCACACATTTACCTCCCTAATCTCCCTCTGCCTCCCTGAACTAGCGCGTGGCACGGGTAATAATTCCGAGAATATTACCTTAGATGTCCTTGCCTTCAGTTTCTTTCCTAAGTCGCTATAGTCTTTCTTAAGGACATCCCACCTTCCGCTAACTTTGTCATTGATGCCAACGTGCACCAAGACCGCCGGGTCTTTCCCAGCCCCTCCCAACAATCTATCTACCCGGTCCGCGATGTGCCATACCCGAGCACCCGGGAGACAACAGACTGTACGGCGATCACGGTCCCGGTAGCAGATTGCCCTATCTGCCTTCCTGATGACAGAATCCCCTACCACCACCATCTGACTAGGTACCTCACTATCTTTTATCCCAACCGCACCAGAGGGACCGCTCCTCTGGATGCTAGAGGGAGCAGTCTCCTCCAGCACCATCATTTCTTCACTATCATCCTCCGATTCCTCGTCCAGTCGGGCAAATTTGTTCGGGTTTGATAGTTCGGAGATGTCGAGCCTCCCCCTCTTTTTCTTCCGTCTAACTGTGACCCAGCTGGCTACCTGATCATCATCCTCTTCTACCAGTGACCCCTCCCGCAACTCCACAACCGTTCTGTCTAAACTTCGCTCGAGATTGTGAATCTCCCTGGGCTTCCAGGGCAACTGTTCGCACACACCTCATGCAGATGTAATCACACTGGGCCGGTAGCTCCAGGTGTGCATACATCTTGCACGACATGCACTGAGTGAGGTCCCCAATCACAGCCCCTCCCATATTGTTTGTAAGGTCTAACTCCCTGTTACTCTCAATGAAAAAGCAGCAAAAATAAAAAGTAGAAGACAAACAATCTCACTTATACAATAATTAAGCTGGCTTATACTTATCTATCTTTGTGCGGTTCTTGGTCCTTCACTTTTATGCAGCCGTATTACTCTCTCCTGCGGCACCTATACTCCACTTAGCAGTTGCAGTTGTTCCAGCTCACTGCACCTCCTTTTCACTCGGCTTCCACCTCCTGCTAAATCAAGAAATGCCCCTCACACACGCACAATCACATCCCCTCTGCTACTCCAAGTAAGAGACCCTCTGACTCGCTCACAAGGTCAGCCCCTTGCAGCCTCACCAGAAGTTTAATGGTACTGCAAAAATGTGTGTTCCTGATTATGTATTATAAAACTCACCTTTTTCTGTATTCTAACTCACCTTTTTCTGTTACCAACTCACACTTACAAATCCAAGCAGCACTTTAAAATACAAGCCCTTACAAAGAGCAAGCTCCAAAGAGTCTAATCACTGATTATATAGGCTCGGCCAGCTGCTTTAGTCAGCCCCTCCTCCTCCTGATTACTCACACCTGATTCAACCCCCTCCCTCTGGCTTTTCACCTCACACTTTTTTTTCCCCTCCAAAAAAAAATCCCAGCACAGATACAAACACAAAAAAAAAAACCCAGTATAGATACAAACATTCAGATTCAGATTAACTTCCTCACAATATTACTATCCCTATATGGATAGACAGAGAATAATCAGAACTCACCTTTTTCTGTTACCAACTCACACTTACAAATCCAAGCTGCACTTTAAAATACAAGCCCTTACAAAGAGCAAGCTCCAAAGAGTCTAATCACTGATTATATAGGCTCATCCAGCTGCTTTAGTCAGCCCCTCCTCCTCCTGATTACTCACACCTGATTCAACCCCCTCCCTCTGGCTTTTCACCTCACACTTTTTTTTCCCCTCCAAAAAAAAATCCCAGCACAGATACAAACACAAAAAAACCCCCCAGTATAGATACAAACATTCAGATTCAGATTAACTTCCTCACAATATTACTATCCCTATATGGATAGACAGAGAATAATCAGAACTCACCTTTTTCTGTTACCAACTCACACTTACAAATCCAAGCAGCACTTTAAAATACAAGCCCTTACAAAGAGCAAGCTCCAAAGAGTCTAATCACTGATTATATAGGCTCAGCCAGCTGCTTTAGTCAGCCCCTCCTCCTCCTGATTACTCACACCTGATTCAACCCCCTCCCTCTGGCTTTTCACCTCACACTTTTTTTTCCCCTCCAAAAAAAAATCCCAGCACAGATACAAACACACAAAAAAAACCCAGTATAGATACAAACATTCAGATTCAGATTAACTTCCTCACAATATTACTATCCCTATATGGATAGACAGAGAATAATCAGAACTCACCTTTTTCTGTTACCAACTCACACTTACAAATCCAAGCAGCACTTTAAAATACAAGCCCTTACAAAGAGCAAGCTCCAAAGAGTCTAATCACTGATTATATAGGCTCAGCCAGCTGCTTTAGTCAGCCCCTCCTCCTCCTGATTACTCACACCTGATTCAACCCCCTCCCTCTGGCTTTTCACCTCACACTTTTTTTTCCCCTCCAAAAAAAAATCCCAGCACAGATACAAACACAAAAAAAAACCCCAGTATAGATACAAACATTCAGATTCAGATTAACTTCCTCACAATATTACTATCCCTATATGGATAGACAGAGAATAATCAGAACTCACCTTTTTCTGTTACCAACTCACACTTACAAATCCAAGCAGCACTTTAAAATACAAGCCCTTACAAAGAGCAAGCTCCAAAGAGTCTAATCACTGATTATATAGGCTCAGCCAGCTGCTTTAGTCAGCCCCTCCTCCTCCTGATTACTCACACCTGATTCAACCCCCTCCCTCTGGCTTTTCACCTCACACTTTTTTTTCCCTCCAAAAAAAATCCCAGCACAGATACAAACACACACAAAAAAACAGTATAGATACAAACAATCAATCAGATTCAGATTAACTTCCTCACAATATTACTATCCCTATATGGATAGACAGAGAATAATCAGAACTCACCTTTTTCTGTTACCAACTCACACTTACAAATCCAAGCAGCACTTTAAAATACAAGCCCTTACAAAGAGCAAGCTCCAAAGAGTCTAATCACTGATTATATAGGCTCAGCCAGCTGCTTTAGTCAGCCCCTCCTCCTCCTGATTACCTGATTCAACCCCCTCCCTCTGGCTTTTCACCTCACACTTTTTTTCCCTCCAAAAAAAATCCCAGCACAGATACAAACACAAAAAAAACAAAAACAGTATAAATACAAACAATCAGATTCAGATTAATTTCCTCACAATATTACTATCCCTATATGGATAGACAGAGAATAATCAGAACTCACCTTTTTCTGTTACCAACTCACACTTACAAATCCAAGCAGCACTTTAAAATACAAGCCCTTACAAAGAGCAAGCTCCAAAGAGTCTAATCACTGATTATATAGGCTCAGCCAGCTGCTTTAGTCAGCCCCTCCTCCTCCTGATTACTCACACCTGATTCAACCCCCTCCCTCTGGCTTTTCACCTCACACTTTTTTTTCCCTCCAAAAAAAATCCCAGCACAGATACAAACACACACAAAAAAACAGTATAGATACAAACAATCAATCAGATTCAGATTAACTTCCTAACAATATTACTATCCCTATATGGATAGGCAGAGAATAATCAGAACTCACCTTTTTCTGTTACCAACTCACATTTACAAATCTAAGCAGCACTTTAAAATACAAGCCCTTACAAAGAGCAAGCTCCAAAGAGTCTAATCACTGATTATATAGGCTCAGCCAGCTGCTTTAGTCAGACCCTCCTCCTCCTGATTACTCACACCTGATTCAACCCCCTCCCTCTGGCTTTTCACCTCACACTTTTTTTTCCCTCCAAAAAAAATCCCAGCACAGATACAAACACACAAAAAACCCCAGTATAGATACAAACAATCAATCAGATTCAGATTAACTTCCTCACAATATTACTATCCCTATATGGATAGACAGAGAATAATCAGAACTCACCTTTTTCTGTTACCAACTCACACTTACAAATCCAAGCAGCACTTTAAAATACAAGCCCTTACAAAGAGCAAGCTCCAAAGAGTCTAATCACTGATTATATAGGCGCAGCCAGCTGCTTTAGTCAGCCCCTCCTCCTCCTGATTACTCACACCTGATTCAACCCCCTCCCTCTGGATTTTCACCTCACACTTTTTTTTTCCTCCAAAAAAAAATCCCAGCACAGATACAAACACACACAAAAAAACAGTATAGATACAAACAATCAATCAGATTCAGATTAACTTCCTCACAATATTACTATCCCTATATGGATAGACAGAGAATAATCAGAACTCACCTTTTTCTGTTACCAACTCACACTTACAAATCCAAGCAGCACTTTAAAATACAAGCCCTTACAAAGAGCAAGCTCCAAAGAGTCTAATCACTGATTATATAGGCTCAGCCAGCTGCTTTAGTCAGCCCCTCCTCCTCCTGATTACTCACACCTGATTCAACCCCCTCCCTCTGGCTTTTCACCTCACACTTTTTTTTCCCTCCAAAAAAAATCCCAGCACAGATACAAACACACAAAAAAAACCCAGTATAGATACAAACAATCAATCAGATTCAGATTAACTTCCTCACAATATTACTATCCCTATATGGATAGACAGAGAATAATCAGAACTCACCTTTTTCTGTTACCAACTCACACTTACAAATCCAAGCAGCACTTTAAAATACAAGCCCTTACAAAGAGCAAGCTCCAAAGAGTCTAATCACTGATTATATAGGCTCAGCCAGCTGCTTTAGTCAGCCCCTCCTCCTCCTGATTACTCACACCTGATTCAACCCCCTCCCTCTGGATTTTCACCTCACACTTTTTTTTTCCTCCAAAAAAAAAAACCCAGCACAGATACAAACACACACAAAAAAAACAGTATAGATACAAACAATCAATCAGATTCAGATTAACTTCCTCACAATATTACTATCCCTATATGGATAGACAGAGAATAATCAGAACTCACCTTTTTCTGTTACCAACTCACACTTACAAATCCAAGCAGCACTTTAAAATACAAGCCCTTACAAAGAGCAAGCTCCAAAGAGTCTAATCACTGATTATATAGGCTCAGCCAGCTGCTTTAGTCAGCCCCTCCTCCTCCTGATTACTCACACCTGATTCAACCCCCTCCCTCTGGCTTTTCACCTTACACTTTTTTTCCCATCCAAAAAAAATCCCAGCACAGATACAAACACAAACACAAAAAAAACAGTATAGATACAAACAATCAGATTCAGATTAACTTCCTCACAATATTACTATCCCTATATGGATAGACAGAGAATAATCAGAACTCACCTTTTTCTGTTACCAACTCACACTTACAAATCCAAGCAGCACTTTAAGATACAAGCCCTTACAAAGAGCAAGTGTTCTGTAATATGTTTTATAATGAGCAGCTTGCCGATCTCTTCCACTGATGGCTCAAACGTTGTATAGACCGCATGCCTTCTTACCAACCCTGCATCCTGTAAAATGCAGCTAATTGACCAATAAGCCTGGTTACATTATCTGTCCTTCATCGCACACAACTGACAACTATTAACATAGGTTTTGTCAATATGTTTGAGTGACCCGGTATGAAATTTGGCACAGGGTGATTACCTGCTGGTGGAGGAGCAGAGATCAGTGGCATGGGCGTAGGTCAGGGGAGTTCAGCATACGCAGAATAATTAGAGCTGCACCCCCTATGGAAATAGAGAAGCAGTATGCTACCTGTATATGACATTAGGCAGCATGTGCACTGTCTACGGCAGTGTCCACGAGTGCAACTGTCCTTTCTGTTATGCTGGGGAACAGTCACTGGAGGTTTTATTAACAGCTGGGAAGGAAGGGGGTGTGACTAAGGGGTCTATTTACTAAACATTGGATGGAGATAAAGTCGACGGAGATAAAGTACCACGCAATTAGATTCTAACTGCCATGCCACAGGCTGTTTGAAAAATGATAGTTAAGAGCTGATTGGTTGATACTTTATCTCCATCCACTTTATCTCCATCCAAGGCTTAGTAAATAGACCTCTAATGCACAGCCCAGCTGGCATCATCAATATGCTCTAGGTACCCGCACCCCTGTATGGGAGACAGGCCCTTCGCGTCTGGCTTTCCTGTTTGTAAAGTTTGATACATGCAAAATGCATGCAGATCTATATATCCACATACATGTAGCATAGTACTTACTCAACATCAGCCCTCGTGTGTGACACCAAAGCAATGTAGGCCATACGCATCTGGATAACATCTGAAATTCTTTCGTTATAAGACAGTTTACCTTTTAGAAACATATACAGCATTGTAGTTCTTATAGATAAAGAATGTTTTTAAATTATACTAATATACTGTTTATATATGATTTTTATAAAACAAGGTCTACGTCTCTCATCCACACTCATTATTCGCTCCCATTCATGACTACAGGACTTTCTTCGGGCTGCACCCACTCTGTGGAATGCCTTCCCTTGCACAAAAAGACACTCCTCTAGTTTTCAAGCATTCCTGAAAACTCACCTCTTCAGGCAAGCTTATCAAATTCAGGAACCAGCCACATAACTTTCATAAACGTTCCTATCCAATTTCTTCCCAATGTACAGTCCACACATATCCTCACATATTGTCTCTTTCTTCACTTTCCCATCCTTCTGACCCCCAGGCCAACATTGCTGTGTGACCATATCATGCAGCCCACCAATAACCTTTGCAATCTGGTGGACCATTATGCAATAGATAACACCTATCCTTGTGTATCAATGCCTACTTCTCTGTAGATTGTAATCTTGCGAGCAGGGCCTTCCTACCTCTATGTTTGTTATTAGCCAGTTTTGTTTTATCAGTGTTGTTTCCAGTTGTTGGTTTTTTTTCACAGATTTTTACCAATTGTAAAATGCAACGGAATTTGCTGCGCTATATAAGAAACTTCATAAATACACATCACCAGAGGACCTCTCTGGACACTGAATCATTGACATATTTTTTTTAAAAGGATGTCATAAGTCATCTGTTAGTAAATGTGCGATTTAGACCTTGAAATCGAAAATTTAGCAAAATCGGCTTTTAATAAATATTCACCTGAAAGCTCTACGAAAGTCACTGAAAACGCAAACTGGTTGTTTACTGCCATCTTCTGGCTATCTATGAGAATTAACAGCTTCTTACTTTCTATTGTGCCAATTTATGTGATTAAACAGCTTCTTACTTCCGAATGGCCTACCCACTATTCTCCTGTGTGTACAGCTGCAAATATGTATAGCATATTTGTAAATTACTTGAAAAAAGAGCTATTTTATGCACTTTTTTTTACAAAATTATATCACCATTTCATTAATCTGCCAAATGAGATTTGAAAATGTTTCTGGTTGCTAGACACTAGCTCTATGAGTGTTTGAGCACTCCCAACATTTGTTGTACAAATAATCGTGTGCATGCATGGCTTTCTTCAGTCATATTTGGATAAATTGAATACCCCCAACTATTTATAAAAGTTGTCTGCTCTAATACTGTTTGTACAAAAGTGTTTTTCTTGGGCAAGTGAGACCTTTTGAGGGATGTGAATAAGTTTCCGGATATGCAGCGCATAGGTAGAATAGACACAATCTGATTGTCTGTTTTGATTTGTAATATCTGACTAAGGAGGTAATTCTGAGTTGATCATCGCAGGAATTTTGTTAGCAGTTGGGCAAAACCATGGCCCTCATTCCGAGTCGTTTGCTCGGTATTTTTCATCGCATCGCAGTGAAATTCCGCTTAGTGCGCATGCGCAATATTCGCACTGCGACTGCGCCAAGTATCTTTGCCATGAAGAAAGTATTTTTACTCACGGCTTTTTCATCGCTCCGGCGATCGTAATGTGATTGACAGGAAATGGGTGTTACTGGGCGGAAACACGGCGTTTTATGGGCGTGTGGCTGAAAACGCTACCGTTTCCGGAAAAAACGCAGGAGTGGCCGGAGAAACGGGGGAGTGGTTGGGCGAACGCTGGGTGTGTTTGTGACGTCAAACCAGGAACGACAAGCACTGAACTGATCGCACAGGCAGAGTAAGTCTGGAGCTACTCTAAAACTGCTAAGTAGTTTGTGATCGCAATATTGCGAATACATCAGTCGCAATTTTAAGATGCTAAGATACACTCCCAGTAGGCGGCGGCTTAGCGTGTGTAACTCTGCTAAATTCGCCTTGCGACCGATCAACTCGGAATGAGGGCCCATGTGCACTGCAGGAAGTGCAGATATAACATGTGCAGAGAGAGTTAGATTTGGGTGTGGTGTGTTCAATCTGCAATCTAAATTGCAATGTAAAAATAAAGCAGCCAGTATTTACTAGAGATGTGCACTTGAAATTTTTCGGGTTTTGTGTTTTGGTTTTGGGTTCGGTTCCGCGGCCGTGTTTTGGGTTCGACCGCGTTTTGGCAAAACCTCACCGAATTTTTTTTGTCGGATTCGGGTGTGTTTTGGATTCGGGTGTTTTTTTCAAAAAACACTAAAAAACAGCTTAAATCATAGAATTTGGGGGTCATTTTGATCCCAAAGTATTATTAACCTCAAAAACCATAATTTCCACTCATTTTCAGTCTATTCTGAATACCTCACACCTCACAATATTATTTTTAGTCCTAAAATTTGCACAGAGGTCGCTGGATGACTAAGCTAAGCGACCCTAGTGGCCGACACAAACACCGGGCCCATCTAGGAGTGGCACTGCAGTGTCACGCAGGATGGCCCTTCCAAAAAACACTCCCCAAACAGCACATGACGCAAAGAAAAAAAGAGGCGCAATGAGGTAGCTGTGTGAGTAAGATAAGCGACCCTAGTGGCCGACACAAACACCGGGCCCATCTAGGAGTGGCACTGCAGTGTCACGCAGGATGGCCCTTCCAAAAAACACTCCCCAAACAGCACATGACGCAAAGAAGAAAAAAAGAGGCGCAATGAGGTAGCTGTGTGAGTAAGATAAGCGACCCTAGTGGCCGACACAAACACCTGGCCCATCTAGGAGTGGCACTGCAGTGTCACGCAGGATGGCCCTTCCAAAAAACACTCCCCAAACAGCACATGACGCAAAGAAGAAAAAAAGAGGCGCAATGAGGTAGCTGTGTGAGAAAGATAAGCGACCCTAGTGGCCGACACAAACACCTGGCCCATCTAGGAGTGGCACTGCAGTGTCACGCAGGATGGCCCTTCCAAAAAACACTCCCCAAACAGCACATGACGCAAATAAGAAAAAAAGAGGCGCAATGAGGTAGCTGTGTGAGTAAGATAAGCGACCCTAGTGGCCGACACAAACACCTGGCCCATCTAGGGGTGGTCTTCTGTATGCCGGCGGTCGGGCTCCCGGCGCTCAGTATACCGGCGCCGGGAGCCCGACAACCGGCATACCGACACTTATTTTCCCTCGTGGGGGTCCACGACCCCCATAGAGGGAGAATAAAATAGTGTGGCGCGCGTAGCGCGCCACCGTGCCCGTAGCGTGGCGAGCGCAGCGAGCCCGCAAGGGGCTCATTTGCGCTCACCACGCTGTCGGTAAGCCGGCGGTCGGGCTCCCGGCGCCGGGATGCTGGTCGCCGGGAGCCCGACCGCCGGCCAGCTGTAGTGAACCCCCATCTAGGAGTGGCACTGCAGTGTCACGCAGGATGGCCCTTCCAAAAAACACTCCCCAAACAGCACATGACGCAAATAAAAATGAAAGAAAAAAGAGGTGCAAGATGGAATTGTCCTTGGGCCCTCCCACCCACCCTTATGTTGTATAAACAGGACATGCACACTTTAACCAACCCATCATTTCAGTGACAGGGTCTGCCACACGACTGTGACTGAAATGACGGGTTGGTTTGGACCCCCACCGAAAAAGAAGCAATTAATCTCTCCTTGCACAAACTGGCTCTACAGAGGCAAGATGTCCACCTCATCATCATCCTCCGATATATCACCGTGTACATCCCGCTCCTCACAGATTATCAATTCGTCCCCACTGGAATCCACCATCTCAGCTCCCTGTGTACTTTGTGGAGGCAATTGCTGCTGGTCAATGTCTCCACGGAGGAATTGATTATAATTCATTTTAATGAACATCATCTTCTCCACATTTTCTGGAAGTAACCTCGTACACCGATTGCTGACAAGGTGAGCGGCGGCACTAAACACTCTTTCGGAGTACACACTTGTGGGAGGGCAACTTAGGTAGAATAAAGCCAGTTTGTGCAAGGGCCTCCAAATTGCCTCTTTTTCCTGCCAGTATAAGTACGGACTGTCTGACGTGCCTACTTGGATGCGGTCACTCATATAATCCTCCACCATTCTTTCAATGGTGACAGAATCATATGCAGTGACAGTAGACGACATGTCCGTAATCGTTGTCAGGTCCTTCAGTCCGGACCAGATGTCAGCATCAGCAGTCGCTCCAGACTGCCCTGCATCACCGCCAGCGGGTGGGCTCGGAATTCTGAGCCTTTTCCTCGCACCCCCAGTTGCGGGAGAATGTGAAGGAGGAGATGTTGACAGGTCGCGTTCCGCTTGACTTGACAATTTTGTCACCAGCAGGTCTTTGAACCCCAGCAGACTTGTGTCTGCCGGAAAGAGAGATACAAGGTAGGTTTTAAATCTAGGATCGAGCACGGTGGCCAAAATGTAGTGCTCTGATTTCAACAGATTGACCACCCGTGAATCCTTGTTAAGCGAATTAAGGGCTCCATCCACAAGTCCCACATGCCTAGCGGAATCGCTCCCTTTTAGCTCCTCCTTCAATGCCTCCAGCTTCTTCTGCAAAAGCCTGATGAGGGGAATGACCTGACTCAGGCTGGCAGTGTATGAACTGACTTCACGTGTGGCAAGTTCAAAAGGTTGCAGAACCTTGCACAACGTTGAAATCATTCTCCACTGCGCTTGAGACAGGTACATTCCACCTCCTATATCGTGCTCAATTGTATAGGCTTGAATGGCCTTTTGCTGCTCCTCCAACCTCTGAAGCATATAGAGGGTTGAATTCCACCTCGTTACCACTTCTTGCTTCAGATGATGGCAGGGCAGGTTCAGGCGTTTTTGGTGGTGCTCCAGTCTTCTGTACGTGGTGCCTGTACGCCGAAAGTGTCCCGCAATTCTTCTGGCCACCAACAGCATCTCTTGCACGCCCCTGTCGTTTTTAAAAAAATTCTGCACCACCAAATTCAAGGTAAGTGCAAAACATGGGACGTGCTGGAATTTGCCCATATTTAATGCACACACAATATTGCTGGCGTTGTCCGATGCCACAAATCCACAGGAGAGTCCAATTGGGGTAAGCCATTCCGCGATGATCTTCCTCAGTTGCCGTAAGAGGTTTTCAGCTGTGTGCGTATTCTGGAAACCGGTGATACAAAGCGTAGCCTGCCTAGGAAAGAGTTGGCGTTTGCGAGATGCTGCTACTGGTGCCGCCGCTGCTGTTCTTGCGGCGGGAGTCCATACATCTACCCAGTGGGCTGTCACAGTCATATAGTCCTGACCCTGCCCTGCTCCACTTGTCCACATGTCCGTGGTTAAGTGGACATTGGGTACAACTGCATTTTTTAGGACACTGGTGAGTCTTTTTCTGACGTCCGTGTACATTCTCGGTATCGCCTGCCTAGAGAAGTGGAACCTAGATGGTATTTGGTAACGGGGGCACACTACCTCAAGAAATTGTCTAGTTCCCTGTGAACTAACGGCGGATACCGGACGCACGTCTAACACCAACATAGTTGTCAAGGCCTCAGTTATCCGCTTTGCAACAGGATGACTGCTGTGATATTTCATCTTCCTCGCAAAGGACTGTTGGACAGTCAATTGCTTGGTGGAAGTAGTAAAAGTGGGCTTACGACTTCCCCTCTGGGATGACCATCGACTCCCAGCAGCAACAACAGCAGCGCCAGCAGCAGTAGGCGTTACACGCAAGGATGCATCGGAGGAATCCCAGGCAGGAGAGGACTCGTCAGAATTGCCAGTGACATGGCCTGCAGGACTATTGGCATTCCTGGGGAAGGAGGAAATTGACACTGAGGGAGTTGGTGGGGAGGTTTGCGTGAGCTTGGTTACAAGAGGAAGGGATTTACTGGTCAGTGGACTGCTTCCGCTGTCGCCCAAAGTTTTTGAACTTGTCACTGACTTATTATGAATGCGCTGCAGGTGACGTATAAGGGAGGATGTTCCGAGGTGGTTAACGTCCTTACCCCTACTTATTACAGCTTGACAAAGGCAACACACGGCTTGACAAATGTCCGCATTTCTGTTGAAATACTTCCACACCGAAGAGCTGATTTTTTGGGTATTTTCACCAGGCATGTCAACGGCCCTATTCCTCCCACGGACAACAGGTGTCTCCCCGGGTGCCTGACTTAAACAAACCACCTCACCATCAGAATCCTCCTTGTCAATTTCCTCCCCAGCGCCAGCAACACCCATATCCTCCTCATCCTGGTGTACTTCAACACTGACATCTTCAATCTGACTATCAGGAACTGGACTGCGGGTGCTCCTTCCAGCACTTGCAGGGGGCGTGCAAATGGTGGAAGGCGCATGCTCTTCCCGTCCAGTGTTGGGAAGGTCAGGCATCGCAACCGACACAATTGGACTCTCCTTGTGGATTTGGGATTTCGAAGAACGCACAGTTCTTTGCGGTGCTTTTGCCAGCTTGAGTCTTTTCATTTTTCTAGCGAGAGGCTGAGTGCTTCCATCCTCATGTGAAGCTGAACCACTAGCCATGAACATAGGCCAGGGCCTCAGCCGTTCCTTGCCACTCCGTGTGGTAAATGGCATATTGGCAAGTTTACGCTTCTCCGACGACAATTTTATTTTAGATTTTGGAGTCCTTTTTTTACTGATATTTGGTGTTTTGGATTTTACATGCTCTGTACTATGACATTGGGCATCGGCCTTGGCAGACGACGTTGCTGGCATTTCATCGTCTCGGCCATGACTAGTGGCAGCAGCTTCAGCACGAGGTGGAAGTGGATCTTGATCTTTCCCTAATTTTGGAACCTCAACATTTTTGTTCTCCATATTTTAATAGGCACAACTAAAAGGCACCTCAGGTAAACAATGGAGATGGATGGATACTAGTATACTTATGGATGGACGAGCGACTGCCGACACAGAAGTAGCTACAGCCGTGGACTACCGTACTGTGTCTGCTGCTAATATAGACTGGATGATAATGAGATGAAATCAAAATATATATATATATATAATATCACACTAGTACTGCAGCCGGACAGGTATATATATTTATTATGTAATGACTGATGACGGACCTGCTGGACACTGTCAGCTCAGCAGCACCGCAGACTGCTACAGTAAGCTACTATAGTAGTATGTATAAAGAAGAAAGAAAAAGAAAAAAACCACGGGTAGGTGGTATACAATTATGGATGGACGAGCGACTGCCGACACAGAGGTAGCTACAGCCGTGGACTACCGTACTGTGTCTGCTGCTAATATAGACTGGATGATAATGAGATGAAATCAATATATATATATATATATATATATAATATCACACTAGTACTGCAGCCGGACAGGTAGATATATTTATTATGTAATGACTGATGACGGACTTGCTGGACACTGTCAGCTCAGCAGCACCGCAGACTGCTACAGTAAGCTACTATAGTAGTATGTATAAAGAAGAAAAAAAAAAACCACGGGTAGGTGGTATACAATTATGGATGGACGAGCGACTGCCGACACAGAGGTAGCTACAGCCGTGGACTACCGTACTGTGTCTGCTGCTAATATAGACTGGATGATAATGAGATGAAATCAATATATATATATATATATATATAATATCACTAGTACTGCAGCCGGACAGGTAGATATATTTATTATGTAATGACTGATGACGGACCTGCTGGACACTGTCAGCTCAGCAGCACCGCAGACTGCTACAGTAAGCTACTATAGTAGTATGTATAAAGAAGAAAGAAAAAAAAAAACCACGGGTAGGTGGTATACAATTATGGATGGACGAGCGACTGCCGACACAGAGGTAGCTACAGCCGTGGACTACCATACTGTGTCTGCTGCTAATATAGACTGGATGATAATGAGATGAAATCAATATATATATATATAATATCACTAGTACTGCAGCCGGACAGGTAGATATATTTATTATGTAATGACTGATGACGGACCTGCTGGACACTGTCAGCTCAGCAGCACCGCAGACTGCTACAGTAAGCTACTATAGTAGTATGTATAAAGAAGAAGAAAGAAAGAAAGAAAAAAAAAAACGGGTAGGTGGTATACAATATTATATATATATTATATACAATTATATATATATATATATATATATATATATTAAACTGGTGGTGATTATTAAACTGGTGGTCAGGTCACTGGTCACACTATCAGCAACTTGCAAGTAGTACTCCTAAGCAGACAATCACAATATATATTATACTGGTGGTCAGTGTGGTCACAATGGCAGTGTGGCACTCTGGCAGCAAAAGTGTGCACTGTACGTTATATGTACTCCTGAGTCCTGCTCTCATACTCTAACTGCTCCCCACTGTCAGTGACTCCCCCACAAGTCAGATATACATTATACAGTCACACTATCTATCTATCACTTCAGCAAGTAGTAGTACTCCTCCTAATGCTCCCCAAAATTACTACTGTGTCTCTCTCTACTCTAGTCTCACTCTCTTCTCTATAAACGGAGAGGACGCCAGCCACGTCCTCTCCCTATGAATCTCAATGCACGTGTGAAAATGGCGGCGACGCGCGGCTCCTTATATAGAATCCGAGTCTCGCGATAGAATCCGAGCCTCGCGAGAATCCGACAGCGGGATGATGACGTTCGGGCGCGCTCGGGTTAACCGAGCAAGGCGGGAAGATCCGAGTCGCTCGGCCCCGTGTAAAAAAAAATGAAGTTCGGGCGGGTTCGGATTCCGAGGAACCGAACCCGCTCATCTCTAGTATTTACCCTGCACAGGTACAAAATAACCCACCCAAATCTAACTCTCTCTGCACATGTTATATCTGCCTCCCCTGCAGTGCACATGGTTTTGCCCAACTGCTAACAAAATTCCTGCTGCGATCAACTCAGAATTACCCCCCAAAGTTCTTGTGAAATGTCAAGGCACAAAACCATATATACAGTAAGCAGGACTGCACACTAAATATGTCAGCATGTTCACTTCCTACACAAACTCGTTATGGAGCTCAACAGAATCCACTGGAGAGCCGTGATCTGCTACAACTACAAGAGTGGTTTACAACAGCATGAGCGTTTTGGCCATCTGCGAGCTACTTTTTGTGAAACGAGCACCATCCCGAACAACGGTGTTTGAGTGGTTTCAGAATTTCGGCATGGCAGATGGTCCCTGGAAGACGAGGAGTGCTGCAGTCAATCTGTTTCTGCCATGAGCGAGGACAACATTGCTGCCATGCTGGTTATAGTCGAGGTGAATGCCAGGGTGATCGTACCCAGTTAGAGAAAGAAATATGCGTCTCATCGGGGTCCATCCACTTGATACTCCACTAAAAGCTTGACCTGAGCAAGGTTTCTGCACACTGGGTGCCCCATCAGCTGACTCAAGAGCAGAAGAAGGGTCGAGTAACTTGGTGCCACAACATGCTGGCCAGGTTTGATGGCCTTTGCTCAAACTGACTGAGAAATCATCAATAGTGATGAATCCTGGATTTACAGTTTCGGCCCAGAGACCAAACAGACAGGCCAGTGGACCCCGGTTGGTGATGCATCGCCACAGAAGTTCTGTCGTGATTGTATTTTGGCCAAGCGGATGGTGGCTGTTTTTGTTGGCAAGACTGGTCATGTAGCTACCGTACAACTCGTGCAGCAGCGAATCATCACTGGGGACTGGTACACCAACCAATGCCTGCCACAAGTGCTGGATGTAATTTCCAGTCGCCATCCAAGAACTAGCGCTCATGGAGCCCTTCTCCATAACAACAATGCACCTGCCCACAAGTCCAGGAAAGTGGTGGATTTTCTGACCCTTGAACACATCCAATAGCTTGATCATCCACCATATAGTCCAGAACTGGCACCCTGCGACCAATCAAGCACAAGATGCGCGAGATTCGTTTTGAGTCACCGGAAGCTGCAGTGGAGACCATCTACGAGCATGTAGAAGACATACCTGCTTCAGACTGGTACAGCTGCTTCACCAAGTGGTTTAAGAGCATGCAACTTTGCATAGACTCCTTTCAAATATTTAGAAAAAAAATGTAATGTTCACTTTTTGTGCATCCGGAAACATAGCAAGAGCGAGACAGAAAGGGTGTCAGGTAGAGGGGTGAGAGAGAGAGCATGTCAGTAATAGAGAGAGGGGAGTAAAGCAGATAGAGAAAGGGAGAGGGTGTCAGGTAGAGAGGGGAGAGCAATAGGAGAGAGTGTCATGGGAAAGAGGGAGAGAAAGGGGAGCAAGAGGGGAAGAGACAGAAGAGGTCAGGTGGGGAGAGAGATTGAGAAAGGGGGGTGGGAGAAAAAGAGAGGAAGGGTGTCAGGGGAGCAAGAGAGAGGGGGTATCGGTAAAAGAGAGGGTGTCAGAGGGCGAGAGTGAAAATGACCTATTAATGCATCAGGTCTCCAATGGGGGCAGGCATTTCATGGCATTCGGCCCTGCTCCATTCCCTATACACCCACTAATCATGGCATTATGTCCATGAGGGGATGAGGCTCAAAAAGTAATTCACTCCCACCCACTGTAGAGATAGAGATAAAGCTGTCTCCATTTCAAAAGACAGAACTCATCCATCACTGACTGCGAAGCAGAGGGGATCTGGCCAGGCAGGGTACAGAGTCAGTGCAGTGTTTGCCATAGGGTGGAGGCCCCCAAAGTGTTGGGGTCCTCAATGTGTTAGGGCCCCTCGTCAACTGCCCTGTCCACCCTGTCTATAATCCGGTCCTGCTCTCACTGCTCCAATCTCTCCCTTCGGTTTCTATACTGATTGTTTCTGGCTTTGCTTTGCTCTCCCAGATCAGTAGTTCTACTGGGTGGCATTCATGTGACCGGCGGTAAGCTGACCGACAGTCACATGACCTCCTCCACCATCCCGACGGCTCACTATCCCGATGGTCGGCATGCCGACCAACAGGGACTATTTCCACTCGTGGGTATCCACCGAGCCCACAGTGTGGCGAGCGCAGCGAGCCCGCAAGGGGCTTGCTGCACTCGCCCCTCCCCGCCGGGATCCCGGCGTCGGTATGCTGCTGGGATCCCAACGTCGGTAAGCTGACCGGCGGTCTCCTGACCGCCGGTCAGCCGTACTACACCCGTTCTACTTCCTTGTGGTGACATGCATATACTCACTGAACTATAAAACTTATTTCACAAAGTTATGAGAAATGAACAAACACCTTTTTTCTGTGTGTGTGTGTGTTATGACGGCAGATGATCTTCTCTTTGAAGCAGCTGAAGTGGTTGCAGATCTTCTGGACAGGGAACTTTGTACACCAAAGATTAAGACTCGTAGAACTCACCAGCATGTCTTCTTGCTTATAATAGCCGCTTTTCCCATAAGGCGAGACATGCCTACCGGTACTGGGATGCCACCAGGACTTACGCTGCTGGTGGTAATAGAAGCTTAACCCCGAGTGACCTGAATCAATGCCGGTGGAAGGAAGACCAGAGAAGAGTAAACAGAGTCTATACACGACTAGAGAAAGAAATAGACATTACAGTGATAAAAAAAATATCAGGAGAGTATGAGATATACATGTGAGTCCTAGACAAGGATGAGGCAGGTATAGTTTAGACAAGAATGAAGAAATGAGAACACAAACACTGAATGTTGTGAACTAGCAGGTGGATCTACTGAGGGTAGTGATATAGAAGATATGCAGGAGTAATAGAACACAGGAGAAATGCGTAACTCTGTAGTAATAGACAAAGAGTTGTATTAGCAGAAAACAGCAAATAAACTACATGACAGGTAATGAAACTGACAAGGCTGGACAAAGAAACTGCCGAGACAGATGATAAGGTAACAGGACAAAGGTATCCGCAGGCTAGAGCTTGAACAAAAAGACAAGGGCTCCCGCTGCAACCATGATCTATGACCAGCAAAGAGTGAGAGGCAGACCAAAAAATTTAAAGAGAGCATGAACCAATGAGAAGTAGAATACAGCCAAGCCTCCCTTTATTACGAATTAATTGCAAATGCCTCACGTCCACCAGCCTCCTGTGTGATTCCCACTGGAGTCTTCCAGCATCCACGCTGCCTAGCAACCCCGACTGCCGTATCTGCTCGGCGTCTAAGTTGCTATGGAGCCGGCAGCATCTGTACAGCATCGGGAGGGCATATTTTGTGGGGACATGCCAAATGCGATTACAATGCCGGTGCCGGGATCCCGATCGAGTGACTGCCGGGCCACCGGACAGGTAAAGGGGAGGATTTATTCTGCGGGGTGGTTAGTTTTAGGCACCACCTGGGAGGGTTAGGTTTAGGCCATGGGGGGAGGTGGGTTTTAGGTTTTGGCTGCAGTAAGGGAGGGTTAGGGTTTGAGGGATAGCAAGCTTACCCGAGATTCTAAACAGCGGGTTTGCTGCGGTCTGTATTATGACCACCAGCATCTCAGCACCTACCCGTTTCATGTGGCGTGGGTGCTGACTGTAGATGTATGCTGTATGTTGTTGGTGGAAGTTACACCATGCCTCTGTATTCAGGAAGTATACTAAAGGCCATTTTATGCTTGGCATACACGCTACAATTATGCAGCGCAAATACATTGTGTGACAGAATGGACTGTCCTAGGCCCATTCTGACAATGTTTTAGCACAGAATTTATCAGTCAGCTATTGTTCATAAACAGGGCCAGGTGTGATGTTTTATTTTGGGCCAGTCACTTCCTGTAAAGACACTAGGAACAGGAAGCTGGGAGCAGCTGGAGGCCCTCTGATATCACAAATGACTATAAAGGGTTAAAACAGGGAGTGACTGGCTATAATCTACAATCACCAAAGAATTAATTGCATCAAGATTCCATTATTCTCCCCTAGGACTGAGTCAGACACTGGGGCATGAAATCAGCAGGGGGGATCTCCTCATAACTTTTACAGTCCCTCATTGAGCTCTACCAATCAGGGGAAACCTTTACCTAAGACCACCCTTCACAGGAGGGACTCTAGTGGTTGAATTTGGAACCCTTTTTAAAAAGATAATGCAAAAGAGCTCTGGGGTGTGTGTGGTTTTGGCTTCTGAAAGCTACTGGTCTTGGAGCCTCAGCTGCAGCCAGTGTGCTGAGGATTGTGCCTGGAAGCATTGTGGCTACTGGATTAAAAACTTCTCTTGGGATTTGCAGACTTGTTTGCTCTACCTGTTTTATGCTACAATTGGGGACTCACAGACTTGTTGGCTCTGCTATACAGAAACTTCATCAAACTCCTGTAATCCTGCAAATTATATTGCATCTGGACATGACCGTGTGGAAGAGCGCTGCAGAGTCTGACGGTAAACTGGTGGGTTTTTTTTGTGACCTGTTCTAGTTTAATTTATTATATTTTTATCTTATAGCTGATTTAGAGAACTTATATTAAGTAAATCTCTAATAAATATATTGTTTTATCTTTATCTGTCTCCTGTCTGCATGACCTGACCCAGAAGTCCCGGGGTATACTCTGTGAGTTTAGACTCTCTAAAACTCTGGGTCTTCACACATTGCTTTTGCGTCAAGGCCTTCACTGAGACAGTGTCACGGTATGCCCAAACCAAGAAAAACTGTTGGAATTGGGTGTATTTTCCATCAGACATTTGGGGAGATATGTGATGCTGCCCTCAGTGATTACCTCTGCCAAAGTCTGGCCCACATCATCCTCACTGACTAACCTTCTTTGTCCAAGAAATTGCCTAGTGATCTGAAGTCTTTCTTTGCCTTACGCCTTGCAGAATTTCTATGCACATCAAGTTTACCAAGGACACCCTGGGTTTGAAGCCACCAAGCGTCGGAATAAGGACGCCATAGATGTCAGCTGATATTGAGCAGGTTGCTGCTGTTTTGCTCCCTGGAATGCTTTATGGGCTCATCACACCAAAGAACTGCTCACTCTACATGAAGTGTCTGCCCTTTCTCGGTCCATTATTGCTAGAGACATTTTCAGTAGTAGGGAGAGGAGCACATGGTATGTAGATGAAGTGGCAATGTATTGCTTTAGAATAAAACTCTGCTTTAAATGTCACAAAATTCACACAGTTTAGTAAATAACCCCATATATACAGTATTTATACTGACACTGCATTCTACTAAAGGGGTTGTCTAATTACGGACAGCCACTCCCTCTTAAAGTACTATCATACATGTAAGAGAAATGGAAGTCCCTCTCATGTAATACCTGCACTTTCCCTCCGCTCACAATATCATCATTCAAGTTTATTTATAAGCCACAAGTCCTGCAGTGCTGGATAGGAAAGGATCAAATTAAATAAGTACAGAGCAAATCATATAAAGATCATACAGTTAGGGACACAGTTAAAGACTGAACAGTATGTGAATGGGTTGATACGAGGGAGCAGACTTGAGACCTAAAGTTCAGAGGGCCATTCCCATGAAAACTTACAGACTAGGAGGAGGAAACAGAGGAAGACAGGAGGAATTTGTGGGAGAGGCACAGATGGGACAAGTGGTAGGTGATGTATTAGGTGGAAGTGAAGTAGGCACTGCTGAAGAAGTTGGTTTTGAGGGACCACTTGAATGAGTGAAGGTTTGGGGAGAGCCAGGTCTGTTGGGGTAAGGAGTTTCACAGTTGGGGAACATTGGAAGAGCAGTGTTGGATGCAGGAATATGAGTTGGTTACCAGGGCAGAAGAGTGTCAAAGATCCTAAGAACATCAGAGAGGACATTACCTTGGAAAATCCCAGTTGCCTTCTCTACATATGAACTATTTGATTACTGCAGTTTGAAACATGCATACATAAATATAAAGATAGAAACTGAGGCAGCAGTCACAGCAATTAAACATTTCAGGAGTGGACTATGGGCCTAATTCAGACCTGATCTCAGCAGCAAATTTGTTAGCTAATGGGTAAAACCATGTCCACTGCAGGGGGGACAGATATAACGTGCAGAGAGAGTTAGATTTGGGTGGAGTGTGTTCAAACAAATCTAAATTGCAGTGTAAAAATAAAGAAGCTACCGTAGTATTTACCCTGCACAGAAACAATACAGTATAACCCACCCAAATCTTACTCTCTGCAAATGATATATCTGTCACACCTGCAGTGCACATGGTTTTGCTTATTAATGAAAAAATTTGCTGCTGCGATCAGGTCTGAATTAGGCCCTATAACTTAATAGCATACTCAGATGACTGCCAAAAGGCCTAGACTCTGTCAAATTAAAGAGGACACTTTCTCCTAAGGTACATGAAGTGTTCATGGGAGATTGTAACATTAATAGGACTACGCAGGATGGAAAAGGGGAAGGATTAGGAACCATCCAGGGCAATACAAACATGAGCTAAAATTCGAAGAGTATTCACATATGACTGTAAGGAAGAGCCAAGAGAATCCCATAGGTTGAGACGAAAGATTCAAATACAGGGGTCAAGCAGAGGAATTCCTGAAACTAGAATGAAGCAACCTGAGAACAAAACTAGAGCAGATGCCAAAAGCTAGCTGAAGGGGTTGAACATTTGGGGCATGCAGTCAATGACAACCCCCAAAACAGTGAAGCAACACTGGTCCATTAAACCCTATGAAGGAGATTAAGCTGGACTTGCTAATACCTGGTGAATTTCAGCTGCTGATGTGCCCTTTAGACGTAGAAATCTGATCTGAATATACACATCAATGTTTGACCATGTTTCTGCCAACCCCGCAATCTGATGTTGGGACAGTATGGCTGATATGAGGCACAGTCTTATAGCCATGAGGGGAAGCAGTGGTCTACCTACTCTGGCCTGACGGGGTAATTAGAATGAAATAGAGAACATTACACACAGGAGAGGTCTTGTTACCCTACTTATTGAACCAGGAGTGCAGATGTGTAGGTATGTGTACAGTAGGAGTACAGATGTGTCCTACTAAATCTTTGCTCCGTGCACTGTAAGTCGTGTTACACAGAACACGAGTGCCATATGACTTTAGCGCAGAGCGTCTTTTTTGCATTTTTCCACGAAAATGCATTTTATGGGCCCTACACACTGGGCGATTTGAACGATGAAAGATATGAACAGTGAATGATTCTTCAGTAACAATTTTTTGCCTACACACTGAACGATTTGTATGAACGATTTGACATTGTAAACATCAATGTTGCCGAAATTGGCTTGTAATGATAAGCGACGATAGAGCAACGATGAACGACTTCAGGGACGTGCATCATTCATCGCCGGTGCCTCCACAGTGATATGAACGATACAGTATATCGTTCATTTTTTAACAATATCTTTCATATCTTTCTAAAATGTCGTCCAGTGTAGGGCCCTTTATACGCAAGGCAATGTAACAGGGCGCACAAGCAGCTTCTGCCGATTAAAATGCTATGCAGCATGCCTATATTCTGTGTGTGACTGCGACTGCATTTGCATACAAAATGCTATGCTACAGTGTTTTAATGGAAAACACTATAATGTGGTATTTCGGATGCACATAAGAGCAACAATTACACACAGAATATGGTCTGTGGCTGGGTTTGTGTGACCATACTGACGGCGGGATCCTGACTTTCAGATGGCCAGTGGGGTGGGGGGTGAGCGCAATGAAGCCCCTTGCAGGCTCGGTGGCTCGCTGTACTAGCCACAGGTTCTATTCCCACTCTATGGGTGTCATGGACACCCACGAGTGGGAATAGTCCCTGTTGGTCGGCATGTCGACCGCTGGGCTATTCCCCAGTCGGGATCACGGCATATGTATAGTGACCTGTGGTCTCCCGACCGCCGATCACATAACCGCATCCCACCATGCTGCATATTATTATATTAAGCAGAAGCTGCTTGTGCATCCTGCAAAAAAGATGCTTAGCGCTACCGAGTTTCACCACGTTATGGCACGACTTCAAGGGCTGTTTAGTGTGACTGCTGCAAGGATGAAAGAGGACACATCTGTATATATGGGTTGGGTACAGGATACCAGCGGTCACAAGACCGATAGCGGCATCCCGACACCTGCTAAGTATTCTAACCCTCTTCCCCTAATCCTCCCTACCTGTAGCCTAACCCTCCCCCTCGCAGCCTACACCTATGCCCCCTCCTTAGTACCTAACCATAACCTCATCTGTACTGCCTAAACCTAACACACACATACACCGCAGCAATACTGGTGGCTTAGTGAAGGAACCACGGACTGATTTTATGCTGTGATACTGAACTGGAACATGTAACTGACAACCTGGAATCATAGTAGCGACCTTAGCCCTTTGACCTTTGAAGTTAGCAGAGCCAAGCACCCACTGCAGCAAGTCAGGAAGCGCCACAGTGGACAGTTTTGTACTAGGAGAGAGTTGGAACTTTGACAAGGAATTGGAGTCTAAGGTAACAAGGATTGTAGATTATGCAACTATAAACCAGGTGCTGCTTTACATAGAAACATAGAATTTGTCGGCAGATAAGAACCACTTGGCCCATCTAGTCTGCCCCCTTTTTTTTTTTTTACATTATTTTTATCTCTAACCTTATTTGATCCTTATTTCTTTGTAAGGATATTCTTATGTCTATCCCATGCATGTTTAAATTGCTCTACTGTCTTAGCCTCTACCACCTCCGATGGGAGGCTATTACACTTGTCCACTACCCTTTCTGTGAAGTAATTTTTCCGCAAATTTCCCCTGAACCTCCCCCCCTCCAGTCTCAGTGCATGTCCTTGTGTCCTATTGCTTCTCTTCATTTGGAGAATGTTTCCCTCCTGGACTTTGTTAAAACCCTTGATATATTTGAAAGTTTCTATCATGTCCCCCTTTCCCTTTTCTGCTCCAACCTATACATACTGAGATTTCTTCGTCTTTCTGGTAGTGATGAGCGGGTTCGGTTTCCGAGACACCGAACCCCCCGAACTTCACCTTGTTTACACGGGTCCGAGGCAGGTTAGAACCTTCCCGCCTTGCTCGGCTAACCCGAGCGCGCCCGAACGTCATCATCCCGCTGTCGGATTCTCGCGAGATTCGGATTCTATATAAGCAGCCGCGTGTCGCCGCCATTTTCACACGTGCATTGAGATTGATAGGGAGAGGACGTGGCTGGCGTCCTCTCCGTTTATAATTGTAGAAGAGACAGTTGATTGCTTGTTTTATTATTAATTGTGGGGAGGATTGGGGAGCAGCTGTTAGGACTCGGAGTAGAGTGCAGAGTTTTGCTGATAGTGACCACCAGTTTTTTTTTATCCATTCTCTGCCTGAAAAAAACGCTCCATACCATATCTGTGCTCAGTGTGCTGCATGATATATCTGTGCTGAGTGCTCACACTGCTTAATTGTGGGGACTGGGGAGCAGCTATAGCAGGAGTACAGTGCACAGTTTTGCTGACAGTGACCACCAGTATACGTCTGTCTGCCTGAAAAACACTCCTGTGGTGGCTTTTTTTTATACTAGTTTAGCAGTCTGCTGACAGTGTCCACCAGGTCCATTATACTGTATATAGCAGTACGGTAGGCCACTGCTGTACCTACCTCTGTGTCGTCAGTCACTCGTCATCCATTAATAATAATAAGTATACTATCCATCCATCTACATTGTATACCTGTGGTGGCTTTTTTTTTCTTTATACTAGTTTAGCAGTTTGCTGACAGTGTCCACCAGGTCCATTTATTATACTGTATATAGCAGTACGGTAGGCCACTGCTGTACCTACCTCTGTGTCGTCACTCGTCGTCCATAAGTATACTATCCATCCATCTACATTGTATACCTGTGGTGGCTTTTTTTTTTATACTAGCAGTACTAGTTTAGCAGTCTGCTGACAGTGTCCACCAGGTCCATTATACTGTATATAGCAGTACGGTAGGCCACTGCTGTACCTACCTCTGTGTCGTCAGTCACTCGTCCATAAGTATACTATCCATCCATCTACATTGTATACCTGTGGTGGCTTTTTTTCTTTATACTAGTTTAGCAGTTTGCTGACAGTGTCCACCAGGTCCATTTATTATACTGTATATAGCAGTACGGTAGGCCACTGCTGCACCTACCTCTGTGTCGTCACTCATCGTCCATAAGTATACTATCCATCCATCTACATTGTATACCAGTGGTGGCTTTTTTTTTTTATACTAGTAGTACTAGTTTAGCAGTCTGCTGACAGTGTCCACCAGGTCCATTATACTGTATATAGCAGTACGGTAGGCCACTGCTGTACCTACCTCTGTGTCATCACTCGTCGTCCATAAGTATACTATCCATCCATCTACATTGTATACCTGTGGTGGCTTTTTTTTTATACTAGTAGTACTAGTTTAGCAGTCTGCTGACAGTGTCCACCAGGTCCATTATACTGTATATAGCAGTACGGTAGGCCACTGCTGTACCTACCACTGTGTCGTCACTCGTCGTCCATAAGTATACTACCATCCATCTACATTGTATACCTGTGGTGGCTTTTTTTTTTATACTAGAAGTACTAGTTTAGCAGTCTGCTGACAGTGTCCACCAGGTCCATTATACTGTATATAGCAGTACGGTAGGCCACTGCTGTACCTACCTCTGTGTCGTCACTCGTCGTCCATAAGTATACTATCCATCCATCTACATTGTATACCTGTGGTGGCTTTTGTTTTTATACTAGTAGTACTAGTTTAGCAGTCTGCTGACAGTGTCCACCAGGTCCATTATACTGTATATAGCAGTACGGTAGGCCACTGCTGTACCTACCTCTGTGTCGTCACTCGTCGTCCATAAGTATACTATCCATCCATCTACATTGTATACCTGTGGTGGGTTTTTTTTTATACTAGTAGTACTAGTTTAGCAGTCTGCTGACAGTGTCCACCAGGTCCATTATACTGTATATAGCAGTACGGTAGGCCACTGCTGTACCTACCTCTGTGTCATCACTCGTCGTCCATAAGTATACTATCCACCCATCTACATTGTATACCTGTGGTGGCTTTTTTTTTTATACTAGTAGTACTAGTTTAGCAGTCTGCTGACAGTGTCCACCAGGTCCATTATACTGTATATAGCAGTACGGTAGGCCACTGCTGTACCTACCTCTGTGTCATCAGTCACTCGTCATCCATTAATAATAATAAGTATACTATCCATCCATCTACATTGTATACCTGTGGTGGCTTTTTTTCTTTATACTAGTAGTACTAGTTTAGCAGTCTGCTGACAGTGTCCACCAGGTCCATTATACTGTATATAGCAGTACGGTAGGCCACTGCTGTACCTACCTCTGTGTCGTCAGTCACTCGTCCATAAGTATACTATCCATCCATCTACATTGTATACCTGTGGTGGCTTTTTTTCTTTATACTAGTTTAGCAGTTTGCTGACAGTGTCCACCAGGTCCATTTATTATACTGTATATAGCAGTACGGTAGGCCACTGCTGTACCTACCTCTGTGTCGTCACTCGTCGTCCATAAGTATACTATCCATCCATCTACATTGTATACTTGTGGTGCCTTTTAGTTGTGCGCATTAAAATATGGAGAACAAAAATGTGGAGGTTAAAAAAATAGGGAAAGATCAAGATCCACTTCCACCTCGTGCTGAAGCTGCTGCCACTAGTCATGGCCGAGACGATGAAATGCCATCAACGTCGTCTGCCAAGGCCGATGCCCAATGTCATAGTACAGAGCATGTAAAATCCAAAACACCAAAGATCAGTAAAATGACCCAAAAATCAAAATTAAAAGCGTCTGAGGAGAAGCGTAAACTTGCCAATATGCCATTTACGACACGGAGTGGCAAGGAACGGCTGAGGCCCTGGCCTATGTTCATGGCTAGTGGTTCAGCTTCACATGAGGATGGAAGCACTCATCCTCTCGCTAGAAAAAAGAAAAGACTTAAGCTGGCAAAAGCACAGCAAAGAACTGTGCGTTCTTCGAAATCACAAATCCCCAAGGAGAGTCCAATTGTGTCGGTTGCGATGCCTGACCTTCCTCTTTTTTCTTTCATTTTTCTTTGCATCATGTGCTGTTTGGGGAGTATTTTTTTTGAAGGGCCATCCTGCGTGACACTGCAGTGCCACTCCTAGTTGGGGCAGGTGTTTGTGTCGGCCACTAGGGTCTCTTATCTTAGTCACACAGCTACCTCATTGCGCCTCTTTTTTTCTTTGCATCATGTGCTGTTTGGGGACAATTTTTTTGAAGGGCCATCCTATCTGACACTGCAGTGCCACTCCTAGATGGGCCAGGTGTTTGTGTCGGCCACTAGGGTCGCTTAGCTTAGCCATCCAGCGACCTCGGTGCAAATTTTAGGACTAAAAATAATATTGTGAGATGTGAGGTGTTCAGAATAGACTGAAAATTAGTGGAAATTATGGTTATTGAGGTTAATAATACTATAGAATCAAAATGACCCCCAAATTCTATGATTTAAGCTGTTTTTTAGGGTTTTTTGAAAAAAACACCCGAATCCAAAGCACACCCGAATCCGACAAAAAAATTTCGGTGAGGTTTTGCCAAAACGCATCCGAACCCAAAACACGGCCGCGGAACCGAACCCAAAACCAAAACACAAAACCCGAAAAATTTCCGGTGCACATCACTACTTTCTGGGTATGTTTTGTGATGTAGGACATGCACCATTTTAGTTGCCCTTCTTTGTACAGTTTCTAATGTATTAATATCCTTTTGAAGATATGACCTCAAGAACTGAACACAGTATTCTAGATGAGGCCGTACCAATGACCTATACAGTGGCATTATTACTTCTTTCTTTCTGCTGCTGATTCCTCTTCCAATGCAGCCAAGCATCTGACTAGCCTTCCTCATTGCTTTGTTACATTGCTTACCTGCCTTTAAGTCATCTGAAATAGTGACTCCTAGATCCCTTTCCTCCTCAGTAGTTTCCAGTAGAGTGCCATTAATACTATTTCTCATACGTCCTAGCGGATGCTGGAGTCCACTTCATGACCATGGGGTATAGACGGTTCCGCAGGAGCCATGGGCACTTTAAGACTTTTCAAAGGGTGTGAACTGGCTCCTCCCCCTATGCCCCTCCTCCAGACCTCAGTTTTAGAAATGTGCTCAGGGAGACTGGATGCACTCCAGGGGAGCTCTACTGAGTTTCTCTGAAAAGACTTATGTTAGGTTTTTTATTTTCAGGGAGAACTGCTGGCAACAGTCTCCCTGCTTCGTGGGACTGAGGGGGCAGAAGTAGGAACCAACTTCCTAAAGAGTTTCATGGCTCTGCTTTTGGCTGACAGGACACCATTAGCTCCTGAAGGATACTGAATGCTAGCCGTGTCTAGATGCTCACTCCCACAGCACGCCGTCACCCCCCTCACAGAGCCAGAAGTCAGAAGACAGGTGAGTGTTAGAAGATGAATCTTCAATCAAGATAGTGACGGCTGAAGGTACAGCGCGGCTGGCGGGAGCGCAGAGCACCATTGCTGCCCACACATACACAGGCAGTGCAGGGTGGGGGGGGTGCCCTGGGCAGCAAATAACCTTGTAAACTGGCTAAAATGGGGCATAAGATGCCAAGGCACAGCCCTACCCCCACCAGTATAAATATTATGTGTAAAATCTCTGAGGGGACACCCCCGGTGTTAGACAGTGCCCTGTCTAGATTGACAAAGAAGGTGATTCTCCCTGCACCTGGGACGGGTTCACTAAAGGAGCCAGCAGACCGCAAAATGGAGACTACATTAAAATCCATTTATGTTGCCAATGGTACGCTGCTCAGGCCCACAATTGCTTGCGCATGGGTGAGTTGTGCTATTGAAAAATGGTCAGACAACATGTCATCAGAAATTGACACTTGATAAAGTTAGGGAATATCAAAGACGCGGCCGCATACATGCTAGAAGCGATGAAGGATATTGGACTCTTGGGTTCAACAGCCGCTACCATGGAAGTATCGGCTCGGCGGGCGTTGTGGATTCGCCAGTGGAATGCGGATTCCAAAAAGAATATGGAGGCTCTCCCATATAAAGGTGAGGCCTTATTTGGTGATGGGCTGGATGCGTTAGTCTCGGCGGCTACCGCAGGTAAGTCGACATTTTGCCCTCTGCACATGCACCGGCAAAAAATTCATATCACCCGCACATGCAGTCCTTTCGGCCCAATAAATACAAAAAAGTGAGAGGTTCCCCCTTCTTTGCGGGTATGGGAAAGGGAAAGAAGTCCACAGCAGCTTCAGGTTCCCAGGAGCAGAAATCTACCCCTACTTCTGCCAAATCTTCAGCATGACGCTGGGGCTCCCTTGCGGGAGGCCGCTCGGGTTGGGGCACGTCTGAAACTGTTCAGTCAAGGTTGGATTCAATCTGGCCTGGACCCATGGGTTTTACAAATAGTATCCCAGGGGTACAAGCTGGAGTTTCAAGATGTCCCCCCATGCCAATTTTTCAAATCAACCCTGCCAGCTTCTCTTCCAGAAAGAGAGTCAGTAACAACAGCAATTCAAAAGTTATGTCAGGATCAGGTCATAGTCCTGGTACCCTTGTCACAACAAGGAGAGGGGTTTTATTCAAGCCTCTTCGTAGTTCCGAAGCCGGATGGCTCGGTCAGACCAATTTTAAAATTTTAAACCTAAAAAATCTGAATCTCTACTTGAAAAGGTTCAAGTTCAAAATGGAATCACTGAGGGCAGTGATTTCCAGTCTGGAGGAGGGGGACTTCATGGTGTCAGTAGACATAAAGGATGCTTACCTGCATGTTCCCATTTATCCTCCTCACCAGGCTTATCTGAGATTCGCTGTTCAGGACTGCCATTACCAGTTCCAGACGTTGCCTTTTGGTCCCTTCACGGCGCCGAGGGTATTCACCAAGGTGATGGCGGAGATGATGGTCCTCCTTCGTCAAAAAGGAGTCAATATTCCTTATCTGAACGATCTCCTGATAAAGGCGAGATCCAGGGAGCAGTTGCTGCAGAACATCACACTCTCCCTGTCCATACTCCAACAACACGGTTGGATCATAAATTTTCCAAAGTCTCAGTTGGAACCGATGACGAGATTGTCTTTTCTCGGGATGATACTGGACACAGAAGTTCAGAGAGTATTTCTTCCAGTGGAAAAGGCTCTGGAAATCGAGAGAATGGTCAAACAGATAGTGAAACCAACAAGTGTGTCGATCCATCAGTGCATTCGGTTGTTGGGGAAGATGGTGGCGGCCTACCAGGCCATACAGTTTAGCAGATTCCATGCCAGAGTATTCCAATGGGACCTGTTGGACAAGTGGTCCGGATCCCACCTACACATGCACCGGAAGATAATCCTGTCGTCAAAAGCCAGGATTTCGCTCCTGTGGTGGCTACACAGTTCTCACCTATTGGAGGGACGCAGGTTCAGGATTCAGGACTGGGTCCTGGTAACCACGGATGCAAGTCTCCGAGGTTGGGTAGCTGTCACTCAGGGGGAAAGCTTCCAAGGAAAATGGTCAAGTCAGGAAGCCTGTCTTCACATAAACGTTCTGGAATTGAGAGCCATTTACAATGGCCTTCTACAAGCGGTACATCTTCTTCAAGATCATCCCGTGCAGATCCAGTCGGACAGTGTAACAGCAGTCGCTTCCAAAAACAGGCAAGGCGGAATGAAAAGCAGAGCAGCAATGGCAGGGATGACAAGGATTCTCCTCTGGGCAGAAAGGCATGTAAGAGCTCTGTCAGCAATTTTCATTCCAGGAGTGGACAACTGGGAAGCAGACTTCCTCAGCAGACACGATCTCCATCCAGGAGAGTGGGGCCTCCACCAAGAAGTCTTCGCAGAGGTGACAAGTCTCTGGGGCGTTCCTCAAGTAGACATGATGGCATCTCGTCTCAACAAGAAGCTTCAGAGATATTGTTCCAGACCCTCAAGCAATAGCAGTGGATGCACTGGTGGCCCAGTGGATATTCCGGTCGGTGTATGTCTTTCCTCCATTTCCGCTGATCCCAAAAGTTCTCAGGATAATAAGAACAAGAGTTTGAGCAATCTTCATTGCCCCAGACTGGCCAAGGAGGGCTTGGTACCCAGATCTTCAGGAGTTATTCATAGAAGATCCTCGGCCTCTTCCTCCTCGCGAGGAACTGCTACAGCAGGGGGCGTGCGTGTATCAAGACTTACAGCGGCTACGTTTGACGGTATGGCTGTTGAGCGCCGGATCCTAGCCCGAAAGGGTATTCCCAAGGAAGTCATTCCAACTCTTAGTCAGGCCAGGAAAGGAGTAACGTCTAAACATTACCACCGTATTTGGAGAAATACATATCTTGGTGTGAATCCAAGAAGGCTCCTACGGAAGAGTTTGAGTTGGAGCGTTTTCTCCTTTTTCTGCAGGCTGGTGTGGATGCGGGCCTTAGATTGGTGTCAAGCAAGGTCCAGATTTCAGCCTTAATAGTTTTCTTTCAAAGACATTTGGCTTCTCTTCCAGAAGTTCAGACCTTTGTGAAAGGGGTTCTGCACATCCAGCCTCCATTTATGCCTCCAGTGGCACCATGGGACCTTAATGTGGTGTTGCAGTTCCTTCAATCGTGTTGGTTTGAACCTCTACAGGAGATAGAGTTGAAGTTTCTCACTTGGAAAGTGGTGATGCTTTTGGCCTTGGCATCCGCAAGGCGGGTGTCTGAGTTGGGGGCCTTGTCTCACAAGAGCCCTTACCTGATCTTCCATGAAGATAGGGCGGAGTTGAGAACTCGCCAACATTTTCTTCCAAAGGTAGTTTCCTCTTTCCACATAAACCAACCTATTGTGGTGCCAGTGGCTACTGACACCTTCACTGAGTCAAAGTCTCTAGATGTGGTTAGGGCTTTGAAGATTTATGTCGCAAGAACAGCTCGGATACGGAAAACAGAGGCTCTGTTTGTCCTGTATGCTCCCAACAAGATTGTGTGTCCTGCTTCCAAACAGACTATTGCGCGCTGGATCAGAGGTACGATTCAGCACGCTCATTCTACGGCTGGATTGCCGTTACCGACGTCGGTGAAGGCCCATTCTACCAGGAAGGTGGGCTCGTCCTGGGCGGCTGCCCGGGGGGCCTCGGCATTACAACTTTGCAGAGCAGCTACTTGGTCAGGGTCAAATACATTTGCTAAATTTTATAAGTTTGACACTTTGGCCAATGCGGACCTCAAGTTTGGTCAATCGGTGCTGCAGGGTCGTCCGCACTCTCCCATCCGTACTGGAGCTTTGGTATAAACCCCATGGTCATAAAGTGGACCCCAGCATCCTCTCGGACGTATGAGAAAACAGGATTTTAATACCTACCGGTAAATCCTTTTCTCCTAGTCCGTAGAGGATGCTGGGCGCCCGACCAAGTGCGTACTTTACCTGCAGTTTTGTTTCTTAGAGTTACACAAGTTGTGTCATATTAGTTTTCAGCATGTTGCTGTACTTGGTTCATGGCCATGCCTGTTGGCGTGTGTTATGTTGAATGCCATGTTGTGCGGCATGGTTGAGATGTCAGCTGGTATGAATCTCACCATTAGTATTAAAGTAAATCCTTTCCTCGAAATGTCCGTCTCCCTGGGCACAGTTCCTATAACTGAGGTCTGGAGGAGGGACATAGGGGGAGGAGCCAGTTCACACCCTTTGAAAAGTCTTAAAGTGCCCATGGCTCCTGTGGAACCATCTATACACCATGGTCATGAAGTGACCCCCAGCATCCACTACGGACTAGGAGAAAAGGATTTACCGGTAGATATTAAAATCCTGTTATTTAGCCTTTGGATTTTTGAGACCCAAGTGCATGATTTTGCATTTTTTGGCATTAAACTGTAATTGCCACACTCTTGACCATTCCTCTAGTCTACCTAGATCCTCAATCATTTGTTTTACCCCCACCTGGTGTGTCTACCCTGTTGCATACCTTTGTGTCATCTGCAAAAATGCATACTTTCCCTTTAATGCCATTTGCAATGTCACCAATAAAGATATTAAAAAGCACTGGTCCAAGTACAGATCCCTGGGGTACTCCACTGGTAACATTTCCTTCCTGTGAATGCACTCCATTTACCACAACTCTCTGTTTTTATCCTTCAACCAAGATCTTATCCATTCAATAATCCTAATATCCAATCCCAAACTTTAAGTTTATTTAGCAGTCTGCGATGTGGAACAGTGTCAAAAGCCTTACTAAAGTCTAGATAAGCTATATCCATGGCTCCACCTTTATCCATCACTTTAGTCACACAGTCAAAAAAGTCATTAAGATTTGTTTGACATGATCTCCCCCCAGTGAATCCATGCTGTTTGGGATCCTGTAAATTGCCGGATTTGGGATAATCTACAACTCTTTCTTTTAAGAGTGTTTCCATCAATTTCCCTACTACTGATGTAAGACTCACTGGTCTGTAGTTGTTTGCCTCTTCCTTGCTTCCACTTTTGTGCAGTGGGACTACGTTTGCTCTTTTCCAGTCCTCTGGAATTACTCCTGTAGCTAATGACTGGTTGAATAATTCTGTCAATGGTGCTACCAGCACCTCTTTAAGTTCTTTTGGTATCCTTAGATGTATCCCATCTGGCCCCATAGATTTGTCCACTTCCAGCTTTGAGAATTCTGTTAGGACCTTCTCCTCAGTAAATGTACTTGTGTCATTTTCCTGAATATCCCTGCAACTTAACTGTGGCCCCTTCCCCTCTCTTTCAGTAGTAAATACTGAGCAAAAATAATTATTAAGATGAACTGCTATTAAATTGTGTCCCTCAACAAGACTCCCAGTCTCTGTCTTTAGTTTTATTATTCCGCCTTTTGTTTTTCTCCTTTCGCTTATATACCTAGAAAAAAGTTTTGCCTCCTTTACTCACTGACTGGGCCATTTTTTCCTCAGCTTGTGCCTTTGCACATCTGATCACCTTCTTAGTCTCCTTCTGTCTAACAAGATTTCTCTGACGTCCTAGTGGATGCTGGGAACTCCGTAAGGACCATGGGGAATAGCGGCTCCGCAGGAGACTGGGCACAACTAAAAGAAAGCTTTTAGACTACCTGGTGTGCACTGGCTCCTCCCACTATGACCCTCCTCCAAGCCTCAGTTAGATTTCTGTGCCCGGCCGAGCTGGATGCACACTAGGGGCTCTCCTGAGCTCCTAGAAAGAAAGTTTATTTTAGGTTTTTTATTTTACAGTGAGACCTGCTGGCAACAGGCTCACTGCATCGAGGGACTAAGGGGAGAAGAAGCGAACCTACCTGCTTGCAGCTAGCTTGGGCTTCTTAGGCTACTGGACACCATTAGCTCCAGAGGGATCGACCGCATGGAACTGGCCTTGGTGTTCGTTCCCGGAGCCGCGCCGCCGTCCCCCTTACAGAGCCAGAAGCAAGAAGAGGTCCGGAAAATCGGCGGCAGAAGACATCAGTCTTCACCAAGGTAGCGCACAGCACTGCAGCTGTGCGCCATTGCTCCTCATACACACTCACACTCCGGTCACTGAGGGTGCAGGGCGCTGCGGGGGGGCGCCCTGAGCAGCAATAAAAACACCTTGGCTGGCAAATATATCACAATATATAGCCCCAGAGGCTATATATGTGATAAATACCCCTGCCAGAATCCATAAAAAAGCGGGAGAAAAGTCCGCGAAAAAGGGGCGGAGCTATCTCCCTCAGCACACTGGCGCCATTTTCTCTTCACATTGCAGCTGGAAGACAGCTCCCCAGGCTCTCCACTGTAGTTTGCAGGCTCAAAGGGTTAAAAAGAGAGGGGGGGCACTATATTTAGACGCAATATTGTATAAGCAGCTATTGGGAAAAATTCACTCAATATAGTGTTAATCCCTAAATTATATAGCGCTCTGGTGTGTGCTGGCATACTCTCTCTCTGTCTCCCGAAAGGGCTGTGTGGGGTCCTGTCCTCAGTCAGAGCATTCCCTGTGTGTGTGCGGTGTGTCGGTACGGCTGTGTCGACACGTTTGATGAGGAGGCTTATGTGGTGGCAGAGCAGATGCCGATAAATGTGATGTTGCCCCCTGGGGGGCCGACACCAGAGTGGATGGATAGGTGGAAGGTATAAACCGACAGTGTCAACTCCTTACAAAAAGGCTGGATGACGTAACAGCTGTGGGACAGCCGGCTTCTCAGCCCGCGCCTGCCCAGGAGTCTCAAAGGCCATCAGGGGCTCAAAAACGCCCGCTCCCTCAGATGGCAGACACAGATGTCGACACGGAGTCTGACTCCAGTGTCGACGAGGTTGAGACATATACACAATCCACTAGGAACATCCGTTACATGATCCCGGCAATAAAAAATGTGTTACACATTTCTGACATTAACCCAAGTACCACTAAAAAAGGGTTTTATGTTTGGGGAGAAAAAGCAGGCAGTGTTTTGTTCCCCCATCAAATGAGTGAATGAAGTGTGAAAAAGCGTGGGTTCCCCCGATAAGAAACTGGTAATTTCTAAAAAGTTACTGATGGCGTACCCTTTCCCGCCAAAGGATAAGTTACGCTGGGAGGTATCCCCTAGGGTGGATAAGGCGCTCACACGTTTGTCAAAAAAGGTGGCACTGCCGTCTTAGGAGGGTTCACTACGGCTGGCCGGCGGTCGGGCTCCCGGCGACCAGCATCCCGGCGCCGGGAGCCCGACCGCCGGCTTACCGACAGCGTGGCGAGCGCAAATGAGCCCCTTGCGGTCTCGCTGCGCTCGCCACGCTACGGGCACGGTGGCGCGCTACGCGCGCCACACTATTTTATTCTCCCTCTATGGGGGTCGTGGACCCCCACGAGGGAAAATAAGTGTGGTATGCCGGCTGTCGGGCTCCCGGCGCCGGTATACTGAGCGCCGGGAGCCCGACCGCCGGCATACAGAAGACCACCCTCTTAGGATACGGCCACTTTGAAGGTACCTGCTGATAAAAAGCAGGAGGCTATCCTGAAGTCTGTATTTACACACTCAGGTACTAGACTGAGACCTGCAGATAGTGCTGCTGCAGCGTGGTCTGTGACCCTGTCAAACAGGGATACTATTTTGCGAACATAAGAGCATATTAAAGACGTCGTCTTATATATGAGGGATGCACAGAGGGATATTTTGCCGGCTGGCATCCAGAATTAATGCAATGTCCATTCTGTCAGGAGGGTATTAGAGACCCGACACTGGACAGGTGATGCTGACTTTAAAAGGCACATAGAGCCTTATAAGGGTGAGGAATTGTTTGGGGATGGGGTCTGGGACCTCGTATCCACAGCAACAGCTGGGAAGAAAATTTTTTACCTCAGGTTTCCTCACAGCCTAAGAAAGCACTGTATTATCAGGTACAGTCCTTTCGGCTTCAGAAAAGCAAGCGGGTCAAAGGCGCTTCCTTTCTGCACAGAGACGAGGGAAGAGGGAAAAAGCTGCACCAGTCAGCCAGTTCCCAGAATCAAAATTCTTCCCCCGCTTCCTCTGAGTCAACCGCATGACGCAGGGGCTCCACAGGCGTAGCCAGGTACGGTGGGGGGCCGCCTCAAAAATTTCAGCGATCTGTGGGCTCGCTCACAGGTGGATCCCTGGATCCTTCAAGTAGTATCTCAGGGGTACAAGCTGGAATTCGAGGCGTCTCCCCCCCCGCCGTTTCCTCAAATCTGCCTTGCCGACAACTCCCTCAGGCAGGGAGGCTGTGCTAGAGGCAATTCACAAGCTGTATTCCCAGCAGGTGATAGTCAAGGTGCCCCTACTTCAACAAGGACGGGGTTACTATTCCACACTGTTTGTGGTACCGAAACCGGACGGTTCGGTGAGACCCATTTTAAATTTGAAATCCTTGAACACATACATAAAAAAATTCAAGTTCAAGATGGAATCGCTCAGGGCGGTTATTGCAAGCCTGGAGGAGGGGGATTACAAGGATGCTTACCTACATGTCCCCATTTACCATCCTCACCAGGAGTACCTCAGATTTGTGGTACAGGATTGCCATTACCAATTCCAAACACTGCCGTTTGGACTGTCCACGGCACCGAGGGTCTTTACCAAGGTAATGGCAGAAATGATGATACTCCTTCAAAAAAAGGGAGTTTTAATTATCCCGTACTTGGACGATCTCCTTATGAAGGCGAGGTCCAAGGAGCAGTTGTTGGTCGGAGTAGCACTATCTCGGGAAGTGCTACAACAGCACGGATGGATTCTATACATTCCAAAGTCACAGCTGGTACCTACCACACGCCTACTGTTCCTGGGGATGGTTCTGGACACAGAACAGAAAAAAGTGTTTCTCCCGCAGGAGAAAGCCAAGGAGCTGTCATCTCTAGTCAGAGACCTCCTGAAACCAAAACAGGTATCGGTGCATCACTGCACATGAGTCCTGGGAAAAATGGTAGCTTCTGACGAAGCAAAATTCCATTCGGCAGGTTCCATGCAAGAACCTTTCAGTGGGACCTCTTGGACAAGTGGTCGGGATCGCATCTTCAGATGCATCGGCTGATAACCCTCTCTCCAAGGACCAGGGTATCTCTACTGTGGTGGCTGCAGAGTGCTCATTTTCAAGAGGGCCGCAGATTCGGCATACAGGACTGGGTCCTGATAACCACGGATGCCAGCCTTCGAGGCTGGGGGGGCAGTCACACAGGGAAGAAATTTCCAAGGACTTTGGTCAAGTCAGGAGTCGTCCCTACACATAAATATTCT
Source organism: Pseudophryne corroboree (assembly GCF_028390025.1). Lineage (NCBI taxonomy): Eukaryota > Metazoa > Chordata > Amphibia > Anura > Myobatrachidae > Pseudophryne > Pseudophryne corroboree. The sequence goes on from NC_086448.1 coordinate 295,303,266, forward strand.
GGAACTGAGGGCCATTTATAATGCCCTAAGTCTGGCAAGGCCTCTGCTTCAAAACCAGCCGGTACTGATCCAATCAGACAACATCACGGCAGTCGCCCATATAAACCGACAGGGCGGCACAAGAAGCAGGATAGCGATGGCAGAAGCCACAAGGATTCTCCGATGGGCGGAAAATCACGTCTTAGCACTGTCAGCAGTGTTCATTCCGGGAGTGGACAACTGGGAAGCAGACTTCCTCAGCAGACACGACCTACACCCGGGAGATTGGGGACTTCATCCAGAAGTCTTCCAACTGTCCCGCCTAAACAAAAAACTAGATATTGCGCCAGGTCAAGGGACCCTCAGGCAATAGCTGTGGACGCTCTAGTGACACCGTGGGTGTACCAGTCGGTTTATGTATTCCCTCCTCTGCCTCTCATACCAAAGGTACTGAGAATAATAAGAAAACGAGGAGTAAGAACGATACTCGTGGTTCCGGATGGGCCAAGAAGAGCTTGGTACCCAGAACTTCAAGAAATGATATCAGAGGACCCATGGCCTCTACCGCTCAGACAGGATCTGCTACAGCAGGGGCCCTGTCTGTTCCAAGACTTACCGCGGCTGCGTTTGACGGCATGGCGGTTGAATTCCGGATCCTAAAGGAAAAGGGCATTCCGGAGGAAGTCATTCCTATGCTGATAAAAGCCAGGAAAGAAGTAACCGCAAACCATTATCACCGTATTTGGCGAAAATATGTTGCGTGGTGTGAGGCCAGGAAGGCCCCAACAGAGGAATTTCAGCTGGGTCGTTTTCTGCACTTACTACAGTCAGGAGTGACTATGGGCCTAAACTTGGGTTCCATTAAGGTCCAGATTTCGGCTCTGTCGATTTTCTTCCAGAAAGAACTGGCTTCACTGCCTGGAGTTCAGACATTTGTAAAGGGAGTGCTACATATTCAGCCCCCTTTTGTGCCTCCTGTGGCACCTTGGGATCTCAACGTGGTGTTGAGTTTCTTAAAATCACATTGGTTTGAGCCACTTAAAACTGTGGATTTTAAATATCTCACGTGGAAAGTGGTCATGTTATTGGCCTTGGCTTCGGCCAGGCGTGTGTCAGAATTGGCGGCTTTGTCATGAAAAAGCCCTTATCAGATTTTCCATATGGATAGGGCATAATTGAGGACTCGTCCCCAGTTTCTCCCTAAGGTGGTATCAGCTTTTCACTTGAACCAACCTATTGTAGTGCCTGCGGCTACTAGGGACTTGGAAGATTCCAAGTTACTGGACGTAGTCAGGGCCTTAAAAATTTATATTTCCAGGACGGCTGGAGTCAGGAAAACTGACTCGCTTTTTATCCTGTAGGCACCCAACAAAATAGGTGCTCCTGCTTTTAAGCAGACTATTGCTCGCTGAATTTGTAGCACAATTCAGCTGGAGCATTCTGCGGCTGGATTGGCGCATCCTAAATCAGTAAAAGCCCATTCCACGAGGAAAGTGGGCTCATCTTGGGCGGCTGCCCGAGGGGTCTCGGCTTTACACCTTTGCCGAGCTGCAACTTGGTCAGGGGCAAACACGTTTGCTAAATTCTACAAATTTGATACCCTGGCTGAGGAGGACCTTGAGTTCTCTCATTCGGTGCTGCAGAGTCATCCGCACTCTCCCGCCCGTTTGGGAGCTTTGGTATAATCCCCATGGTCCTTACGGAGTTCCCAGCATCCACTAGGACGTCAGAGAAAATAAGATTTTACTCACCGGTAAATCTATTTCTCGTAGTCCGTAGTGGATGCTGGGCGCCCATCCCAAGTGCGGATTGTCTGCAATACTTGTATATAGTTATTGCCTAACTAAAGGGTTATTGTTGAGCCATCTGTTGAGAGGCTCAGTTATGTTTCATACTGTTAACTGGATATGGTATCACGAGTTATACGGTGTGATTGGTGTGGCTGGTATGAGTCTTACCCGGGATTCAAAATCCTTCCTTATTGTGTCAGCTCTTCCGGGCACAGTATCCTAACTGAGGCTTGGAGGAGGGTCATAGTGGGAGGAGCCAGTGCACACCAGGTAGTCTAAAAGCTTTCTTTTAGTTGTGCCCAGTCTCCTGCGGAGCCGCTATTCCCCATGGTCCTTACGGAGTTCCCAGCATCCACTACGGACTACGAGAAATAGATTTACCGGTGAGTAAAATCTTATTATATCTCTTTGTCTTCATTATTTTGTGTCTGTTTATATTTCCTAAAAGCCATCTTTTTTGCTTTCACAATATTTGCTACTCTCTGCAAATGTGTTATATGCCCCACCAGCAGTGCACAAGGGTTTGTCCATTAGCTAACAAATCTGCTGCTGCGATCAGATCTGAATTACCCCCACTAACCACAAATCTGGATCCAATACCCCTTATTCAGGACCAGCCCTATATGAAACCTACAGTGCAGGGAAACCTGTAACCAGCCAGAAACCACTGACCTGACTGAACACTTAGCGAGTAGGCTGGAAATGGAATGTCCAGAATATGAGGCTACCTGGAGTATACTGTGCAACCTGGAACTGGAGACCAGAGATGGTAATGCAGACATGTAGAAATAGTAGCAGCAGAGGTAATAAAAGACACTGCGCAGTTAGGAGATATGGAGGACATGAATGTCTCAGAGGTCACAAAGGAAACAGAAGCAGTTGAAACTGAATGCGGCAGACACTATAGACTGGAGATAACTAGAGGTGCAATGGAGCCAGGGCCGGATTAAGGCTGGTGGGGGCCTCCACTACTAACATTAGGGTCTATTTTCTAAACCTTGGTGATCAGGGGGAAGGGGGGTGTACACACCTCCTATACAGCCTGTGGCTATTTCCCTCTTCAACCTCCAGTACGGCCGCCGCTCTCCACTGAACAGATGTCTCGCAACTTGCTTCGAGACATGTCTGCTCTGAACCTCCACATCGACCACTATATACAACACAGCTGAGCCACTGCGGAGGACTACACTGGATCGAGGTATTTGCGGACACTGTGTGGGGGCCCCATGATGGCCTCCCCTGTTGCCCCCCCATTAAGTCGGCCCTTAGTAGAGCAGTGGCTGGTCATGCTGCAGTGTCAACTAGAAATTCTGGTAATGCTGGAAATTCAGGTGAAGCAGGAAATTCTGGAACACAGGTAATAATCAGTAGGATACAGATGAGAGGTGGAGAACTGTAGATAGTCTAGGTCTTGCTAAGCTTCAATGCGTTAAGTTGATTGCGCTCCTGGAGCTGGACTTCATCAGGAGAATAATGTCTACCAACAAGCCTGTTATAAGCAGGGGACTAATTGTCAATTGCCTTGTATGTTTTGCAAATGAGTGACCCTCATCATATTTGAGTACATAGCGCATGTGCAAGATTAACATAGTCTCATGATAATGCACAACTTGAGAAACGAGCATAGTCCATATACTGTCATTCCTTATGGCACTATCCCTTGATCTGAATTGGAGGCCCCGAAATCACAGTGTCACCAGTTTCTAAATAGGAGCCCTGTTACTCAATCTTTAATTGTTTAACAAAATAGTGGTGGCCATTTTTATGGAGTTCAACATGATTAATGGATCTCACCATTTTGTTGGTGGCCCAAATTACTTTAAAGTACTAAAGCCGTTTTTAAGGGTATTCATAAGAATGACATCCTCTATTTAGTTTTTGACATTACTTCTATATAGTAAACTACTAATTATATTAAGCTACTACTGCTACATTAACTAAAAGAAGATAGTTACTAATATAATAAAAAAAAGCCTATAGATTGCTACCAAAACTACTTCAATTTTAAAATTAACATATCTAATAGTCTTTAATATAGGTAGAGACTATAATGGACTGGCCTCAAGAGACCAAGAATAAATTGTCAGAAGTGGAGTACGCTACTGCGCAGTCTCCAACATAGCTCCTCAAGGGATGATTAATTTTCCTTACAAGATGGCCACCGATACTTACACTGCGTAGGCATGACACCATTTTGTTTAATGCACAATACAGTGGAGAACGGATGTTCTCCCCTTAGCTCCTGAGGCTATTACCTACATATTACCGCTGTTCCAAGGCCTGCATCGCTACCGTAATACATTAGACAGCCACCGGCTGGTGAGCAGCTTAAACTCACTCCACAACTAGCTTCACTTTATGTTCTAGACATCCAGTGCAATAGTGAGAACGACTGTACAATCACTTATTCAGTAAACCATACAACTTGCTTAAATTTCACTGGGCTTGTGCTCTGGATTAATTACATCTCCACTGGTGTGTACATAACTTTGCTAAACCACCAAGTTGTACACACATTTCCAGTGGCGGCCACGGGGTCAGTGACATCTGGTGCTGCCAATAGCCCTCCTGCATGTGATAAAGAATTGAGCATCTGAAAATGGGCGTGGTCTAGATGGACATCCCATGGTGACATCACTAGAGGAATGTGATCTTGTGGGAAGTCCACGGTGTGGTCTGCACCCCCTCTCTGAGAGGGGTGTGTCCAAGCAGAAATTTGCACCCTATTGCATTGCAACATGGTTTGTCCAGGTGTACAGTTACTTGCTCTTGTTCTTTACTTCCAACTCAAAATCAGGGCCTATATCCCTTTACACTTTTTTTTCTTGAGTTTTGAACTTACACCAAAGATGCAAGATTCACACAACTATTCCACGTTGCTCACACAACCACTGCAGGACAGCAGTGCACAAATGTCCAATGCCTCTAAAGGGTGAGTGTCCTAATTTTCTTCAACAATAGTGTACACTGAATCAGCGTACACTATATTTTGCCATCTTCTTTTCTTTTATACACTTTGGGGATATTAAGTTGGAGATCCATCAGATTTGAAATTTAAGGCAACTCTTGAACTAATCTACTTTTTTTCAAGCAACATGTTGATATGCTTGGCATGGTGACATCATCCAGTGGTGACTTACTGTACCTAGATCAGCAGATCTGGCGCATCCAGCAGTGTTTTCCTGGTTGGGCGGTCAGCTAATGGTGACTTTTGGCTTATCTTACGTAGTAACATAGTAATTGAGGTTGAAAAGAGGCAAAATGCCCATCAACCTGTACAGTATTTTGTATTAAGTTGAGTTGATTATAATGTACCTGCTGAAGTAATGTTTTATGACTAGTTAACAACTACAAATCATGTTACACCCGGATTAACAACGTCAATATTTTAAATGTTGCAACCTTGGATATCCTTTTCAATCAGAAATTCATCCAATCCCCTTTTAAGTGCATTTGCAGAAGCCACCATTACCACATTCCCTGGCAAGGAATTCCAAATCCTTATTACCCTAACAGTGAAGAACCCTTTCCTCTGTTGCGTACGGAATTTCCTCTCCTCCAGCCTCAGCGAGTGCCCACGTGTCCTAAACATAGTTCTTTTAATAAATAATTCCTGATAACTCTTTGTAGTGTCCCTTTACATATTTGAAGACATTAATAATGTCTCCTCTTAGACGCCTCTTTTCCAGTGTATACATATTCAACCTAGTAAGCTTTTCCTCGTAATCCAGTCCCTCTAGCCCATTAATCAATTTAGTAGCTCGCCTTTGAACCCTTTCGAGTTCACCGATATTATACAATGGTGCCCAAAATTGAACACAATATTCCAGGTGCGGACGTACCAATGATTTGTACAGCGACAGGATTACATCCTGGTCCCTTGTCTCAATTCCCCGTTTTATGCACGCTAGCACCTTACTTGCCTTCTTTACTGCGCTTTTGACACTGTATACGGTTATTAAGCTTATTATCAATGAGTACCCCCAAATCTTTTTCCAAAACTGTTACCCCTAGACTTCCCCCGTTTAATATGTAGGATGCAAGTTTGTTTTTAGTCCCAAAATGCATAACCTTGCATTTTTCTATACTGAACCTCATTCTCCATTTAGATGCCCAGATTTCAAGTTTAAATAAGTCATTCTGCAGAGACTCCACATCTTGCGGCAGTTCTGGTGGTATTACTAACCCTCCCCTCCCGCAGCCTAAAGCTAACCCTACTTCTAGTGTCTCACCCTAGCCCTCTCTTCCCACAGCCTGATTATGGGGTATACTAGAAAGAAAACTTTTATGTGTGTTCTAATATTTATTCTATTTCAGATCCAGTTCATTATCTAGACTTTATTGCCACAGTAGGTCGTTGATTTGGGCACCTATGGGGAGTGAACAGTACCAAATTGTTGCTGACTGTGGTCAGCAAAAAAAAATAAAAAATTGATCCATCAGGGGTAGGGGGGTTCTGGGTACTTAGTACCCTACCACCACTTTCCCCTCCCTGTGTGTGCAACTGGAAGTAGCCCACTAAGGCTAATTACCGGACCACCACTTTCCTTTAAAGTCAGTATTGCATGATATCATTTTATTGTGATCTGCAGTTAAATGACTAGGAATAAAATTGATTTCCGATAATCTTCTCTCTGATGTACTATACACTACAGCTAACACCCTGGAGATATGTTTGCATGTTATTAGAAATTCTATGGAACAGTGGCATAGCTCCAGATATTGACCCAAGATTAAAATTCACCACTCCCAGACTGTTTACCACTCCAGTGCGGATATGTTCATCGTCCCAGCAATCGAAATCCCAGCACTGGGATCCTGTCATTAGTGGAAATGTCGACATTGGAATCCCGACAGCCGACATCCCGAACATAAGTATGCTGGGTACTGCTAGGGTTAGGTGGGGGGGTGTTAGGTTTGTGCACCACCGGGGAGGTTTAAGGTTAGGCTGTGGGGGTGGGGTGGGGGTGGAGGGGTGCTCTCAGGACAGACAGCGGGAAGGGGTGGGGGGAGGGACGGTAAATCAGTTTACCAGGCCCCTGTTGGGATTATCACCATCTGGAGATTGCATCAACACCAGAATACAAATGAATACAATCTAGACACTTTATAAAATAATGGCACTCAAATCTAGAAAATGGGGTAAATAAATAATAAACTTCACATACCTGCACTCTCTTGATATTATTTTATTTCACCCAACTCCACCTAAAACTACCACCCCAGTGGGGATACATTCACGGTACCTGCAATCAAAATCCCAACACCAGAATCCCAACACACGTGCAGAATGCTGGCACTGGGATCCCGTCATCAGTGGAAATGTCAACGCGGGAATCCCACCAGCCGACATCCCGAATTTAAGTATGTCGGGTACCATTAGGGTTAGGTGGGGGGGTGTTAGGTTTAGGCACCACCGGGGAGGGTTAGGCTGTGATTGGGGTGGGGTCTCTAGAGTTAGGCTGTAGGAAGGAAGGGGTAAGAGGGAAAGTTAAATATACTTACCAGACCTCTGTTGGGATTATCACCATGAGGAGATTGCTGTCGGCCTTTTGACTGCCGGCATCCCAAACACCAGTCACCTGTATCACACCCCTGCAGTGTTCCCTCTGTAGAAATTCTCAGACAGCTGCTGAACATACTATGATGATATTTACAAGTAGATAGAAATGATCAGCACAGACCCCATGCTGCGTATAGGAGACACAGGAGGACACAGTGATCTTAGGTGTGGAGCCCATTACTACTGTACCACTGCTAAAGCAGTGTAGTGGAATTGCTCACATGCAGATTATAACAAGACAAGCATAAATTTGTATTGTCAGGCACTATGATTAAATGAATTTACATATAAAGGTTGCTGATCGGTGCTGCAATTTGACTCACTATGTTTTTAGGGAGTTTCCAGTACTCAAGGTGCCCAATCACGTGAGATAGTAAATCAGATAAAAGGAGGGTGGTGACTAGCGCTACATCTGGGTGTGTGAGCGGTCTGAACACATGAATATGCCCCTGTATTATCTAGTGATGTGCACCGGCAATTTTTTCGGGTTTTGTGTTTTGGTTTTGGGTTCGGTTCCGCGGCCGTGTTTTGGGTTCGAACGCGTTTTGGCAAAACCTCACCAAATTTTTTTTGTCGGATTCGGGTGTGTTTTGGATTCGGGTGTTTTTTTCAAAAAACCCTAAAAAACAGCTTAAATCATTGAATTTGGGGGTCATTTTGATCCCATAGTATTATTAACCTCAATAACCATAATTTCCACTCATTTTCAGTCTATTCTGAACACCTCACACCACACAATATTGTTTTTAGTCCTAAAATTTGCACCGAGGTCGTTGGATGGCTAAGCTAAGCGACCCAAGTGGCCGACACAAACACCTGGCCCATCTAGGAGTGGCACTGCAGTGTCAGGCAGGATGGCCCTTCCAAAAAATACTCCCCAAACAGCACATGACGCAAAGAAGAAAAAAAAGAGGCGCAATGAGGTAGCTGTGTGAGTAAGCTAAGCGACCCTAGTGGCCGACACAAACACCTGGCCCATCTAGGAGTGGCACTGCAGTGTCACGCAGGATGGCCCTTCCAAAAAATACTCCCCAAACAGCACATGACGCAAAGAAGAAAAAAAAGAGGCGCAATGAGGTAGCTGTGTGAGTAAGCTAAGCGACCCTAGTGGCCGACACAAACACCTGGCCCATCTAGGAGTGGCACTGCAGTGTCACGCAGGATGGCCCTTCCAAAAAATACTCCCCAAACAGCACATGACGCAAAGAAAAATGAAAGAAAAAAGAGGTGCAAGATGGAATTGTCCTTGGGCCCTCCCACCCACCCTTATGTTGTATAAACAGGACATGCACACTTTAACCAACCCATCATTTCAGCGACAGGGTCTGCCACACGACTGTGACTGAAATGACTGGTTGGTTTGGGCCCCCACCAAAAAAGAAGCAATCAATCTCTCCTTGCACAAACTGGCTCTACAGAGGCAAGATGTCCACCTCATCATCATCGTCCGATTCATCACCCCTTTCACTGTGTACATCCCCCTCCTCACAGATTATTAATTCGTCCCCACTGGAATCCACCATATCAGGTCCCTGTGTACTTTCTGGAGGCAATTGCTGCTGGTGAATGTCTCCATGGAGGAATTGATTATAATTCATTTTAATGAACATCATCTTCTCCACATTTTCTGGAAGTAACCTCGTACGCCGATTGCTGACAAGGTGAGCGGCGGCACTAAACACTCTTTCGGAGTACACACTGGAGGGAGGGCAACTTAGGTAGAATAAAGCCAGTTTGTGCAAGGGCCTCCAAATTGCCTCTTTTCCCTGCCAGTATACGTACGGACTGTCTGACGTGCCTACTTGGATGCGGTCACTCATATAATCCTCCACCATTCTTTCAATGGTGAGAGAATCATATGCAGTGACAGTAGACGACATGTCAGTAATCGTTGGCAGGTCCTTCAGTCCGGACCAGATGTCAGCATCAGCAGTCGCTCCAGACTGCCCTGCATCACCGCCAGCAGGTGGGCTCGGAATTCGTAGCATTTTCCTCGCACCCCCAGTTGCGGGAGAATGTGAAGGAGGAGATGTTGACAGGTCGCGTTCCGCTTGACTTGACAATTTTCTCACCAGCAGTTCTTTGAACCCCTGCAGACTTGTGTCTGCCGGAAAGAGAGATCCAACGTAGGTTTTAAATCTAGGATCGAGCACGGTGGCCAAAATGTAGTGCTCTGATTTCAACAGATTGACCACACGTGAATCCTGGTTAAGCGAATGAAGGGCTCCATCCACAAGTCCCACATGCCTAACGGAATCGCTCTGTTTTAGCTCCTCCTTCAATGCCTCCATCTTCTTCTGCAAAAGCCTGATGAGGGGAATGACCTGACTCAGGCTGGCAGTGTCTGAACTGACTTCACGTGTGGCAAGTTCAAAGGGCAGCAGAACCTTGCACAACGTTGAAATCATTCTCCACTGCGCTTGAGACAGGTGCATTCCACCTCCTTTGCCTATATCGTGGCCAGATGTATAGGCTTGAATGGCCTTTTGCTGCTCCTCCATCCTCTGAAGCATATAGAGGGTTGAATTCCACCTCGTTACCACCTCTTGCTTCAGATGATGGCAGGGCAGGTTCAGGTTTTTTTGGTGGTGCTCCAGTCTTCTGTACGCGGTGCCTGTACGCCGAAAGTGGCCCGCAATTCGTCTGGCCACCGACAGCATCTCTTGCACGCCCCTGTCGTTTTTTAAATAATTCTGCACCACCAAATTCAAGGTATGTGCAAAACATGGGACGTGCTGGAATTTGCCCAGATGTAATGCACGCACAATATTGCTGGCGTTGTCCGATGCCACAAATCCCCAGGAGAGTCCAATTGGGGTAAGCCATTCTGCGATGATCTTCCTCAGTTGCCGTAAGAGGTTTTCAGCTGTGTGCGTATTCTGGAAAGCGGTGATACAAAGCGTAGCCTGCCTAGGAATGAGTTGGCGTTTGCGAGATGCTGCTACTGGTGCCGCCGCTGCTGTTCTTGCAGCGGGAGGCAATACATCTACCCAGTGGGCTGTCACAGTCATGTAGTCCTGAGTCTGCCCTGCTCCACTTGTCCACATGTCCGTGGTTAAGTGGACATTGGGTACAACTGCATTTTTTAGGACACTGGTGAGTCTTTTTCTGACGTCCGTGTACATTCTCGGTATTGCCTGCCTAGAGAAGTGGAACCTAGATGGTATTTGGTAACGGGGGCACATTACCTCAAGAAATTGTCTAGTTCCCTGTGAACTAACGGCGGATACCGGACGCACGTCTAACACCAACATAGTTGTCAAGGCCTCAGTTATCCGCTTTGCAACAGGATGACTGCTGTGATATTTCATCTTCCTCGCAAAGGACTGTTGGACAGTCAATTGCTTACTGGAAGTAGTACAAGTGGTCTTCCGACTTCCCCTCTGGGATGATGATCGACTCCCAGCAGCAACAACAGCAGCGCCAGCAGCAGTAGGCGTTACACTCAAGGATGCATCGGAGGAATCCCAGGCAGGAGAGGACTCGTCAGACTTGCCAGTGACATGGCCTGCAGGACTATCGGCTTTCCTGGGTAAAGAGGAAATTGACACTGAGGGAGTTGGTGGTGTGGTTTGCGCGAGCTTGGTTACAAGAGGAAGGTATTTACTGGTCAGTGGACTGCTTCCGCTGTCGCCCAAAGTTTTTGAACTTGTCACTGACTTATTATGAATGCGCTGCAGGTGACGTATAAGGGAGGATGTTCCGAGGTGGTTAACGTCCTTACCCCTACTTATTACAGCTTGACAAAGGCAACACACGGCTTGACACCTGTTGTCCGCATTTCTGTTGAAATACTTCCACACTGAAGAGCTGATTTTTTTTGTATTTTCACCAGGCATGTCAATGGCCATATTCCTCCCACGGACAACAGGTGTCTCCCCGGGTGCCTGACTTAAACAAACCACCTCACCATCAGAATCCTCCTTGTCAATTTCCTCCCCAGCGCCAGCAACACCCATATCCTCATCCTGGTGTACTTCAACACTGACATCTTCAATTTCACTATCAGGAACTGGACTGCGGGTGCTCCTTTCAACACTTGCAGGGGGCGTGCAAATGGTGGAAGGCGCAAGCTCTTCCCGTCCAGTGTTGGGAAGGTCAGGCATCGCAACCGACACAATTGGACTCTCCTTTGGAATTTGTGATTTCGAAGAACGCACAGTTCTTTGCTGTGCTTTTGCCGCAAGTCTTTTCTTTTTTCTAGCGAGAGGATGAGTGCTTCCATCCTCATGTGAAGCTGAACCACTAGCCATGAACATAGGCCAGGGCCTCAGCCGTTCCTTGCCACTCCGTGTCGTAAATGGCATATTGGCAAGTTTACGCTTCTCCTCAGACGCTTTTAATTTTGATTTTTGGGTCATTTTTTTACTGATCTTTTGTGTTTTGGATTTTACATGCTCTGTACTATGACATTGGGCATCGGCCTTGGCAGACGACGTTGATGGCATTTCATCGTCTCGGCCATGACTAGTGGCAGCAGCTTCAGCATGAGGTGGAAGTGGATCTTGATCTTTCCCTATTTTTTTTAACCTCCACATTTTTGTTCTCCATATTTTGCGCACAACTAAAAGCCACCACAGGTATACAATGTAGATGGATGGATAGTATACTATTATTACTTATACTTATGGACGACGAGTGACGACACAGAGGTAGGTACAGCCGTGGCCTACCGTACTGCTGCTTAGTGCTTATATATATAATATACTGTATAACGGACCTGGTGGACACTGTCAGCAGACTGCTAAACAAACTAGTATGAAGAAAGAAAAAAAAACACCACAGGTAAACAATGTAGATGGATGGATAGTATAGTATTACTTATACTTATGGACGACGAGTGCACTGATGACACAGAGGTAGGTACAGCCGTGGCCTACCGTACTGCTGCTTAGTGCTTATATATATAATATACTGTATAACGGACCTGGTGGACACTGTCAGCAGACTGCTAAACAAACTAGTATGAATAAAGAGAAAAAAAACACCACAGGTATACAATGTAGATGGATGGATAGTATAGTATTACTTATACTTATGGACGACGAGTGCACTGACGACACAGGGGTAGGTACAGCCGTGGCCTACCGTACTGCTGCTTAGTGCTTATATATATAATATACTGTATAACGGACCTGGTGGACACTGTCAGCAGACTGCTAAACAAACTAGTATGAAGAAAGAAAAAAAAAACACCACAGGTATACAATGTAGATGGATGGATAGTATAGTATTACTTATACTTATGGACGACGAGTGCACTGACGACACAGAGGTAGGTACAGCCGTGGCCTACCGTTCTGCTGCTTAGTGCTTATATATATAATATACTGTATAACGGACCTGGTGGACACTGTCAGCAGACTGCTAAGCAAATTAGTATGAAGAAAGAAAAAAAAAACACCACAGGTATACAATGTAGTTGGATGGATAGTATTAGTATTACTTATGGACGACGAGTGCACTGATGACACAGAGGTAGGTACAGCCGTGGCCTACCGTACTGCTGCTTAGTGCTTATATATATAATATACTGTATAACGGACCTGGTGGATACTGTCAGTAGACTGCTAAACAAACTAGTATGAAGAAAGAAAAAAAAAACACCACAGGTATACAATGTAGATGGATGGATAGTATAGTATTACTTATACTTATGGACGACGAGTGCACTGACGACACAGAGGTAGGTACAGCCGTGGCCTACCGTACTGCTGCTTAGTGCTTATATATATAATATACTGTATAACGGACCTGGTGGACACTGTCAGCAGACTGCTAAACAAACTAGTATGAAGAAAGAAAAAAAAAAACACCACAGGTATACAATGTAGATGGATGGATAGTATAGTATTACTTATACTTATGGACGACGAGTGCACTGACGACACAGAGGTAGGTACAGCCGTGGCCTACCGTACTGCTGCTTAGTGCTTATATATATAATATACTGTATAACGGACCTGGTGGACACTGTCAGCAGACTGCTAAACAAACTAGTATGAAGAAAGAAAAAAAAAACACCACAGGTATACAATGTAGATGGATGGATAGTATTAGTATTACTTATACTTATGGACGACGAGTGCACTGACGACATAGAGGTAGGTACAGCCGTGGCCTACCGTACTGCTGCTTAGTGCTTATATATATATAATATACTGTATAACGGACCTGGTGGACACTGTCAGCAGACTGCTAAACAAACTAGTATGAAGAAAGAAAAAAAAAACACCACAGGTATACAATGTAGATGGATGGATAGTATAGTATTACTTATACTTATGGACGACGAGTGCACTGACGACACAGAGGTAGGTACAGCCGTGGCCTACCGTACTGCTGCTTAGTGCTTATATATATAATATACTGTATAACGGACCTGGTGGACATTGTCAGCAGACTGCTAAACAAACTAGCATGAAGAAAGAAAAAAAAAAACACCACAGTGTTTTTCAGGCAGACAAACGTATACTGGACTGGTGGTCACTGTCAGCAAAACTGTGCACTGTACTCCTGCTATAACTGCTCCCCAGTCCCCACAATTAGGCAGTGTGAGCAGTGCACTCAGCACAGATATATCATGCAGCAGTGCAGCACACTGAGTGAGCACAGATATGGTGGAGACTTTTTTTCAGGCAGAGAAACAAAGGATTAAACTAATCAAAACCCTGCACTGTACTCCCTAACAGCTGCTCCCCGTCCCCCCAATTATAACTAACTAAGTCACTCTGTGTTCTACTATAACGGAGAGGACGCCAGCCACGTCCTCTCCCTATCAATCTCAATGCACGTGTGAAAATGGCGGCGACGCGCGGCTCTCTTACATAAAATCCGAGTCTCGCGAGAATCCGACAGCGGGATGATGACGTTCGGGCGCGCTCGGGTTAACCGAGCAAGGCGGGAGGATCCGAGTCGCTCGGACCCGTGTAAAAAAAAGGTGAAGTTCGGGCGGGTTCGGATTCCGAGGAACCGAACCCGCTCATCACTAGTATTATCCCAATAAAACATAAAATAGGATTTTAATTACCTACTGGTAAATCCTTTTCTCGTAGTCTGTAGAGGATACTGGGGTCCACATTAGTACCATGGGGTATAGACGGGTCCACTAGGAGCCTTGGGCACTTTAAGAAATCAATAGTGTGCACTGGCTCCTCCCTCTATGCCCCTCCAACCAGACTCAGTCTAGAAATTGTGTCCGAGGAGACGGACATATCCTGAGGAAGGATGGAACAGAACAGTGGTGAGATTCGAACCAGCACACACAAACAAGAGGAAAGCCATGCTAACCAAACTTGAAAAGCAACAGCTGAACCAACAACAATACTTAACGAAGTAACAGTGCAGGAAACAGGAAGCACTGGGCTGGCGGCCAGTATCCTCTACGGACTATGAGAAAAGGATTTACCAGTAGGTAATTAAAATCCTATTTTCTCTTACGTCCTAGAGGATACTGGGGTCCACATTAGTACCATGGGGATGTACCAAAGCTCCCAAACCGGGTGGGAGAGTGCTGAAGTTCCTGCAGAATTGATTGACCAAACTGAAGGTCCTCAGAGGCCAAAGTTTAGAACTTGTAGAACTTAGCAAACGTGTTCGACGCTGACCAAGTAGCTGCTCAGCAGAGCTGTAAAGCCGAGACACCCCAGGCAGCCGCCCAGGAAGAACCCACTGATCTAGTAGAGTGGTCCTGTACTTTAGGAACCGGCAATCCTGCCGTAGAATAAGCCTGCTGGATAGTACACCTGATCCAGCGAGCAATAGACTGCTTTGAAGCAGGACACCCAATTTTCTTGGGATCATAGGGGGTCATTCCGAGTTGATCGCTTGCTGCCGTTTTTTGCAGCACAGCGAACAGGTTACTACTACGCATGCGTATGCACCGCAATGCGCAGGCGCGTCATACGGGTACAAAGCGAATCGTTGCTGGGCGATGGATTTAATGAAGAGTCCATTCAACACATGCTGATCGCAAGGAGATTGACAGGAAGATGGCATTTATGGGTGCCAACTGACCATTTTCAGGGAGTGTTTGGAAAAACACAGGCGTTTGCAGGGCGGGTGTCTGACGTCAATTCCAGGACAAAAAAAACTGAAGTGATCACAAGGGCTAAGTAAGTCCAGAGCTACTCAGAAACTGTAAAACACTTTTTTGTCCCTCTCGGCTGCACACGCATTCGCACACTTGCAAAGCGAAAATACACTCCCCCGTGGGCGGCGACTATGCGTTTGCACGGCTGCTAAAAGTAGCTAGCGAGCGATCAACTCGGAATGACCCCATAGAGAACAAACAGCGAGTCCGACTTTCTGTGACGGACTGTCCGCATCACATACATTTTCAAAGCCCTCACAGCATCCAAGGACTTTGCGGAAGCAGAGGTGTCTGTAAGCACCGGAACCACAATAGGTTGGTTGATATGAAACGCAGACACCACCTTAGGAAGAAATTGCTGACGCGTTCTGAGTTCAGCTCTATCTTCATGAAAAATCAAATAGGAGCTTTTATGAGACAACGCCCCCAGTTCTGACACACGCCTAGCGGAAGCCAAGGCCAACAGTGTAACGGTCTTCCACGTAAGAAACTTTACGTCAACCTCCTGTAAAGGCTCAAACCGTTCCGATTGTAGGAACAGCAACACCACGTTGAGATCCCAAGGTGCAGAACACCCTTCAAGAATGTCTGAACCTCAGGGAGGGAAGCCATTTGTTTCTGGAAGAAAATTAATATGGCTGAAATCTGGTCTTCCAAGGAGCCCAAACGTAGGCCCACATCCACACCTGACTGTAGAAAAAGAAGGAAACGTCCCAGTTGAAATTCCACTGTAGGAAATTTCCTGTTTTCACACCACGCGACATATTTTTTCCAAATACGATGGTAATCTTTAGATGTTACCCCTTTCCTGGCCTGGATCAGGGTAGGAATAGCCTTGTCCGGGATCCCCTTCCGGGCTAGAATCTGCCACTCAACCTCCATGCCGTCAAACTTGCTAAGTCTTGATAAACGAACGGCCCCTGTTGTTGAAGATCCTCGCAAAGAGGCAGAGGCCACGGGTCCTCTAGGAGCATCCCCAGTAGATCCGCGTACCATGCCCTTATTGGCCAGTCCAGAGCAATGATAATGGCTTGAACCCTTTCCCTTTTTATTCTTTTGAGAATTCTTGGGATCAATGGAACACGTAAACCATCTGGTAGATGCATGGATCCACCAGAGCGTCCACCGCCGCTGCTTGTGGGTCCCTCGACCTGGAACAATACCGTGTGAGCTTCTTGTTGAGATGAGAGGCCATCATGTTTATTTGTGGAATCCCCCACCGACGAGTCAAGGACTCGAACACATGCGGGTGAAGTCCCCACTCTCCTGGGTGGAGGTCGTGTCTGTAGGGAGACACAGAAATGGAGCCAGCCACACCGCGCCCTTTTAGCCAAGTAAAACTTAGCTGGGTCCCCACACTAAGTCCCTCAATAGGGCTTAGTATTCTACAACACTCCCCTCCTTCTAAGACCCACTAGTACAGCTGAGGAAACGTGGAGTCTTTGTGGAGGAGCTGCGCTTCCTTGTGATGCCCGTCAGTGCAAGCTGCAGAGGGAAAATGGCGCTGGTGAGCTGCTGCATCCGCTCATAGTGAAGCCCCGCTTCTGTAATGGCGCGAGGTCTTGTTTTATATAACAGAGGGTTAGAACCCTTGTTAAGTTATGCCAGTGGGTATCATTGGTGGCTCAGTGCGCCCCCCACAGCATGTCCTCCTGAGCCTCCCGGAGCGCAGTCTGCATGTCAGCGCTGCATTCCTACCCTTGTGCTGCCATTCCCGCCGGTGACCCGCTAACCGGGACGCCGGCGTTCTACTCATCATTCTTCTTTCTTCTGGCTCTATTAGGGGTGGCGGCGTGCTGTGGGAGAGTATGCTCGCCGTGGTGGGGCTTGCGAATGACTCCCTCAGGAGCACAGTGTCCTGTCAGTGGAGAAACGGGACAATTAACTCTTTAGGAAGTTGGGCCGTTCTCCCCACTAAGTCCCACGAAGCAGGCATGCTGGTGCCACCCAGCAATGCCTGTAAAACAACAAACAGAAAATATATGTAGAAAACGCTTCAGGAGCATGACCTGCTCCTCCGGGCACATTTTCTGAACTGAGTCTGGTGGGAGGGGCATAGAGGTAGGAGCCAGTGCACACTATTGATTTCTTAAAGTACCCAAGGTTCCTAGTGGACCCGTCTGTACCCCATGGTACTAATGTGGACCCCAGTATCCTCTAGGACGTAAGAGAAATATACTAGCCGCCAGGTGGAGACGTGCACTAATTATAACCTAATGCTAACCAATAGCTGCACACCAAATAGATTGCCACCTCTCTTTCCCAAAAAAAGTGTTGTAACTTTTGAACCAATTTTGCTATTTCAAATCTGTTTGCAGCAATAAACTTTTCAGCAAATTGTGATGTTGTTTGACATGTTACACGACCCCCTTTCCATTTGAAAAAACTGACTTAAATTCAAGATGGCCAATTTCAAGATGGTGCCCATGTTCGGTACATACCCTAAAAGATAACCCACCTCACCCATACCTTACTAGACTATTCAGAGATAAAATAATGACCAAAGTTCATATGGAATCCACGTTAGCTTTAGAAGGTATATAGGGGCAGATTCAGACCTGATCGCAGCAGCAAATTTGTTCTCTAATGGACAAAACCATGTGCACTGCTGGTGAGGCAGTTGTAACATGTGCAGAGAGAGAGTTAGATTTGGGCGGGTTATATTGTTTCTGTGCAGGGTAAATACTGGCTGCTTTATTTTTACACTGCAATTTAGATTTCAGTTTGAACACACCCCACCCAAATTCAGGGCAATGTAGGCCCTTGCACTGGGCCCCCTACCCATCCTCCAGCGGTAGGGGTGGGGGGTGCTATCAGCGACAGCTTTGATGTGACGCGGGTGGTAGGGGGTGCTTAATACGTAGGGTAAGAGTGGATAGTGGAGTGGGCTTAATTTTCTGGTGGGAGGGCAGCTTGCTTGACTGCAGATATCTCAAGTTCCTGAAAGTAGATTTCTTAGCTTTGAATGGGATAAAAAACTGAAGAGTCACACTTTTCAGGAGGTACTGGGGATTTGGGGATCAGAGTTCAGGAGCCAGAGCAATCCACCAATGAAAATATAAAACTGCATATTAGGCATGTGGAGCTGGAGCAGGGACCAGCTGCTTGAAGGCTGATATCTCTGGTTCTGGGCATAGTAGAGACAAACTGACAGTATCCACCACAAGGGGAGAGTCCCAGCTTTTGGACTATGCCCTCAGAAAAACTCTAAGTCAGACAGAACCCGAGATATCAGGCTGGGAAGAGCAATTAACAGGCTTGGATTGGGACCACTGCTTTCAAGTTGGGTATCTCCAGTTCCCTAGGGCCGATTTTAAAAAATCTGGTACCCCTGGAAAGAGGAGACCCTCAGCTATCAGCCTAGGACCCTTATACTCCTTGGGAAAGAGCCCATACAAAAAGACGGCCTTGCCCATATCTAAATCTCTCTGCACATTTTACATCTGCCCCACCTGCAGTGCAACATGGTTTTACCCTTTAGAGAACAATTTTGCTGCTGCGATCAGGTCTGAATTAGGCCCATAGTCTCACCAAAGTAATAAAAAATATATCCAGAGGTGTAGTTCAGTGAATGTGTGGCTGTTCATTTCAATTGCGATCGCTTCAAAGTTAGCGTTCACATATCTCAATGAATAGATTATTTATTTATTACCAGTTATTTATATAGCGCACACATATTCCGCAGCACTTTACAGAGAATATTTGGCCATTCACATCGGTCCCTGCCCCAGTGGAGCTTACAATCTATATTCCTTACCACATGTACACGCGCACACATTCATACTAGGGTTCATTTTTGTTGGGATCCAATTGACCTACCAGTATATTTTTGGATTGTGGGAGGTAATCGGAGGAAACCCACGCAAGTACGGAGAGAATATACAAACTCCGCACAGGTAGAGCCATGGTGGGAAATGTACCCATGACCTCAGTGCTGAGAGGAAGTAATGCTAACCATTATACCATCCGTACTGCCCTATAGATCATCACCAAGGGTTGTTATCTTGAACTTGACACAATTCCTTGTGAATACAGGGGGTAATTCAGATCTGATCGTACGATCAGTTTCTCTGACATGCGGGGGGACGCACAGCACAGGGCTAATCTGCCCCGCATGTCAGGACATACCCCCCCCACACCCCCCGCAAGGGTGCAAAAGCATTGCACAGAGGAGATGCTTTTGCACCTTGCGAGTAGCTCCCTGCACGCAGCCGCCGTGGCCCACCCACACAACGGTCTGGACAGATCTGCGTTGTCCAGACTGTGCCCCGCCAACGGCGTTCTAACGACGTTGGCCTTCCTCTTCCCGCCCCGAGACGGCCTCTGCCTGTCAATCAGGCAGAGGCGATCGCAGCCCTGAGATGCTGTTAGTATCTTACTGGGCTCCCGGGGGGCGCACTCTGTAATGGGCTTCAGACTGCGATCACTGCCCCTGCAGCAATCTAGTCTGAAGTAGGCTCACAGTCTGCTTCCATTCTGAGCCTGAGAACATTTCTGCACCAATAGTCACAGCGGTGTATGAACGGCAAGTCGCCTGTAGTCCTCAGCAATACAGTGTGCGTTGATGAATGAATCTGCTCGGACACAGGGCCCAATTCCCTAAGGATTGCAAATGCAAAGCTGCTCGCAGCAGCTTTGCAATTACAGTCCTTAGCAATGCAAATGTGAAAGGTGGTGCATACCGCCTCCTCCTTGCATTTGTGATGCAATTGCATCTCGGATGAACAGGCTGAGTGAGCTTAAGCTTTCTCAGCCTTGCCATCGCAGTGTGACTTCCATTATTATTGAATGCGTTCTGGGCGACATTTTGCCACCCAGAATCGCATTGCACGCGCACAGTTACCACTTCCAAGGAGGGTTCCCGGGGAAACCCCTGCCGGCCTGCAATGCGATATGTAGCCCATAGGCTGCAATGGGCTACCCGGCTAGCCCCAGTGACCAATATCCAGAATGCTTTGCATTACAGCGGGAGTGGTCTCCTCTGGACCACTTTTAGAAAGTAACTATGGATACTGTCTAAAAAAAATTTGGTAATTAGGCAAAAAAGAAGGTGCAGATCACCTGTTTAAATGAAAATAAAAAAATAGATATACAAACGTTTTCATTTGCATTCTGGTTTTAATGCAATCTAGACATCTTGTAAAATAATATCAGTCAAATCTAGAAAGTGGGGTAAATAAATAATAAACCTCACTTACCTGCACTCCCTCGATACTATTTTATTTCACCTAACTCCAAGTAAAACTACTAAATAAATGTTTATGGGTAGAGTAGTCTTTTAAGAAATATCTGCTGTCATTGTCACCACTGTAATACTCAGGTTTAATATATCAGTTGCATCATATGCATTAATATGTTATGATCTGTTTCTATTGGATCAGCTTGCCATGTTTTCCAGCATTCCCAGTTCATTTCAGATTTTTTCATGTTTCTCTGTGTTCAGCTGCAGTATAATGAGGAGTTTTGTCTGTGTGTGTAGCTGAACAGGTGCATTGAGTCTCCTCATCAGAGGGCCTGGTTTCCCTGGCTGCTCTGATTGGGCATTGTCTCCTATATATTTGTTTCCTGCCCCTCATTCCTTGCTGGTCATAGTTCCTGGTTGCTGTGAGAGGCTTTGTCACTGTGTTCCAGTCTCTGGCTGCAGAATTCTCACCTGCCTCTCAGCATCCATCGACAGTGTCAGCTCCTAACTGTCATTTTTTAAACCCAGCCTGTGACATGGCAGTTAGGATCTGATAGGCTGGTCCTTTATCACCTTCGCTTTATCACTTCGTATATATCACTTCACCAAGCTTAATAAATCTGCCCCACAATCTCACGCTTAGGATGATGGGAGAAAAAGAAAAGACAATACAGTATCAGTCACAATGTGCGTGAACTATAATATTTATTCATTTGCACTGAGGTACTGTCTTGACTATAATTATATTTTATCTGCTTATTTGTGTGAGTTCACTCTGCATCAGCTCTTATATGTGTACATACAGATTGCTTAAATATCAATTTACAAACAGATTGGATCCAGATAACTCTAGTAAACACTTTATTAGCATTATCTAAACATTTGAATAGTATTATCGAAAAATTAAACGACCACAATTTTAGAATTCTTAAATAGTTTAACAATTCCCACTTACAGATGGGTCCATGTTTATCTTGACCTTTAATAGGATTAAGTGAGACTCGGCAGTTGGACTTAGGGGGATATCCAATTAGGCCTGATAAGTATTTTTCTCCCGAGTTCTGGCTGTCACGTGGTACATTTTTCGTGTGCTATCTTTTCGACGTATCCTTTTATACACTTTCCGCCACATTTCTAACCGAATTTTTTTCGCTTGTTTTTCTATCTCCGGAAAAAGTTTCACAATGGAAAAGTATACTGTTATCGCAAAAATGGTATCTAATTAGAGGCGAGTAATAAGTTTTCGGACGAATTAGCCCGTTTTTTCCACGTAATGATTTCACCTACTCAGACATGGTGAAATGTGGTGGGAATGTTTTATTTTTGTTTCTATTCTTATGTCATTTCAAAGGTTTAATTTTTTTATAGCAGTACCTGGTTTTTTTTTTTTTTATTCCCTGAAGTATGTATTTTTTATGATATTTTAAAATTAATATTAAACTGTAAAATCCCATAATGCTTTGAGATCCTGCTGACAGGATGACACCTTCCTGACAGGATATTGTCACTCCTTCATGGGACTGGGAGAAAGCACACAGCATTTTACAGTCTGCTGGTTCTTGTTTTTTTTTTTTTTACAATTTGCGTTTTTTTATATAACGTGCTTTTTATATAGCTGTCTACAAGCATGGAGCCTTTCACTGATGATATTTGGATGCTAATGATCCACGCTAGTGTGGCTACACAGCAGGTCATGGCAGATGAAGAAAGTGATGAGGTAAATGTTCCATGTGGTGATTCAGTTCGTGTTTGCATTCCACGTCCACACCATTATCGTACTAGGCGTGTGCTGGAGGGTATCCCTGAGACGGAGGTGATACAATTGTATCGCCTATCCCCTCGGGCGATCTATTCGCTGTACGAGCTGTTGGAGCCGGACATGGAACCTCGGGTACCCACTAATCATGCTGTTAGTGGGATGAGCAAACTACTGTTTGCTCTTCATTTTTTGGCGTCAGGCACTTTTCAGCCAACATTGTCCCAAACAGTCGGTGTTGCGCAATCGTCTTTTTCGTGGATTTTAACACAGGTCCTCAAGGCATTCCGAAAATGACGACCCAGTTTATCAAATTTACAGTAACGGACAGCGAAAGATCTGAGACAAAATTGGCCTTTTACCAAAATAATCGGTTTCCCAATATGCTGGGCGCAATTGACTGTACCCATGTGGCACTCGCACCACCCAGGGATTCGGAGGAATGTTTTCGAAATCGAAAGCACTTTCATTCGATGAACGTTCAGATGGTTTGCGATGCCAAAATGATGATCACCAATCTCCTTGTGGGTTTTCCTGGGTCGGCCCACGACTCCTTTATTCTAAGTCAGTCATCGTTGGCTCATGATTTTGAATCCGGCAAGATCCCAGATGGCTGGCTGTTGGGTAAAAAAAGAGGCGATCTCCCAGCGATGCTATATACACGTTCCAAATCGATGAGACTCTTGTTCCTCAAACAAAGAACATATTGTACAACATATTTGTTAGTTGCTCTGAATGTGTCCACAAATGACTTCCAAGGTCGTCACTCCCGGCAACTGACCTGTGCTAAATGCGATGCGTTCCCATAAAGGTTTCTTTAACACTTTAAATAGTCTTCCAACCCACGACTTATCTACACCAGGCTTACCTTAAATATAAGCCCTATGTGCAATGAAAGGTATCTTTTTCCAGTCCTGTTATTGGTATCCAGTCATTACGTTCTCTCCACACGAAGAGTTTCCAATGACAGCAGATATGGTGAAAACAATGTCTTTTTTATTCCAAAAATCGTTTCCCCAAACAATAGGGATAAAAACAGTTCACAAAATAAAAACAATAAAACAAAATCAAAGGGGTACCCTGTTTTTAAAAGAACAAGGGCCACTTCCAATGGTACCGGTAGGATGGACTAGGTAAATTTTACCAACTTTGAGGGATTCATAAGGGAAAAAATTACCCACAAGATGATGCCAACCACCATGGAAGATAGCTGCCCAGGGTCCTCCTTTAAATAACCAACGCATTTCGGATTAACAATCCTTCCTCAGGGTATGCAGTGGAAGTGACCCTCTAGTCTTTTTATACCTGTCTGACTATGTCACATGTCCACTATAGCCAATCGGGTTCCACTGTTTCTAAAAAGGCTTACAATTACCACATATTTATCTAAAAATGTCATAAAACGTTCGCATATGTATACATCACCATATTAAGCTGTCTAATGTCCTTAAATAACTAACATAAATCCATAAAAAATCGTTATTTCATATAATTGGTTAAATGCATAATCTGATACAGATCACTGGAACAATCCTTCATTATAGGGAGACATCCCTCATCCCGGGTATGAGTAGCCACAATTTACATAAGGTCCATAGATCATGTGACACCACGTGTGTCCGCCCGGAAGTCCCTCTCCGCCTTGTGTATGTTGGTTTCCTAGGAGACCGCACGTCTCCTCTCCCCGCCGTCTATAGCAAATAGCAGCCGGAAGTATTCATCACGTGAATCATCTCACTTCCGGTGACTGGACCGCAATGCGGAAGTCCAGTGCCGTCCATTGAACCGCAAAGCAACGTTGTCCTCCATCCGTATACAATGGAAACAAAGGCAAATGTCAGTGTTTTATATTCCACCTCATAACCTTTATATTCATACAAAATACATTATATAATCCCGGAATCCCGTTGATCTCATGAAATATTCCCACATATCACTATTTATGTTGATATAGATATTGTACCCTGTATCTTCTCCCTATATGGGTGTTGAAATAATTTACATATACTCATTAATAGGATCATCCTCAATATGCAAATGAGGATTCCCTTCTCATTATTTACTGTGCACTTTGTTTCCTAATGCAAACTGATAATATTCCACAAATTTCTTTATCAAAATAATACATCCAGACCAAAGGAAAATCTACAAGAACCACTTGGTCTCAAAGTCTAAATTGAGACCTTTTGGATATAATGTTTTAAGTTCGTAGATCTTCCTCATTTCGGCCTTAGCTAGTCTTTCTTCATCGTCGTTTCTACGCCAATTAGGATGAATACTCATAATGGCGCAGAAACTCACAAGATGACTATTATTGCAGCTATGTACATTTTTAAAATGTTGAGACACACTATGTGTCTCCAGGCCTTTTTTGATATTGCGGACGTGTTCCGACATCCTAACCTTCAGTGCCCTGGTCGTGCGCCCTACATACTGTGTGCCACGGAGGAAAAAACGGACAGCGCTGAGTTCCAGGGAATATATGAGACGATGAGAGCCGACATTCAAAATTAGTACATATTTATTAGTGTTATAGATCAGATAAAAATAAAGTATGAAGATAAAAACTGCAGATAGCCTAAAAACAAATATTATAAATCACCTCTGTATACTCCGTGTCTGGACATAAAATGAGCATAGGTTCGTATCATTAATGAATGAAGAAATTGTCCATAATTGATATGACCGGTAAGTGCCTTGCAAATAGCCGGCAAATAAGGATGTGAAGGCAGTCCCGGATGGTGGCTAACTAAGTATGAACACAGAGCCGCTGGCGTAGTGTTTAATTCAAACCACCTGGTTCAAGGTATATTATTTTACCTCTCCTGTGGGCTGGTGATGGGCCGAGCGTCCTCGGCCTGATGTCCTGCGATGCCCACTTGCGCTATGCAGCGTGATGGAGGTTCAAATGATATCCCAGGTGTAAAGGATAATGCCAGCGTTGTGTTGTAGTGCCGCGGTCAGCGGTGGTGGGAGGCTTGGAGGCACTCGTACCGGAGCAAGGCAGACGGAGTATCAGTGGTAACACCGGAGTAGAGGTGAGCTGGAGGCGGAGTCCTAACGCGTTTCGTCACGTTCCACGTGACTTTGTCAAAGGTATGCTACATTCACACTCTAAAAGGTATACACAATTCTTGGTAGAACAGGTCAGGAACTGTCTAATGGGATATACCAAATTGGTCTGTGTGGATCTATATTCCGTTATTTTACTACCACTGCCTCTACAGCTTCGGCACATAATGCACATACCGCATCTATAGAAGCCTTTTGATCTAACCCTAGTTTGCATTTTTGGGGCAACCACCACACTACTCACGACATTTTTTTTTAGATTCTTAGCTTTCCTATACACAAAGCTAGGGTGGACCGATATGTGCTCTTTTAACATGGGGTCTCTAATCAGAATATCCCAATGTTGTCTCAGAATTTTCTCAATCTGTTTATGCTGGCTATTAAAATCTGTTACAAATGATATCCCCCTATTGTTAATGGTATCCTTCTGTTTATCCCTACTCTCATTTAAACATGTATTCCTATCCAAATTTGCACCAAGATCTCTAGCTGTTCTTATGACTCCTAAATCATATCCTTTCAAGAGCACATATCGGTCCACCCTAGCTTTGTGTATAGGAAAGCTAAGAATCTAAAAGAAAATGTCGTGAGTAGAGTAGATCTACCAAGAATTGTGTATACCTTTTAGAGTGTGAATGTGGCACACAGTATGTAGGGCGCACGACCAGGGCATTGAAGGTTAGGATGGCGGAACACGTCCGCAATATCAAAAAAGGCCTGGAGACACATAGTGTGTCTCAACATTTTAAAAATGTACATAGCTGCAATATTAGTCATCTTGTGAGTTTCTGCGCCATTATGAGTATTCATCCTAATTGGCGTAGAAACGACGATGAAGAAAGACTAGCTAAGGCCGAAATGAGGAAGATCTACGAACTTAAAACATTATATCCAAAAGGTCTCAATTTAGACTTTGAGACCAAGTGGTTCTTGTAGATTTTCCTTTGGTCTGGATGTATTCTTTTGATAAAGACATTTGTGGAATATTATCAGTTTGCATTAGGAAACAAAGTGCACAGTAAATAATGAGAAGGGAATCCTCATTTGCATATTGAGGATGATCCTATTAATGAGTATATGTAAATTATTTCAACACCCATATAGGGAGAAGATACAGGGTACAATATCTATATCAACATAAATAGTGATATGTGGGAATATTTCATGAGATCAACGGGATTCCGGGATTATATAATGTATTTTGTATGAATATAAATCCCCTTGATGTCAAAATTCCTTATTTAAGGCTGACTGTCCGGCCTTCATTTCCAGCCTTTGGTTTCACTCCTGGTCTGTCCCTTGTTGGTGAGTATCCCATTGGCAGTGGGGTTCTCCGGCGGAGCTGTGGTGTGTGGGTGGGTGTGCTTGCTGTACAAGCTAACATAAATATTTAACCTTTCTCCTACCTTTGTCATGCGTGTGCGCGTGTGTCCCCTGCACAGGTGTACCCCTATACTGGCTTATCCTCCTGGGCTGTCGAGCCAATGTCTTCCCTCCCACACCGCCTTCCTGACTGGGCATGCAGAAGGGTCCTGATCCTAAGCTGACTCACCTGGATCCATGCTGTTCGGCCTTCATTTCCAGCCTTTGGTGTCACTCCTGGTCTGTCCCTTGTTGGTGAGTATCCAATTGGTAATGGTGGGTGGGGGGTGGACTGCGGGGGACAGGCCGGTAAAGATTGGGTATCTTCCACAGTTATCAAGTGCTTGTTACAACCCACCCTTAACTATTGTAATCCAATATAAAATTTGGAAGTAGGATTGGTGACAGAGTGGATAAATAAGAATTTCATATTACTCTTTCTGCTTTTTTTATGTATCACTTCTGAACCTTTACTATATTCCGTGGCATATATGGTGACCTTATATTTACAATTTTTCTAAAATGTCTGTGTATTTACAATAAGACCCTCAAAAGAATGCATTCAGACTGCATTAAAAATGACTTGGACAATAATGAGTACCTGTACAGAGGCTGTTATGAATATGCGCCTTATAATGTGTTCTACTCTAGAATGTTTATTCATTGCCTTTACACATGTTAAACTAATTAAACTTTATATTATTTAACTCAACAGTATCTGGAAAAGGAGAGCCGCAACTTTACAAAGATGTGTTTACCGTGGCCATTCTATTGCTGAACTGTCCCCTAATCATTCAAATACACATTTTACTGCATTAATAGTTATCAGCTGTCTACTTTGATAAAGAAACAAACAGTTTTGGGAATCTAAAGTGATTTTTATTTTACAAAAACCTTTTCAAAATACTTTTTTTTAATTTCATTTCCATTTCCATAAACAGCAAAAATACTTCAGCACAAAGTGCAATGAAACTGTTTTTCAAACTCCAGAAATATGGTTTATGTTAATATTTTTCAACTTGTTCAGTGGTGATTTATATTGTTCCTGTAAAAAAAGAGAATATACATTTTTAGTACAACATTCCTTGTTTTTTTTTTTTTTGCAATGTCAATGAACTTGTTGACTGCTGCCACTACCACCACACATACCCAGGCGTAACCAGGTAGACCACCACTCATACCCAGGCGTAACCGGGTAGCCCACCACACATACCCAGGCCTAACCAGGTAACCCATCACACATACCCAGGCGTAACCAGGTAGCCCACCACACATACCCAGGCTTAACCAGGTATCCCACCACACATACCCAGGCGTAACCAGGTAGCCCACCACACATACCCAGGCGTAACCGGGTAGCCCACCACACATACCCAGGCCTAACCAGGTAACCCATCACACATACCCAGGCGTAACCAGGTAGCCCACCACACATACCCAGGCGTAACCAGGTAGCCCACCACACATACCCAGGCGTAACCAGGTAGCCCACCACACATACCCAGGCGTAACCGGGTAGCCCACCACACATACCCAGGCGTAACCAGGTAGCCCACCACACATACCCAGGCGTAACCAGGTAGCCCACCACACATACCCAGGCGTAACCAGGTAGCCCACCACACATAGCAAGGCACAGCACACCTATAAAGCATAGATTTATAAGATTTATGGGGAAAAATTATTATGTTAGATACCTTTATTTTGAACTAGACGGTTGTTGTTCATCCTCTTCCTCCTCAGTAGTCAATCTTGGTTGGGGGTCCAAACCCTCATTCAGACCTATAGATCTAGGCAGTTCTTCCTAAGACTGTCGTACCTGTACAGGATGTGGATCTACATGCTGAGGAGTAAAAAATTAAAGATGTGAGCCAGGATATGCAGTCTGTGAAGTTGGTGGCCGGTACCCTGCAGACAAAGTGGCCAATATTAAGCGTAGTGTCTCATTCATATTTTGAAGATTTATGGCAATCAGTGAGGCATTTATGGTCATTTGATTATAACAGTCTTTGAAATATTCCATACATGTAGTCTGGCAGGTGGATTGGTCTACCATTTTGGCCATGCTGGTCACCAGAATGCCCAGTTTTTCGTCCATTTGTTGGATTACTTGTCTGGATGCATGAAGTTCTGTCTGTTGGGTTGCATTGATTTCTTTGGTAGAATCATTCAAATGTGTTATGCATTGTTCAAGGCGTACAAGTCTTCTGTCCACAATATGGACGAAGGAATTCTGCCTATCCTCCATTTTCTGTGCGATATCATCAATATGTTGACCTTTGTCTGTGGACCAGGGACGTGCAGTCAGGGGAGGCAGGGGAGGCAGTGCCTCCCCTGTCATTAATGAGTAAGATAATACAAAGAAGATGCATATGACACATATTCTGTGTCATATGTATCTTCTTAATATTATTCTTAGGATTGCTCCCCTCTGTATGTGTTTGGGAGGCACCGATCGTGGTGCCTCCCGTTGTCACTGGGGAAAGTATGGGGAGCGGGGGGCGGGCACAGGCGGGGACTAGCCTTGGGCTGTAAAAGCCCATTGAAAATATATGGGAAAGCGGCACCATTAGAGGTGCCGCTTTCATACAGGGACGTGCTTTCCACCTATGAAAGCACGTCCCTGTCAGTGAGGCCACAGTGATTGGCCAGCGGATCCGTCACTGGATCCGCTGTCAATCACTGTGTGGGCGACGCTGGCGGAGGAGGTGCGGGTGGCTGGATGCGGCGATGGTGCGGGCGGCGGGATGCGGCGGTGGTGCGGGCGGCGGCGGTGCGGGTTGCGGCGGCGGTGCGGCAGCGGAAATGTACCTTTATCCAGCAGAGTTTGGCAGCGGAGCGGTTCCAGTTTCAAATATGGCGCCTCAGCGTCATTTTTGAAATTCAAGATGGCCGCCGCGAGCCAATCACGGCTCGCCGCGTCATCGCCCCGCCCCCTCGGCTGACTTATATAAGTCAGCGCGAGGCGGAGGAGAGTCAGTCCGAAGGCAGAGGAGGAGCTGTGAAGAGCTCCAGAAGAAAGAAGACGCCGCAAGTCCTGGCTGGGCGGCGGCTATGCAAAAGAGCTTAGCAGCCGCCGCCCACTAGGTGAAGAAGACTCTGGAAGCCCTGGGGAGGTAGCGCCCCCCCCCCCAGGTGAAGACGCCGGAAGCCCTGGGAAGGCAGCGGCCACGCAAAAGAGCTTAAAGGCCGCCGCCCCCAGGTGAAGGTCCGGTTTAATAAAGCTTATTTTCAAGACGTGTGGTGTTTTTATTTTAATATTTTCTTTACAGGTGGACTACAGGTGCCAGCGGGCCCTTTATGTCCGGGCATGCTGGCACTTGTGGTTCTCCAAGTGCCAGCATGCTGGGGCAGGCTTGCTGGGACCTGTAGGCTACCTGTAAAGAACAATATTACTATTCTTTGCAGGTGGACTACAGGTGCCAGCAGGCCCTTTATGTCCGGGCATGCTGGCACTTGTGGTTCTCCAAGTGCCAGCATGCTGGGGCAGGCTTGCTGGGACCTGTAGGCCACCTGTAAAGAACAATATTAACACAATGAACCCCGCACCCACCGCCACCAGGGGTGCGGGGCATAGCACTGGGCTATCAGCCCAGTGCTGGTTATTGCTCGGGAGGGGGGACCCCATTTTTATTTTTTGGGGTTCCCACTGTCCGAGGAATTCCAACCCTGGGCTGACTTGCTGGGGGGGCAGATTAATGTTATGGCAGGGGGACCTCACACTGAGTGTCTCCCCTGCTATGGCATTACTCCCCCTGGCTGGTTCTGCCTAGTGCTGGTTTTACTGATGTGTCGGGGGACCACACTTTTTTTTTTTTCGAGGGGGGGGGGGGTTTGGAGGGCTTGTTAGCTGCCAGTGCCTCCCCAACCAGTGACCTCACCGCACGTCACTGCTGTGGACGGTTGCTGCAACTGTGGTGTGGCAGTCTGCAATGGTGAACCTGTCAAAAGAATTTAATTTGTGGTTGAAAAGCAAAAAAGTATTTAGCCCCCAGACAAATTAAAGTCTGCTAAATATCCTTTTTCGGGTAACACTAAACAGCACTTCCAGTTTCAAGCAGCATGTTGGCGTTAAACACAGACCCCTTGTTCTTGCGAAAATATCAGAACAGAATCTTCGCCATAGTCCTTGTATGAGGGGCGTAGATATATCAAGTTTCCCATGTACTAAGTAGAATGTACTTAAAACAATCGTGGCTGAATGGATTAGCAGGCCAAATCATAGAGAAAGTATGTAGATTACATCACTGTAAATTTTAATAAAACTATTTTTGAAATTTGGTGAAACCATATTTCAGGTGCTCATATATAATATAGGGTGGTGGAAGTATTGCTTACCAAACTCACCCACACAGCTTTCAACATCAAGATCGTCATCTGTCTCCAATAAGTCTGGCCTGAAAAAATGACCCACTCCTGTCCTAAGGCCTTTGCTTGACGATGGACCTGTGTCAGCAACATCTGCCTGTAGAATTTGTGTTTCCTCACTTATTTGTGTGTTAGTTTCAAGATTCGTTAAATCCAAAGAGGCCATGTTTGCAGCAGCTGCCATTTCAACTGTTAAGTCTAAATCAAAAAAAGTAAGAGTTTTACTTTTCTAGCTACCATTACTAAAATTTAGGATAATAGTTAGAATTTATTACATACCCTCAAATCCAATGAAGGTCTCCTCAGATAATCCCGTACTATCCATCACCGGAGTCATACCGGCCTGAGGTGGTTTTGGCCTGCTTGTGGACTCTCTTATTGGGCTTAGTGATCTGACCTCTCCTCTTATACTCCTTTCTTTTGATGTAGTTTATTTTTAGAAGTTGTATTTAGAGCAAATTTACTCAATTGAAAGTACATAGGTGGTCATTCCGAGTTGTTCACTCGCTGCCGTTTTTCACTGTGCTGTGATTAGGTGAAAAATGTGCATGCGCATGGTACACAGCGCGCATGCGCTAAGTTATTTAACACAAAACTTAGTAGTTTTGTTGTTGCTTGAGCGGCGTTTTTCAGCCGCTGTGTTGATCGGTGTGTGATTGACAGGAAAAGGGCGTTTCTGGGTGGTAACTGAGAGTTTTCCGGGAGTGTGCTAAAAAAACGCAGGCGTGCCAGGGAAAAACGCAGGAGTGGCTGGAGAAATGGGGGGCTGGCCGAACGCAGGGCATGTTTGTGACGTCAAACCAGAAACTAAACGGACTGAGGTGATCGCAATCTAGGAGTAGGTCTGGAGCTACTCAGAAACTTCAAGGAAATATTTAATAGCAATTCTGGTAACCTTTCGTTCGCAATTATGCTAAGCTAAGATACACTCCCAGAGGGCGGCGGCCTAGCGTGTGCAATGCTGCTAAAATCAGCTAGCGAGCGAACAACTCGGAATGAGGGCCATAGTGCATACTTACCTACAGGTATACGTACAGGGGCTTGCGTATTACCCCTTGATAACTGAGGTGGTCCTTTAGCAGGCGCTGTTCTTTTTTGTGATGAAGGTAAAGCTGTCCCTCTCACATTCGGACGTGGGGTTTCCTGATGCTTGCGCACAGATCCAGTTGAAGAAATTTGTCTCCTTTTGCCAGCCTGTGATGCAGAACTTGAGCTTGGTGGAACTTCACTTACTGGTTCTCTCACTTCAGATGAAAGACTTTCTGAAATATAAAGAAAATGGCAAAAAAAAATTATTGTATGTATGTATGTATGTATGTATGTATGAAATTTTAACAAGTGCATTTTGTTTGCAAACCATAAGTTACTACCAATGGCAAATTTTATTAGGGTGTGCACGACTGGAGTGCGCATAAGTTTATATATATATATATATATATATATATATATATAAACTTGTCTTTCTCCAGTCCACATATAGCAGAAAGAAAGGATCCCGGCACACCACATTGAGTTAGTTTCAAAAATATCTTGTGTAATCCAAAAAGTATCCATAAAAGCAAAGTAATACACATTCTGTGATAGAATTGGAGTAAAACATGTTACTTATCATGTCCTCACGGGGACCTGGACCCAGGTAACCCCTAAATTTAGGTATTACCTGGGTCAAGGTCCCCGTGAGGACACGATAAGTAACATGTTTTACTCCAATTGAATCACAGAATCTGTATTACTTTGCTGCACTTACTTTTTGGATTACACAAGATATTTTTAAAACTAACTCAATGTGGTGGGCCGGGATCCTTTTTTCTGCATGCTATATGTGGACTGGAGAAAGACAAGTTTTTTATGATATTATGTGACTTCAGCACCTGCCGACTATTCATGGGAGAGTGTGCGGTTTTTCTTCATTATTTTTTTATAACAAGCCCAGGCACTCCTAAGTGCTGGTTACCTGCGGCGGGTCCCTCCTAGTGGGTGTGCATACCCACCATAATACATACATTGGAAAGAAGGCAGCACTCACAGGCTTGTATGCTGCACCTCAGGACATGCAGATTTAGTTAGTGCAGGTTACGTTTCGGGGACGTATTTCCTTCCTGGTCTGAGGAAGGGGATACGTCACCGAAAATTAACCTGCACTAAATAAATCTGCATGTCCTGAGGTGCAGCATTTCGCAGCATACATGTGTATGTGTGTGTGTGTTTCTAAATTCAGCCAAAAATGCCGGCACAAACATACCTGTATCATGCACAAAAGCAACCCCTCAAGCCACCACCCCAGCACTCACCCGACATTAGGGGGTGCCTCCAAGAACACACGCCTATGAATTTTACCACTTTCCGGAATATTTTCAGTGGTATGGGAATCGATTAAACCCACCACACCATGCACCATTTGGGGGTTCATTCTGTCCATGATCTTCTCCTCCCAGGACAGTAATCGGACGTCTATTTCTGGGCCTCCGCCGGTGGCAATTTCATGTTGCCTAATTTTCGCTAGTTTTTTTTTTTTTGGTGCTCCTCCGGCAGTCACTATAGCATTTTTTACAGACCTCAATGTCTCGAACATTCCCAGAGCAGGCATTTACTCTTGCCGCTATGACCGTCCGCATCTTTTTCTTATCCTTCAAGGAAGTTTGGACACTTCGGAACCCTAATAATTGATCATAATACAGGTGGACTCCATCAATTAGAGCATTGTTTTCCTGCATGTTAAAACGTATGCTTCTAGTAGCACAATGGGGACGTGCTTCTTCACGTGTGCTATGATGCTCAGGATTTTCTTGAAATTAAAAAACAAATTACAGATCAAAGATAAAGGCCTGTGTACGTATCCTGTTGGTTTATGTGTGGCTGGGTGGGTGTGGGAGTGCCTGGGTATGTGCTTGAGGCTACCTGGGTGTGGCTGGGTGGGTGTGGGAGTGCCTGGGTATGTGTTTTAGGCTACCTGGGTGTGGCTGGGTGGGTGTGGGAGTGCCTGGGTATGTGTTTTAGGCTACCTGGGTGTGGCTGGGTGGGTGTGGGAGTGCCTGGGTATGTGTTTGAGGCTACCTGGGTGGTGTTGGGTGGGTGTGGGAGTCCCTGGGTATGTGTTTGAGGCTACCTGGGTGTAGCTGGGTGGGTGTGGGAGTGCCTGGGTATGTGTTTGAGGCTACCTGGGTGTGGGAGTGCCTGGGTATGTGTTTGAGGCTACCTGGGTGTGGCTGGGTGGGTGTGGGAGTGCCTGCGTATGTGTTTGAGGCTACCTGGGTGGTGCTGGGTGGGTGTGGGAGGGCCTGGGTATGTGTTTGAGGCTACCTGGGCGTGGCTGGGTGGGTGTGGGAGTACTTGGGTATGTGTTTGAGGCTACGTGGGTGTGGCTGGGTGGGTGTGGGAGTGCCTGGGTATGTGTTTGAGGCTACCTGGGTGGTGCTGGGTGGGTGTGGGAGTGCCTGGGTATGTGTTTGAGGCTACCTGGGTGGTGCTGGGTGGGTGTGGGAGTGCCTGGGTATGTGTTTGAAGCTACCTGGGTGTGGCTGGGTGGGTGTGGGAGTGCCTGGGTATGTGTTTGAGGCTACCTGGGTGTGGCTGGTTGGGTGTGGGAGTGCCTGGGTATGTGTTTGAAGCTACCTGGGTGTGGCTGAGTGGGTGTGGGAGTGCCTGGGTATGTGTTTGAGGCTAACTGGATTTGGCTGGGTGGGTGTGGGAGTGCCTGGGTATGTGTTTGAGGCTACCTGGGTGGTGCTGGGTGGGTGTGGGAGTGCCTGGGTATGTGTTTGAGGCTACCTGGGTGTGGCTGGGTGGGTGTGGGAGTGCCTGGGTTTGTGTTTGAAGCTACCTGGGTGTAGCTGAGTGGGTGTGGGAGTGCCTGGGTATGTGTTTGAGGCTACCTGGGTGTGGCTGGGTGGGTGTGGGAGTGCCTAGGTATGTGTTTGAGGCTACCTGGGTGGTGCTGGGTGGGTGTGGGAGTGCCTGGGTATGTGTTTGAGGCTACCTGGGTGTGGCTGGGTGGGTGTGGGAGTGCCTGGGTATGTGTTTGAGGCTACCTGTATCAGAATCATGTCTGGCCTGCCTCTGAGTTTCCTTTTCCCTCCATCGTCTCCTTTTGTCTGCAGGATCAGGTGTGTGCATCCGTTCCTCTTCTTCCTCTCCTGAAGCTTCCGAAGTAGTAGAGGATGGGGGAAAACGCTGCCGCTTTTCTTGAGGCATTTTAGAACTAAACCAAATAAAAAACAAGTCTCAAGAGTGTGTAATAGGGTGCTAGAAACTATTTACCCCCCCAAAGAATAAAAAACATTACAAATTTTTTTTCTTTTTTAGGGTGGGGATGGTAAGAAATGAGGGGACATACTGTACATGTGCATGTTTAACTCGAGAAGTGACCAGGGAAAAGCTATCTGACAACATAGCTAGGGTGTGTCTACATGGGTGAGGGGGCATGGGTGGCCGTGCAGCAAGAAGGAGGCAGCAACAGTGCAAAGAAATACATGTCCAGTGCCCAGTGGTAGCCCATGTGGACATATATGTAAGTTCATATAGGTAGGGCACCATGGGTGGAGTGTGCTGCAAAATTACTTACCACAAAAAAAATTAACCAGGCTTGTCCTTTGCAGGAGAATGCTGCTGTAACCGCTTCTGCTGCTGCTACTTCTTCTGCTGAATGCACCACTTCCAGTAAACTTCCAAATCACATCCACCTGGAAGCAACCATCCACCTTGGAAGCCAGAGGAAACTGGTGGCTGGCCAACGCCCGAAAATCCTATTTAAGCAGTGTAAAGTTTCCGGCCGCCCGATAAGCCACCTCCTACATTCCGCATGATTGGTCTGTTTTCGGGAGAGACAGGCGCGGAGCCGCTTCCTATTGGATAGGTCCGAAAAAACGAAAACGAAACCTGTAGTTTTCGACCGATAACGCCGGTAAGCAAAATCGCCCGAAAACAACAAAAAACTCGGTCAAAATTGAATATCCCCCTTAATCCACTGCTGTAATGACTTTATCCCCTGCTGTATTGTTCTCTGTATTGTATTGCAGCTGAGAACAATAGATGAAGGGTTTATGTTAATAAACCATGTTGTGCCTAAGCGCAGCAAACTAGCCAAGATAACTGTGGACCCAACTGTATATTACTCTTTACATAATCCCCTTTAATAAGCATCCACCAATGTAATATTAGGTACCTGATTAAAACTTTATATACTTGTAGGTGATATTTTATAATGTGGTAGAAGTATTGTATTTATAGACTTATGGGTATACTTATTTAATGTGTTTTTAAACGTGCTACATATTAAAATTTATTTTTTTATGCTTGCATAAACTAATTTTGCTACTTTATACAATTATCGGTGCATAACTACATGCTGGATTTTAAGTTGCTAAGTTATTCATATTTCATTTTCATATTCATGTTTCAGGTATTTTAGAAGTGATAATCGCACATTGGCTGTACAATGGTGAATATGATGGTAATGCTGTCTGTATTTTCTCATTGCTGTATTACTTTTGGTGAGAAAAATAGCATAGGGGTAAGGGGAATTCAGGTTGTTAGCAAACTTAAAAAGCAAGCACCTGGGCAAAACCCTGTTGCACTGCAGGTGGGGCAGCTATAACATGTGTAGGTAGACTTACATTTGGGTGGGTCATATAGTTTCTGTGCAGGGTAATTGCTGTCTGCTTAATTTTTTTTACTACAAACTAGATTTGAGTTAGAACACACACCACCCAAATCTAAATCTCTGCACATATTACATCTGCCCCCCCCCCCCCCCCCCCCCCTTCTCCAGTGCTATATGGTTTTGCCCAGGTGCTTGCGTTTTAGGTTTGCTAACAAACCTGAATAAGGCCCATATAGTCATTCTCAAATGTTAATGAGTCCATGGACATAATTGCAGATTAGGGTGTCAATATTTAATCTTGAAAAAACACAAGTGGTAACGGGTTATCCAGTATTGAAGTGGGACTACTGTGCTGCTAACTTTTAACACTAGTTCACCTGAATCCAAATGTCACATGGATACTAGAAATAATTCTTACACAGACAAAAGATTTCTTAATGCAGTTAAGTAGCGCCGTAACTATGTGTGTGCCGGGTGTGCGCTGCCCACAGCGCATGGGCATTGCAGGCACAACCGGCACACACTCTCTCCTCCTCCTCTCCCCCCTCCCCTGCCACCACAGCCTCCCGCATTCAGTCCACGCAATCGCTTTAATGAGTCTGCCGCCGCCGCCCACCCTCTCACCCGCAGGTGGCCTGTGTCCCTTTCTAACAGCGAAACCGTTGCCTGGGTTATATGTAGAGCTCCGGAGCTCTGCCTTGAACTCGGCAGCGGCACACACGTGATTGCAGGAGCCGAAAGAAGTGCAGGAGCGGACCGAGGCAGTGTGGAGTGAGTTACAGAGGTGGGGGGGTTACAAATGGCAGCATTAACGCACACTTGGCTCGGCAGCTCCACACTGACTGATGTCACTCACTGTTTCCTACACCACAGTCTCTGCTCCCCTCACTCAGTCACCCACTTGCTCTGCTCCCTACATCCACTTGCTCTGTTCCCCTCACTCACTGCTCCCTACACTCACCCTCACTGCGCCCTACACCCACTTTCTGCTCCCTACACCCACTTGCTCTGTTCCCCTCACTCACTGCTCCCTACACCCACTCTCTCTGCTCCTTTCACTCACTTCTCCCTACACCCATTCTCTCTGCTCCCTACACCCACTCCCTGCTCCCTACACCCACTTGCTCTGTTCCCCTCACTGCTCCCTACACTCACCCTCACTGTTCCCTACATCCACTCTCACTGCTCCCTACACCCATTCTCTCTGCTCCCCTCACCCATCCTCACTGTTCCCTACACTCACCCTCACTGTACCCTACAACCACTCTCTCTGCTCCGCTCACTCACCCTCACTGCTCCCTACACTCACTGCTCCCTACAACCATTCTCTCTGCTCCCCTCACTCACACTCACTGCTCCCTACATCCACTCTCTGCTCAGCCCACTCACCCTCACTGCTCCCTACACTCACCCTCACTGTACCCTACAACCACTCTCTCTGCTCCCCTCACTCACTCACCCTCATTGCTCCCTACACTCACCCTCACAGTTTCCTACACCCACTCTCTCTGCTCCCCTCACTCACTGCTCCCTACATGCACTTACTGCTCCCTACATCCACTCTCTCTGCTACCCTCACTGCTCCCTACGCTCACCCTTTCTGCTCCCTATGCTCACCCTCACTGTTCCCTACACCCACTCTCTCTGCTCCTCTCACTCACTGCTCCCTACACCACTCTCTGCTCCCCTCACTCACCCACCCACCCTCACTGCTCCCTACACTCACCCTCATTGTACCCTACAACCACTCTCTCTGCTCCGCTCATTCACCCTCACTGCTCCCTACAACCACTCTCTCTACTCCCCTCACTCACCCTCACTGCTCCCTACATTCACTCTCTGCTCAGCCGACTCACCCTCACTGCTCCCTACACTCAACCTCACTGTACCCTACAACCACTCTCTGCTCGTCTCACTCACCCTCACTGCTCCCTACAACCACTCTCTGCTCTCCTCACTCACCCTCACTGCTCCCTACATCCACTGTCTCTGCTCAGCCCACTTGCCCTCACTGCTCCCTGCACT
The DNA here is from genome assembly GCF_028390025.1 of Pseudophryne corroboree. Lineage (NCBI taxonomy): Eukaryota > Metazoa > Chordata > Amphibia > Anura > Myobatrachidae > Pseudophryne > Pseudophryne corroboree. The sequence continues at coordinate 295,342,054 of NC_086448.1, forward strand.
CACCCTCACTGTACCCTACAACCACTCTCTCTGCTCCCCTCACTCACCCTCAGTGCTACCTACATCCACTCTCTCTGCTCCCCTCACTCACTGCTCCGTACACTGACCCACCCCTCACTGCTCCCTACACCCACCCTCACTGCTCCCTACACCCTTCCTCACTTTTCTCTACACTCAACCTTACTCACTGCTCTCTACGACCAGGGCCGTAACTAGGGGTGTGCAGATGGTGCTTTGCCAGAGCGCATTTGCCCTGTGGGGGCACCATCTACAGACACCCCAACTTGCCGCCTATTCTCTCATGTGGTCCGCTGACGGACTCTCCTCCCACTCCCGCTCCCCTGAGTGCTCTGTGTGCATTAGAGCATCCGATGTCTAGCGCCTCAGCCCCAAGCTCGCTCTCTCAGGGAGGGAGCAGCACCAGCCTCTGCCCAATCAGATTGCAGCATCGGCAAGAGTAACGGCTGGCTGCAGAAGTTCCTCTCTCTCCCTTTGCATGACGGACATCGGAGGAGGGACAGCTGCTGCAGCTACAGACCGCGATACCTCAGGATTCCTCTCCCTAGTATGCTCCACCCCCTTTGTCTCCTGTAGTTTCTGAGGAGGGACTGGAGTACAGGAGCTGTTCCTCGGCAGAAGAAATGTAAGTAGCAGCTTAGCGGCCAACCACATTATAGAGCATGATGCAAATGCCAACTGTACAGCCTCAGATAGCAGTTATGAATTTCTTTTGAGCATTTGTTGAACAACTTAAGGGCCCTACACACCCAGCAATGTGCCGCCGAGGTGCCCAACGGGTGACTCTGCCCGTCACCCAGCTCTATAGCAGTGCATGCTAATATGGACGAGATAGTCCATATTTGGCATGGCACCAACGATGAACGAGCGTGAGTGCCTACACACTGAACGATATGAACGAGAACGCTCATATTGTTCAGTGTAGGGCCTATAAGTGTGAGACCATGCAATTGACTGTTCTGGTATAAAGTGTACTCCTGTGTGATGTAATGTAAGTGATGAACAAACACACACACGCACACCCCTCCCTCCTTTCTACCTGGCATAATGTGTCACAGGAGTTTTACCTGGCGTAATGCGGGCTCTACCTGGCATAAAGAGTATCTGGGGCTCTACCTACCGTAATGTGCAAAAGGGGGCTCCACCTACCGTAATGTGCAAAAGGAGGCTCTACCTGGTCTAATGTGTGATAGGCTGTACCGGTGTAATGTGTGACAGGGGCTCTACCTGGTGTAATGTGTGTAAGTGATGTTACTGCACAGCGTAGTTTGGAGACTATTGTGCAGCGTAATATGAATTGGTATTATTTTGTGGCCACGCCCCTTCCAGCGTCGATGCTGTTTCTTGCACACAGCGCTAAAATGTCTAGTTACGCCACTGCAGTTAAGTCTAAATATACAGCATCAGGTAGAGAGACTTAGTCCGCACTGAGGAATAGCAGAGTTATTCTGAACAGTTTGTCCTGATCAGTCCAGAGTCTGGTAGCAAAATATCAGTGTGTAGAACACAGGCAGAAGCAAGTCAGGTCCGATCCAAGGTCTGGTAAGAAGGTATCAAAATGTGCAGGGCAAAGGTATTGGCAGGTCAGGTCCATTCTAAGGTCTGGTAATATGGCATCCAAATATGCAAGGCACTGCTGACAGGCACATGAGTTAAGAGGCAAGGGTCTGTGAGGCCAGGCGTTAAGTAATTGCCCCTGCAGCAGCAAACGTGAATGCAGGATCCAGGAACAGCACATGGTGAACAGACCACTGATGCTGAAACCAAGTTTACGTACAGTGTTCTCAAGAGACCGGGACCCCTAAAGGTTATGGAGTTTACAGGTAGTATCCATTGCAGTCAAGGCAGCATTTCACAAGATGGTTTTGTTGTCTCAGTGAAGGTAATTATAGCTGCTTTAGACATCATGCCGTTGTTTCTTCTACTTGTTTGAATCATTTGACAGTTATATGGTCTCACTTCTTCTCCAACATAGTGACTGAGAAACCCATGTTCAGGGTGCAGCAAATAACTTAACAAATATCTCCTATTCTAATTACTTGCACCTGTTTCTGGTCTACAAATACCTCGCTATGGGTACACTTGGCACCACAATATAAGTGCGCCCATGCTGTGTACAGCTGCTGTTCCTAAATTCTAGCTATTTCTTTCACCTTGTTCCTGAGCTCTGGATTATTACCACCTCACTCTAGCTAGCAACACTGTCCTTATATTAATTTGCATTAGTCTGGATAATTTCCCTAACCCGTAGGCAGTACAGTCACATACCCTCCAACTGTACCTTTTTTGCCAGCTACAGTACCTTTTTTTTATGGTCTTTACCGATTTTTGACTCTCCAAATTCCCACTAAAAGTATAGGAAAGGGGGTGTGGCCACACCCCTTTTATTAATGGCCATGCCTCCTTTCCTAATTTGTACTGATTTTTATGTGTAAAATGTTGGAGGGTATGCAGTCATTCCTGCTAGTAATATATTACCAGTACTTCCGGTAGGGCCGGGGATAATGACTGCTCGCAGAGTGCCCATCCCCGACTCCACCATTCACCATCACCCTTCATCCCCAAGGAGCTACGCCATCTGTACACCAGGGACATGAGTAAGGCAGCACTCAGACCTCCGCAGACCTGACCGATCCAAGGCAGCAATCGAGACACTATAGCTGCAGAGGAATCCCGGTTCCTACATTATACACATAACCGCGGCTCCCGCTGCCTTCTTGCACCCTCAGGAACCCCTAATGCCTCCTACAACCCGATGGACCACCCAAGCATGCCTCCAGGGGCCTAAGTAGTCACCTCTATTGATGAGCTGGGAGCAAAGGGATGAAAGCACCAGGACTAGGATCCTCCTAGTCAGAATATAAATATATATATATATATATATATATATATATGTATAAAAGTCACGAAGTTTAGGTGGCACTCAAAGGACTTTCTAGGTGCTGAAAGGAAACCGGCACTATAGCCTACATGTCATCAACGTTTCAGTTTTATTTCAAAAACTTTCGTCAGGATACAGAGCAATACAAACCACATACCTTATATAGATAATACACCCACAGTGTTAGGCTCATGGTCCCGGGGCCGCGGCTGCGGTGGATGACGTCACACAACGTGCGACGGGTGCTGCGTTTGCACCGGATCCCGGCAGCCGTTGCCTGGAAACCAATGAATAAATAATATGGTTTCTATACATATTGTTATATTGGTGTTTCATTTGAAGTAATTATCATTGTGCTTTTTTACACATTTGTTGTTTCTCCAAATTGGGTCAATGGGTTATATTCTCAATTTCTGCTATTCAGCAGTTCTTCGATTGTAAATTAATATTTTCTTGCATGGTTAATCAGTCTGTAGTGAACTCACCAGATCATTAATATTTAACTCAGTCATGGAATAATGCTCACTGTACATCATTTACGGGTTATATGGGTTAATTAGTTAATTTATTCATTGGTTTCCAGGCAACAGCTGCCGGGATCCGGTGCAAACGCAGCACCCGTCGCACGTTGTGTGACGTCATCCACCGCAGCCGCGGCCCCGGGACCATGAGCCTAACACTGTGGGTGTATTATCTATAGAGATGAGCGCCTGAAATTTCTTTATCATCCACTAGGGGTCACTGGAGTACTCTTGGGATATGGACGGCTTCCACCGGAAGAAGGCACTGAATAAATTAATTTTTGAGACTACTCCTCCCCTCCATATCCTCGAGCACTTCAGTGTTTTTTCTGTGCTCGACACAGTTAGAAGGCATAGTGGAGCTCGTCCACGAAGTATTGGAATTTTTTTTTTTAGTTCCTAAGTTTTTCTTCTTTTCAAGGATTTCCACGTCCTTTCCCCCCTTCTAACAGGCGTGGGTCAGGGACAGTGGAAGCGGCTGAGAACAGCCGTGAGTGTCGGACCTCTCTGTAAAGAGCTCCCTCACTCCACCTGCAGGCTGCCTGCAAAAAGCTGGACGGAGCTTGGATGAGAAGCCCCGTCATAGACTTTGGTCACGGTCCAGGTATGTTAGGGGCGGTCAGTTCTTGCTGCCGCTCCACTGTTGGGGATTGTATTGGGTACTCACCGCTGCCCGGAGCGCGTATGCATGGGCCGCGTCACGGCTCCATGCGGCGCGCTCTCACTCTCCGCTCCCAGCATCTTAAATACCAGACCGCTGCTCCCCGGCGCCGCAGCAGCGCTGCCTGGCTACACAGACACTCCGCAAAATGTGTGTGGCGGGCGGGAGCGCGTGTGCATAGGCCGCTCCAGGGCTCTATGCAGCACGCTCGCTGCTTCCGCTATCCGCCCGCAGCAGCCGAGGAGTTCCCGCTGCCTGGGCCTACAGGTACAGGCCGCTCACACGGCCCTATGCAGACTTCCACAGGCCCCGACCCGGTGCTGTACACGGAGGTCGTGGGAGTGGGGGGGGGGGGAGACATTGGCAGTATTTGGCATGCTTAATATGTTAATGTTCTCCTGTCTGTTCCAGGTTTCCTTTATTACATCTCGGCTAAGAGTGGTACTAGGGGAATTTTGGGGTCAGTTTTCTTATTGCTGGCAGGCACTGCACTTGCCTGATATATACCAGGAACTTTGGTGTTATTACTGAGTCGTGCAGTCTGTCTGTGTGTAGTTTGTATTGTCTGTCTTTTATAATGAGTAAGACACCAGCAAAATCTAAGAAACATTTTTCATGTCATGTCTGTAAGAGTGTGTTGCCTGATGGATCCACCACATGTACAGCATGTGTTGTTAATACAGCCATAAATACGATTTCAGAAGTAAAACCACCATCTCTGGACCCTCCATGGGCTTTACTTGCAGATGTATTAGTTGGTTTACAATCAGAGCTGGCCGCCTCTCGTGAAGAAAGAGAGGCGGCAAGATCTGAGTTTAAAATGAGACCATTTGAGTTACCAGAGTCTCAATCTGGTCAGAGGCCCACCTTGAGTGGAAAAGATAAATTTCCTTTTCCTAATAATTCTCCAGTCTCTGGGATACTAGACCTCACTGAACAGGAGTATGAGGAGGGCGAAATAGGGCAACAGTCAGATAGTGACGATTTTGACAGCCCAGGTATTGACAATCTCATCAGGGCAGTACGTCAGTCGCTGGAGTTTACGGAAACTGAGGAGCCCCTGACGAATGATGAGGTAGTTTTTACTAAACGACAGAGATCTCCGATGTGTTTCCCTATTTCGGAATCTCTTAATAAAATGTTACTGGAATCACGGAAAAATCCGGATAAACGGTTTTCTATTCCTCGTAGATTTAAATCGAGTTACCCGTTTCCAGAGTCCATGACAGCTACTTGGGAGAACCCACCATTGGTGGATTCATCCGTATCCAAACTTACAAGGAAGTTAACCATACCAGTACCAACTGCTACTACGCTTAAAGACCCTGCAGATCGTAAAATAGAGGCTATGCTAAGGTCCATGTATACAGCAGCTGGAGTGCTGCTGAGACCTGGGTTGGTTGGCATTTGGGTTACTAAAGCTTTAATGGTATGGATAAAAGAGCTCAAGTCGGCTCTGCAAGATGACCATCTTATACTTCTCGCGGATCAAATCTGGGAAGCTGCTGAATATCTATGTACAGCTTCTACTGACGTCTGTCAGCTTACTTCTCGCCTGTCCTCATCGCTAGTCATAGTACGACGAGCACTTTGGCTGCGTTCTTGGCAGGCGGAGACGGAGGTTAAAAAAGGTATAGAGGCATTGCCTTATGATGGCGAGAAGCTTTTCGGTCCTGAATTGGACAAATGGATTTCTGAGGCTACTGGAGGAAAGTCTGTGTTTCTTCCATCGCCTACAACTATACCTAAACGGAAATATTCTGGTCCGGCGTTCAAATCCTTTAGAACTCAGCCCTTTCGTGGGCAGGGCACAGGAGCAGTCACGCCTGGTAGAAGAGGTCGGGGACGTAGTGCTCGACAATCCAATGCACGTCGTCAAGACACTAAGACCACTAACAAACCAGTGGCATGACGGGCTCCCAGCCCATCTCGGATCTCCAATTGTGGGAGCACGCCTTCAGAGCTTTCAGGGGGCGTGGCTGCAGACGTCCACAGATGGGTGGATCCGCAAGTTAGTATTAGAGGGTTACAAAATAGAGTTCGATTATCTTCCGACAGGAAGATTTTTCACGACAGGACTGCCTGTGTCGGACGACAAGAAAGCAGTTCTGCAGGTTGCCATTCAGTCTCTGCTGAATGCTGCAGTTGTAATTCCGGTCCCCGTGCAGGAACAGGGGCAGGGTTATTATTCCAGTCTGTTTCTGGTACCAAAACCAGATGGCTCAGTCAGGCCAATATTGAACCTAAAAGGTCTCAATCATTACGTCACTTACCACAGATTCAAGATGGAATCTCTCAGGTCAGTAATTGCAGGGTTAGAGCCGCAGGACTTCATGATTGCACTGGATCTCAAGGATGCGTACTTACACATTCCGATTTGGCCACCTCACCAGAGTTTCTTAAGGTTTGCGATAAGGCGAGACCATTACCAGTTTCAGGCTCTCCCGTTTGGCCTCTCATCAGCGCCTCGGGTATTCACCAAGGTAATGTCCGTGATGATAGCTCATCTCAGGTCCCTAGGGGTAATAATTGTTCCGTATTTGGACGATCTACTCATAAAGGCTCCGTCTCAACAATTGCTTCTCCAGCATGCTTTGCTAACGTACAATGTACTAGTTCAGCACGGTTGGATAGTCAGTTTAAAGAAATCACATCTAATTCCGTGTCAGCGACTTCAATTCCTAGGGATGATTCTCGATACAGTAAAACAAAAGGTTTACCTGCCACAACAGAAAGTACAGGTCATTCGTCATCTGGTGCAATTAGTGCTCAAGCCACGCACAGTCTCAGTACATTTGTGCATTCGCCTTTTAGGCACAATGGTGGCGGCTTTCGAAGCACTTCAGTTCGGAAGGTTTCACTCACGTCCGTTTCAACTGGAGGTGTTAGCGCAATGGTCGGGATCACATCTGCAGTTGCACCACAGGGTGAGATTGTCGCCACAAGTCAGGGTGTCTCTTCTCTGGTGGTTAAAAATACACAATCTATCTGCAGGGAGACGATTCGGCGTCGTGAATTGGATAATTCTGACAACAGACGCAAGTCTCAGAGGTTGGGGAGCTGTAGTTCAGAGTCATCGGCTCCAGGGCCTCTGGGCAAATCACGAAAGATCGCTATCCATAAATGTTCTGGAACTCAGGGCGATTTACAATGCTCTAAGACAAGCAGTGTACATGTTTCGTTTTCAGACTGTTCAGGTGCAGTCAGACAATGCGACGGCAGTCGCATACATAAACAAACAAGGAGGAACAAGAAGCCGCATGGCAATGCGGGAAGTAGCTCGGATCCTCAGATGGGCCGAATATCACCAGGTGATATTGTCGGCAGTGTTCATTCCGGGAGTGGACAACTGGGAGGCAGATTTTCTCAGTCGTCGGGATTTTCATCCAGGAGAGTGGGCATTAAATCCAGAAGTATTTCAGATGTTGATCCAGAAGTGGGGGTACCCTCAGGTGGATCTGATGGCATCCCGCCACAATCATCAGGTGTCACGATATGTGTCCAGAACAAGAGATCCAGGGGCAGTGGCGGTGGATGCTCTCACAGCCACGTGGCCGTACAGCCTTGTGTATCTGTTTCCACCGTTTCCGCTGCTCCCGCTGTTGCTAAAACGGATCAAGAGAGGGTCCGTCACAGTCATACTAATAGCGCCTCATTGGCCTCGGAGGGCTTGGTTCTCGGATCTCCTCGGGTTACTCGCAGACGATCCGTGGCCACTCCCACTACATCCGGACCTGTTACAACAGGGTCCGTTCCTTTACCCCGATTTAGCGCGGCTGCGTTTGACGGGGTGGCTGTTGAAAAGGCCATCTTAAGAAGAGAGGGCATTCCTGAGTCTGTTATACCAACCATGGTACGAGCTAGGAAGCCGGTTACGGCAGCTCATTATTACAGAATCTGGCGTACTTATATAAGTTGGTGTGAAGCTCGGAAATTTCCGACATCATCTTTTAATTTATCCCGTCTTTTGTTATTTTTACAGATGGGGTTAGATGGAGGACTACGTCTTTCCACACTAAAGGTGCAGGTATCTGCGTTGTCAATTTTCTTTCAAAGGAAATTGGCCTCGTTGCCGTCAATACATACGTTTTTACAGGGTGTAAAGAGGATACAGCCTCCTTTCATTCCACCTACAGCACCATGGGACTTGAATCTGGTTTTAGATTTCTTACAGTCCGATTACTTTGAACCTTTACGACAAGTGGATATTAAATTTCTCACTTGGAAAACGATTTTTCTTTTAGCCTTAGCTTCGGCTAGGCGTGTTTCAGATCTGGGTGCCTTGTCGTGCAAGTCACCGTATTTAGTTTTTCATGATGACAGAGCGGAACTTCGGACGAATCCCGCTTTTCTACCAAAGGTAGTGTCGTCTTTTCACATCAATCAACCAATAGTAGTTCCTGTGTTAACAGGAGATTCTGGAACGTTGGATGTGGTTCGCGCATTGCGCATCTATGTATCCCGAACGTCTACTGTGCGTAAAACGGATACGTTGTTTGTTCTCTATGATGCGGCTAAGAGGGGTTGGCCAGCCTCTAAGCAAACCTTATCCAGATGGATCAAACTGACCATACGTCAGGCTTACCTTTATGCTAGGTTACAGCCACCTACTTCAGTAACAGCTCATTCCACACGTTCTGTGGGAACGTCATGGGCAGCGAGTCGTGGGGCTTCTACGACACAGCTTTGCCGTGCGGCTACTTGGTCTTCAGTGCACACGTTTGTGCGCTTTTACAAGTTTGATACTTTCGCGGCATCAGCATCTAGCTTTGGCCGTTTAGTGTTACAAGTGCCAAACAGCTCTCCCACCACGGAGGAAACTTTGGTACATCCCAAGAGTACTCCAGTGACCCCTAGTGGATGATAAAGAAAATAGGATTTTGGTACTTACCAGGTAAATCCTTTTCTTTGAATCCATAGGGGGCACTGGACGCCCACCCAGAGCAGTTTACCTGTTTTAGGAAGTTCAGTGGTTCTTATGGTAACACACTTTCACGACTGGTTTAAATTTAACAAGGGTTAATCAGTTATGGTGTCAACTGTTTAGTTGTCTGTTACGTTTTGTGTCAACTTTATTGTTGTCCGTGAGATTATATGTAATTCTCCTTTGGTCAATCTCTCTATCGATCCTGTTCGGCTCAGTAAAAAACACTGAAGTGCTCGAGGATATGGAGGGGAGGAGTAGTCTCAAAAATTAATTTATTCAGTGCCTTCTTCCGGTGGAAGCCGTCCATATCCCAAGAGTACTCCAGTGCCCCCTATGGATTCAAAGAAAAGGATTTACCTGGTAAGTACCAAAATCCTATTTTTTCGGGTTTTGTGTTTTGGTTTTGGGTTCGGTTCCGCGGCCGTGTTTTGGGTTCGAACGCGTTTTGGCAAAACCTCACCGAATTTTTTTTGTCGGATTCGGGTGTGTTTTGGATTCGGGTGTTTTTTTCAAAAAACACTAAAAAACAGCTTAAATCATAGAATTTGGGGGTCATTTTGATCCCAAAGTATTATTAACCTCAAAAACCATAATTTACACTCATTTTCAGTCTATTCTGAATACCTCACACCTCACAATATTATTTTTAGTCCTAAAATTTGCACCGAGGTCGCTGTGTGAGTAAGATAAGCGACCCTAGTGGCGGACACAAACACCGGGCCCATCTAGGAGTGGCACTGCAGTGTCACGCAGGATGTCCCTTCCAAAAAACCCTCCCCAAACAGCACATGACGCAAAGAAAAAAAGAGGCGCAATGAGGTAGCTGTGTGAGTAAGATTAGCGACCCTAGTGGCCGACACAAACACCGGGCCCATCTAGGAGTGGCACTGCAGTGTCACGCAGGATGGCCCTTCCAAAAAACCCTCCCCAAACAGCACATGACGCAAAGAAAAAAAGAGGCGCAATGAGGTAGCTGTGTGAGTAAGATTAGCGACCCTAGTGGCCGACACAAACACCGGGCCCATCTAGGAGTGGCACTGCAGTGTCACGCAGGATGTCCCTTCCAAAAAACCCTCCCCAAACAGCACATGACGCAAAGAAAAAAAGAGGCGCAATGAGGTAGCTGTGTGAGTAAGATTAGCGACCCTAGTGGCCGACACAAACACCGGGCCCATCTAGGAGTGGCACTGCAGTGTCACGCAGGATGTCCCTTCCAAAAAACCCTCCCCAAACAGCACATGACGCAAAGAAAAAAAGAGGCGCAATGAGGTAGCTGACTGTGTGAGTAAGATTAGCGACCCTAGTGGCCGACACAAACACCGGGCCCATCTAGGAGTGGCACTGCAGTGTCACGCAGGATGTCCCTTCCAAAAAACCCTCCCCAATCAGCACATGATGCAAAGAAAAAGAAAAGAAAAAAGAGGTGCAAGATGGAATTGTCCTTGGGCCCTCCCACCCACCCTTATGTTGTATAAACAAAACAGGACATGCACACTTTAACCAACCCATCATTTCAGTGACAGGGTCTGCCACACGACTGTGACTGATATGACGGGTTGGTTTGGACCCCCCCCCAAAAAAGAAGCAATTAATCTCTCCTTGCACAAACTGGCTCTACAGAGGCAAGATGTCCACCTCATCTTCACCCTCCGATATATCACCGTGTACATCCCCCTCCTCACAGATTATCAATTCGTCCCCACTGGAATCCACCATCTCAGCTCCCTGTGTACTTTGTGGAGGCAATTGCTGCTGGTCAATGTCTCCGCGGAGGAATTGATTATAATTCATTTTAATGAACATCATCTTCTCCACATTTTCTGGATGTAACCTCGTACGCCGATTGCTGACAAGGTGAGCGGCGGCACTAAACACTCTTTCGGAGTACACACTTGTGGGAGGGCAACTTTGGTAGAATAAAGCCAGTTTGTGCAAGGGCCTCCAAATTGCCTCTTTTTCCTGCCAGTATAAGTACGGACTGTGTGACGTGCCTACTTGGATGCGGTCACTCATATAATCCTCCACCATTCTATCAATGTTGAGAGAATCATATGCAGTGACAGTAGACGACATGTCCGTAATCGTTGTCAGGTCCTTCAGTCCGGACCAGATGTCAGCATCAGCAGTCGCTCCAGACTGCCCTGCATCACCGCCAGCGGGTGGGCTCGGAATTCTGAGCCTTTTCCTCGCACCCCCAGTTGCGGGAGAATGTGAAGGAGGAGATGTTGACAGGTCGCGTTCCGCTTGACTTGACAATTTTGTCACCAGCAGGTCTTTCAACCCCAGCAGACTTGTGTCTGCCGGAAAGAGAGATCCAAGGTAGGCTTTAAATCTAGGATCGAGCACGGTGGCCAAAATGTAGTGCTCTGATTTCAACAGATTGACCACCCGTGAATCCTTGTTAAGCGAATTAAGGGCTGCATCCACAAGTCCCACATGCCTAGCGGAATCGCTCCCTTTTAGCTCCTTCTTCAATGCCTCCAGCTTCTTCTGCAAAAGCCTGATGAGGGGAATGACCTGACTCAGGCTGGCAGTGTCTGAACTGACTTCACGTGTGGCAAGTTCACAGGGCATCAGAACCTTGCACAACGTTGAAATCATTCTCCACTGCACTTGAGACAGGTGCATTCCACCTCCTATATCGTGCTCAATTGTATAGGCTTGAATGGCCTTTTGCTGCTCCTCCAACCTCTGAAGCATATAGAGGGTTGAATTCCACCTCGTTACCACTTCTTGCTTCAGATGATGGCAGGGCAGGTTCAGTAGTTTTTGGTGGTGCTCCAGTCTTCTGTACGTGGTGCCTGTACGCCGAAAGTGTCCCGCAATTTTTCTGGCCACCGACAGCATCTCTTGCACGCCCCTGTCGTTTTTAAAAAAATTCTGCACCACCAAATTCAAGGTATGTGCAAAACATGGGACGTGCTGGAATTTGCCCATATTTAATGCACACACAATATTGCTGGCGTTGTCCGATGCCACAAATCCACAGGAGAGTCCAATTGGGGTAAGCCATTCCGCGATGATCTTCCTCAGTTGCCGTAAGAGGTTTTCAGCTGTGTGCGTATTCTGGAAAGCGGTGATACAAAGCGTAGCCTGGCTAGGAAAGAGTTGGCGTTTGCGAGATGCTGCTACTGGTGCCGCCGCTGCTGTTCTTGCGGCGGGAGTCCATACATCTACCCAGTGGGCTGTCACAGTCATATAGTCCTGACCCTGCCCTGCTCCACTTGTCCACATGTCCGTGGTTAAGTGGACATTGGGTACAACTGCATTTTTTAGGACACTGGTGAGTCTTTTTCTGACGTCCGTGTACATTCTCGGTATCGCCTGCCTAGAGAAGTGGAACCTAGATGGTATTTGGTAACGGGGGCACACTGCCTCAATAAATTGTCTAGTTCCCTGTGAACTAACGGCGGATACCGGACGCACGTCTAACACCAACATAGTTGTCAAGGCCTCAGTTATCCGCTTTGCAGTAGGATGACTGCTGTGATATTTCATCTTCCTCGCAAAGGACTGTTGAACAGTCAATTGCTTACTGGAAGTAGTACAAGTGGGCTTACGACTTCCCCTCTGGGATGACCATCGACTCCCAGCGGCAACAACAGCAGCGCCAGCAGCAGTAGGCGTTACACGCAAGGATGCATCGGAGGAATCCCAGGCAGGAGAGGACTCGTCAGAATTGCCAGTGACATGGCCTGCAGGACTATTGGCATTCCTGGGGAAGGAGGAAATTGACACTGAGGGAGTTGGTGGGGTGGTTTGCGTGAGCTTGGTTACAAGAGGAAGGGATTTACTGGTCAGTGGACTGCTTCCGCTGTCACCCAAAGTTTTTGAACTTGTCACTGACTTATTATGAATGCGCTGCAGGTGACGTATAAGGGAGGATGTTCCGAGGTGGTTAACGTCCTTACCCCTACTTATTACAGCTTGACAAAGGGAACACACGGCTTGACACCTGTTGTCCGCATTTCTGGTGAAATACCTCCACACCGAAGAGCTGATTTTTTTGGTATTTTCACCTGGCATGTCAACGGCCATATTCCTCCCACGGACAACAGGTGTCTCCCCGGGTGCCTGACTTAAACAAACCACCTCACCATCAGAATCCTCCTGGTCAATTTCCTCCCCAGCGCCAGCAACACCCATATCCTCCTCATCCTGGTGTACTTCAACACTGACATCTTCAATCTGACTATCTGGAACTGGACTGCGGGTGCTCCTTCCAGCACTTGCAGGGGGCGTGCAAATGGTGGAAGGCGCATGCTCTTCACGTCCAGTGTTGGGAAGGTCAGGCATCGCAACCGACACAATTGGACTCTCCTTGTGGATTTGGGATTTCGAAGAATGCACAGTTCTTTGCTGTGCTGCTTTTGCCAGCTTGAGTCTTTTCATTTTTCTAGCGAGAGGCTGAGTGCTTCCATCCTCATGTGAAGCTGAACCACTAGCCATGAACATAGGCCAGGGCCTCAGCCGTTCCTTGCCACTCCGTGTGGTAAATGGCATATTGGCAAGTTTACGCTTCTCCTCCGACAATTTTATTTTAGGTTTTGGAGTCCTTTTTTTACTGATATTTGGTGTTTTAGATTTGACATGCTCTGTACTATGACATTGGGCATCGGCCTTGGCAGACGACGTTGCTGGCATTTCATCGTCTCGGCCATGACTAGTGGCAGCAGCTTCAGCACGAGGTGGAAGTGGATCTTGATCTTTCCCTAATTTTGGAACCTCAACATTTTTGTTCTCCATATTTTAATAGGCACAACTAAAAGGCACCTCAGGTAAACAATGGAGATGGATGGATTGGATACTAGTATACAATTATGGACGGGCTGCCGAGTGCCGACACAGAGGTAGCCACAGCCGTGAACTACCGCACTGTACTGTGTCTGCTGCTAATATATAGACTGGTTGATAAAGAGATAGTATACTCGTAACTAGTATGTATGTATAAAGAAAGAAAAAAAAACCACGGTTAGGTGGTATATACAATTATGGACGGGCTGCCGAGTGCCGACACAGAGGTAGCCACAGCCGTGAACTACCGCACTGTACTGTGTCTGCTGCTAATATATAGACTGGTTGATAAAGAGATAGTATACTCGTAACTAGTATGTATGTATAAAGAAAGAAAAAAAAACCACGGTTAGGTGGTATATACAATTATGGACGGGCTGCCGAGTGCCGACACAGAGGTAGCCACAGCCGTGAACTACCGCACTGTACTGTGTCTGCTGCTAATATATAGACTGGTTGATAAAGAGATAGTATACTCGTAACTAGTATGTATGTATAAAGAAAGAAAAAAAAACCACGGTTAGGTGGTATATACAATTATGGACGGGCTGCCGAGTGCCGACACAGAGGTAGCCACAGCCGTGAACTACCGCACTGTACTGTGTCTGCTGCTAATATATAGACTGGTTGATAAAGAGATAGTATACTCGTAACTAGAGATGAGCGGGTTCGGTTTTACTCGGTTTTACTCGGTTCTCAAAACGGCATCTAATTGGCTCACGGATGTCACGTGTTTTGGATAGCCAATAAGATTCGGTTTTGAGAACCGAGTAAAACCGAGTAAAACCGAATCCGCTCATCTCTACTTAACTAGTATGTATGTATAAAGAAAGAAAAAAAAACCACGGTTAGGTGGTATATACAATTATGGACGGGCTGCCGAGTGCCGACACAGAGGTAGCCACAGCCGTGAACTACCGCACTGTACTGTGTCTGCTGCTAATATATAGACTGGTTGATAAAGAGATAGTATACTCGTAACTAGTATGTATGTATAAAGAAAGAAAAAAAAACCACGGTTAGGTGGTATATACAATTATGGACGGGCTGCCGAGTGCCGACACAGAGGTAGCCACAGCCGTGAACTACCGCACTGTACTGTGTCTGCTGCTAATATAGACTGGTTGATAAAGAGATAGTATACTCGTAACTAGTATGTATGTATAAAGAAAGAAAAAAAAACCACGGTTAGGTGGTATATACAATTATGGACGGGCTGCCGAGTGCCGACACAGAGGTAGCCACAGCCGTGAACTACCGCACTGTACTGTGTCTGCTGCTAATATATAGACTGGTTGATAAAGAGATAGTATACTCGTAACTAGTATGTATGTATAAAGAAAGAAAAAAAAACCACGGTTAGGTGGTATATACAATTATGGACGGGCTGCCGAGTGCCGACACAGAGGTAGCCACAGCCGTGAACTACCGCACTGTACTGTGTCTGCTGCTAATATATAGACTGGTTGATAAAGAGATAGTATACTCGTAACTAGTATGTATGTATAAAGAAAGAAAAAAAAACCACGGTTAGGTGGTATATACAATTATGGACGGGCTGCCGAGTGCCGCCACAGAGGTAGCCACAGCCGTGAACTACCGCACTGTACTGTGTCTGCTGCTAATATAGACTGGTTGATAAAGAGATAGTATACTCGTAACTAGTATGTATGTATAAAGAAAGAAAAAAAAACCACGGTTAGGTGGTATATACAATTATGGACGGGCTGCCGAGTGCCGACACAGAGGTAGCCACAGCCGTGAACTACCGCACTGTACTGTGTCTGCTGCTAATATAGACTGGTTGATAAAGAGATAGTATACTCGTAACTAGTATGACTATAAAGAAAGAAAAAAAAACCACGGTTAGGTGGTATATACAATTATGGACGGGCTGCCGAGTGCCGACACAGAGGTAGCCACAGCCGTGAACTACCGCACTGTACTGTGTCTGCTGCTAATATAGACTGGTTGATAAAGAGATAGTATACTACTAATATTATATATACTGGTGGTCAGGTCACTGGTCACTAGTCACACTGGCAGTGGCACTCCTGCAGCAAAAGTGTGCACTGTTTAATTTTAATATAATATTATGTACTCCTGGCTCCTGCTATAACCTATAACTGGCACTGCAGTAGTGCTCCCCAGTCTCCCCCACAATTATAAGCTGTGTGAGCTGAACAGTCAGACAGATATATAATATATATAGATGATGCAGCACACTGGCCTGAGCCTGAGCAGTGCACACAGATATGGTATGTGACTGACTGAGTCACTGTGTGTATCGCTTTTTTCAGGCAGAGAACGGATATATTAAATAAACTGCACTGTGTGTCTGGTGGTCACTCACTATATAATATATTATGTACTCCTGGCTCCTGCTATAACCTATAACTGGCACTGCAGTAGTGCTCCCCAGTCTCCCCCACAATTATAAGCTGTGTGAGCTGAGCAGTCAGACAGATATATATAATATTATATATAGATAATAGATGATGCAGCACACTGGCCTGAGCCTGAGCAGTGCACACAGATATGGTATGTGACTGAGTCACTGTGTGCTGTGTATCGCTTTTTTCAGGCAGAGAACGGATTATAAAGTAAACTGCACTGTCCTCACTAGTAAACTCTCTCCACTCAGTCTCTACACTTCTACAGTAACAGTACTCCTCCTAGTCAGCTCCAGTAAATCTCTCTCAGTCTCTTATAATCTAAATGGAGAGGACGCCAGCCACGTCCTCTCCCTATCAATCTCAATGCACGTGTGAAAATGGCGGCGACGCGCGGCTCCTTATATAGAATCCGAGTCTCGCGATAGAATCCGAGCCTCGCGAGAATCCGACAGCGTCATGATGACGTTCGGGCGCGCTCGGGTTAACCGAGCAAGGCGGGAAGATCCGAGTCGCTCGGACCCGTGAAAAAAAACATGAAGTTCTGGCGGGTTCGGATTCAGAGAAACCGAACCCGCTCATCTCTAATTATCTATATAAGGTATGTGGTTTGTATTGCTCTGTATCCTGACGAAAGTTTTTGAAATAAAACTGAAACGTTGATGACATGTAGGCTATAGTGCCGGTTTCCTTTCAGCACCTAGAAAGTCCTTTGAGTGCCGCCTAAACTTCGTGACTTTTACATTCCACTATCAGTGGTAAGGAGGGCACCTAGGCGATTCCTGACTTGTTAGACGAAGTGCCAGCCAACGCAACGATTCTATATATATATATATATATATATATATATATATAATATAGCATGTGGAAGCCTAGCCCACCTGTTTTTACATCCAAAGCTGCAGTTGTCATTACTATCTGGACTTCACCCACCCCATTGATCTGTGCAAAGGATCCATATGAAGCAGGTGTCTAATTTCCATCAGCGTGCGTATTCCTGATTCAGCATACACCCGCCACAGAAACAGGCCCATGGTACTTTCCAAAATTCACACCCATCAAGGCATCCACCATATTAGCAATAAGTTAGGTAAAAAGACACATAGTGGAACCAAAATAATTTTGAACCTCTTATTCCTTTACCTTCCACACATCTTTGCACCTTTTATTGTTGCACTATTTTGCTTATGTTATTGAAAATAATTTTAATGAAAATAACAAATATGTTTTGTCCTCAAGTGCCCTGAAACTCCACCTTGTGATAACTCTATTGGGAGATTGGGAGAGCAAGCAATCACCTCTGCTCTGCAAAGTAGCCGGATCACTGAATACATACCGTGCCGCATTTATATTCTTTGCTCTAAAGGAATCAAGTCCAAATCCGCTATTAAAGTCTTCAGTATACCATATTCAATATAATTGTTGATCCATGGGGAGACATGACATGCACAATTGTTACGTCACTTGATTTCCACAGGGGGAAATAACAGCAGCATATAATAAGGTTAGTATGTTGGGACCTCTCTTCAGGGACTGTTGGAACTTGCTACAGCTCTGTGAACATGTATTTTGTATTATTATTATTATTATTATTATTATTATTATTATTATTATTAGAAAGAAAGCCTTTCATGCATCGCTTACAGATGTGCACAAGATTAGGGTTTACAAGAACCTTAAATGTAGCATTAGAGAATTATAGCTAAACATCACATTTTTAGCAAAGTATGTAACTTAAACCGTTCACGGTTATCAATTCTGCACGCCATCATTTGTCAAACAACACAATCAGGTTGGATATCAGGTCACAAACCATTTTACAAAAGCGATATACATGCATTTATTTCTTAATCATATTTGTTTTGCAATTTGTATCTTTCCATTACAGTTCTAAAAGGAGGTGAATAATCCCTCTCGGACATCCTTATTGATATAAAGCACATGGATATGGCTTCTATCCAGCCTTAAGTCAGCTTTATTTTTAAAATGACATCTCCCTTGGGACATGACTATCTCAGCCTGACTATCTCAGCCTCTGTTGACAGAGAAAGCTTTCTCTATGAATACACTAAACATGACCTGTGTGTTTTGCTGCCTATGTAAAGGGAAAATATAACCAATATTCCCAATGGGGTATTTTTCCATTTAAATCAGTTGGAGTGGTTTGTTTTTCATCATTTTACTTATTATTATGTGGTGCTATTATTATTATTAATTGTGTTTAATACAGTAATGTAATTTAGTGCAGACATTTTCCATCATTTCAAGGGCTATTGGAAAAAGACCAGGTTTTCTGAGTTATGTATGTACTGTAAGTGATACACTAAGATCAGTTAGTAGAACAATGAACACCAGGGTGATTCAACATCTAGAATCGTTTTATTTTACACATTGGCTTGGAGACTGGATTATAGGGGGTTGTGTAATAGGGTGTGAGAATCTGAAAGTGAGAGATTTTGTCAGAGTTTTCCAGCTTTTTTGAAGTGGCAATCATTTACTTGGCAAACCTGGGTTGCCATGTAAAGGGTTGCCACTTTAAAAAAACAGGAACACTCACAAAATCTCTCACTTTCTGATTCACACACCCTAGTACATTCCCCCTATATGTGTATCAACACATGAATGTGTTCTACAGACAGGCTTGGACTGGCTTACAGCAATAATAAGGTAACTGGCACACACATCATTAAAGGGAATAAAACAAGGTTCAACATATCTACCCAGTCAGAGAAAACAGTGGTCATAATCAAAGATACAAAAGAACTGTAAATAAAAAATAATAAAAAATAAGATAAAAGAAAAATATAAAAAAAAGGGAAGGAGAGGGAAACCACCCGAGAAATACTAATAGACCTTATTCGACCATGGAGCGAGTTAACGCAATCCGCTAGTGTAACCTGAGTAGGAGGGAGAGTCTGTAAAAAGGAGCCAAGGTCCACAGATAGCACTGAACTCTCTATGATTAGAAGATCCAGATAACGTAAGATCGTCCATGGCCATGTAGAACTTTGGCTAATGGAGTTGGTGATTTCCAGTGGACCAGAATCACGGCCTTACCAGCACTATTAAGATGCTTCAAAAGTGACTTTTTATAGGAAGATACAGGACAGTCGATCTTATTAAGACGCCAGAACACTGTTTCCGAGCTAACCTCCTGACTAAAGAAATCACCAGGTTCCAGAAGGGGCGAAGAGCAGCACATTGCCACCAGATATGAAACAGGTAACCAACAGCCGAGGCACCTCTCCAGCATGAGGCAGTGACCCCCAATAACATCTTAGCCAGCACTGACGGAAAACTGTACCATCGAACACAGAAAATGGGTATCGTTTAGTGCTCAGTCCTGTTTCAGCAATACGATATCCAAATATGACCTTAAAATAGGTGTAATCCTTAGGGTCGATGGAATACTTGTTAACTCCTATTCGGTTTCCCTTTGGATGTTTCAATGCATCACCTCTCCAGTGAGAAATGTACCTCAAAATGAAACAAAAAACAGCATATGGGTGGTCATTCCGAGTTGATCGCAGCCAGCAACTTTTTGCTGCTGCTGCGGTCAACTAGTACACGCCGATGGGGGAGTGTATTTTAGCTTAGCAGGGCTGCGAACGCTTGTGCAGCCCTGCTAAGCTAAAAAAAATTCAAGCAGAACAAGACCAGCCCCATACCTACTTACCTTGAACGATGATCTCTGCGATGCTGGAGCCGGCTTTGACGTCAGGCATCCGCCCTCCGTTCTCCTGGACACGCCTGCGTTTTCCTTACCACTCCCTGAAAACAGTCTCCAACGGTCCAGATCCACCCAGTTACGCCTTCTTTCTGTCAATCTTGTTTGAGGTCGGCTCTGCGACCGCTTCCATCGTAGGCCGCGACGTAACCCGGCAACCCCTGTGCCGGGCAACATCACGCACGCGCAATGCGGCCTTTGCGCATGCGCATTCTGGACCCGTTCGCACCGTAGCGACAAACCACTGCGTGCGAACGGGTCAGAATGACCCCCATGTTGTAGTATGTTATGAACTTAAAGATGCACCAATGTGGGATATATTAAATCCAGTAGGGTGTTTAAGCCAGAAGGACAGCATACCCGACTAACACTATGATAGGGTGAATATTTCCCATAAAGGTATCTTTAGTCACCGATCATCACACCTGACGAAGATCAGAATAGACAGCCACCATCACACTGTAATCCCGTTCCCCGTGGGACGTACCGTACTCACATAGCACAGATTGGTTTCAATCACACAGTGGTTTCTTTTATCCGTCCTTTTAATGTATCCTCATTAGTAAGGGAGTGAGCTATCCATCTCCACATCCAGGTATGGCATACACAAAGGCATAGGACCCAAAAAAATTGTTTTAGAAAGATTTGAATTAATATAAAAATGATTACAAAAAAGACTAATTAGTCATAAAAGTTTAAAATAGCACAAAGGATGGATTAGGACACAATATGGAAAAATGGATATACCTGAATAGCAATACTTGGCTGTTTGGATGCCGTCCAGGAACTACCCATATGTCCTAATCCGGAATAGTATAAACTGGTTAGTCACAGTGGCTCTCTTAGACCAACATGTTTCAACTTTTTCAAAGTCTTTTTCAAGCTGTACCATCCAGCAATAACCTTAAACTGAGTCTCCACTACCGAATAACTAACCGAGCAAGACATAGCAACCTGAAAGGTCTTATCTCAATCTTTAGGACCTAGCTGGACACACAGATCCCTCTCCCAGTCAGTCGTGAAATGCAGTAATGTGGAGAAAGTGTCCTCTATCAGGAGCTTATAACTTGAGAAGAGGAAATGTTGAGGGTGGGTCTGGGCCTGACACACTGATTCAAAAGGTGTTAGGGGTCTACAGGCAGCCTCCCGGATTGGTGCACTGGAAAGGAAATGTTTAATGGAGTGGTATCTCCAGAGCTCGGAGGCAGGTAAGTTCCAGGCCTCTCTGCCATGGGAAAGGAGTATACACCAGACAAGGACACCAGCTGCCCAATGCGGATCACCCCAGCCTGTATCCAAGGACACAAAAGAGAAGGAGTTATCCCGGGCGGAAATTCAGGATTGTGAAAGAGTTGGGTCATTTATGTATTTTGCATCAAAGAATTCAGCCACATAGCACCTTTCATGTACAGTTACATTGGAGCAAGCCTTCCCAGCAATTATGTATAGCAGCCAGATTTGTCGCTTTTATAGTTATATGAGATGTATCTAGGTGTAAAATGATGGGCAGTGGTTTAAAGGTAAAAATACACTCCAGGGAACTTCACCTGAAAGTATGATGCATTGGAGGTTGTAAAGTTTAAATGGAACAACTGCTCAATGGTGGGTAATTAGCTTTCATACCTCTCCAGTGAGGTCAGGAGAGGAAGGAGCGGTCACGGGAAAAAGATAATTTGTTTTACAATAATCAGTCTTGGGAAAATCTATCAATAGTTTGGCAGTCACCTTCCCACGCTATTCCCACTGGCACAGGCTATATAATTTAAATGTACAGTAAGTTAATATTCTGTTTTATACCCTTTTAATTCAAAATGTTGCAAGGTGATACTGTGTGTCTGTTTTGTATTTGTATTTTGTATTTGTTTTGTTTTGTATTCTATGTTATGTCATATTAAATAACCCTAAATAAATAGTGTTGTGTTTTTAAATGTATTCATGCACTGGGCAACACTCAGGATTGGACTGGCCCACAGAGGCACAGGGGAAACTCCTGGTGGACCCTAGTGGGGTGACTCCACCTCATCTTATAGGGATCAGTTTCCAGACTGTGTACTTGAATTATACATTATACATATGGAACCTTATACTGTACATGGCTATGGTGTATTCTCTACAGTGCATTTCTATATTAATCTGGTACATTATCATGCACTAGCAGTATTTACTATATATAGTTGTCAAAGGCCCCAGTCTGGAGATTGACCACACCCCTAAACATGGGCCCCTACCAGTGCATTCCCCAGGTGGGCACATTATGCCCCAGTCCGACACTGGCAACACTTGATCATTTCGGTATTTCTACATTTTAATGCAGATATTGTTGGGATAACAATAGATCTGATTAAAAGCAAGTTGAAATAAGTGTGGTTGAACTGAAGATAGTTGAGTTATACTTTTCTCAGTGGTGGCAGAATAGGGTACATAAAGGTGAGTGTGCGATATTAAAGAGTGATTTTAACATCATAGACAGGCCAAGTGGTGGTTTTGCATACACACATGTCACATAGAATCAGATGTATCCGAGTTGTGACACACATCTAGTGTGCTAAATGAGAATACAGCCTCATGCCTTTGTGATATGGTTCTGTCACAATTCAGTGCATTGGGCCTAATTCAGATATGATCGCTGGACTGCGTTTTTTGTTGCTCTGCGATCAGACAGTTGCCACCTACAGGGGGAGGGTATAAGCTCTGTGCAAGTGTGTGTTCACTTCTGTAGCAGAGCTGCACAAAAATCAGTTTGTGCAGCCCAGGACTCACTCAGCCGCTGTGAGTGAATCCTGGTGATCGGGGCTGGAGCTCACATCAGACACCCTCCCTCAAAACGCCTGAGCCCGCCTGCGTTTTTCCGGACACTCCTGGAAAACAGTCAGTTGACACCCACAAATGGCCACTTCCTGTCACCTTGCGATCGCCCGTGCATTCGGATTTTTTCTCCATCCTGTCGCTAGGCACTGTTGTGCGGCGCACCGGCGCAGTGCAGCTCACACGCATGCGCAGTTCAGATCTGATCGCACGTTGTGCGAAAAACGAATTACCACCATAGTGCCTACTTAACGGATTAGCCTCCGCTATGTTCAGTCAACTCTTTTTTGCCTCCTCCCCGCCATGCACTACGCCTGCCAGGCTACTGTACTTTCCCATCTCTGTACTTTAATTCCTCCAATGGCTGGCACCCTAGGGGCTACTGTGTGGCAATGTTCAAATTTGCCTGTATACAGATTATATGTCACTTCTGTAGCGCCACCTGTGCTCTTGCTACACCTGACCATTCTATGTATTGAAATGGTACACTATGTTATTATGCAAACCCCCATACTTCATACTTCCTAGCTAGTCACATTGGGGGGGATGATCGAGTGGGCCACAAATTGCAGGCTCCCAGCAGTGAAGCCCTTATCACCTTGTAGAAGTTCCCTTTGAAGACCAGAGAGCCAAATGGACTCTGTATCTTGACACTGCCAGTGCCAAATCCCCAAATGACATACAGAATTCATAGAAATTGCCAATAACATAGAAGGTTCTTAGTGAACTGATTTTCTGAACTGTATTCTTTTGACTACTGCTTCATCCCACACAATTATTTATTCCACTGTTTGTAGCACAAAGATACACTTTAAGCACAAATTTTCACAAGAGCATGGATTCCTTGCTTAGATATTTTTATTGACTTGCATAGCACCAAACAATAAATTAGATTCAGAGCTTAGCCGCAATTTTCAGCTCAAAAGTACAATTAGAATTTGCAGCCCAAGCCTGATGGACACTTGGGGGGGTTTGTTGCCCACTCTTCAGCACTTGAATTACATTCCTTGAATCATTAGACCTCAGTCACATGATCTCCAGTGGTCTGGAACTGGAAGGGAAGGATCAATGTGAATCACATGACCTTCATGGAGTCCAGGCTGCACTAAGGTGAATAGCAATTCCTCACTGCCCAGCAGCTCCAGCCATCATGCTCCTGCGAGCATTGACTGTGCTGCAGGCTGTACAAGGAGACTTAAGGCCTGATTCAAACCCGATTGTTTACATACAAATCCAATGTTTGCGTGGGCAAAAGACCCACTCTGTGCATGGACAGAACTGGTCCTGTAATATTGCTTGCAGCCTCCTCTACCACAGCATGATTCACATGCTGCAGTGCTTGGGAGGCGGCAATTGAAAGCGCTCTCAAAACAGGGGGATGTCGCCCCCATTTTGTAGGCATGCCAAGCCCAGAGTTTGCATTGTACACAGACTTCCAGGACCTGGCTGTCCGGATCCTATGGACAGTCTGAGTACAGCCTACTACCACAGACTGACCACAGTCTGCTACTATTACAAGACGTGAACGATGGTCACAACGGTGATCCGTTGCTGCATCCTCAGATGCAGCACTCGGATCTCGCACATTCTGGGCACCATACTACAAAAAAGGATATCCTGGAGCTAGAAAAGGTTCAGAGGCAGGCAACCAAACTAATTAAGGGTATGGAGACGCTGGAATACAAGGAAAGGCTTGCAAGACTAGGCATGTTTTCACTGGAAAAGAGGAGACTAAGAGGGGACATGATCAACATCTACAAATATATAAGGGGACAATACACAGAGCTTGCACAGGACCTGTTTTTGGTTAGCTCAACACAGAGAACTCGTGGACACTCGCTCAGGTTAGAGGAGAGGAGATTCCGCACAATACGGCGTAAAGGCTTTTTAACGGTAAGGACGATACGTGTTTGGAATTCCCTACCTGAGGGAGTTGTAATGGCGGACTCAGTCAACACCTTTAAGAATGGGTTAGATAAATTCCTAATGGATAAGGATATCCAGGGTTATGGTGCATAGTCATGCACTATGGTTATTATAAAAAAAGGGGTAAAACGTAACGGCAGACATCAGCATCAGTCAAAATTTTATACCAAATAATCCTGCATAGGAGACCACAAATAGGTTGAACTCGATGGACAATTGTCTTTTTTCAACCTTAGATACTATGTTACATGTATGCAGGAGGCCTCTATCTCCTACTAGGGCTGTTTCTAGATAATTTGGCTCCCAGTGTGAACAGTAAAAAAATGCGCCCCCTCATTAGACATTGTGAAATGCGCCATGGCCCTCCCCCCCCTCTCCCCCCTCACACCCATACACACACACAAAAAATCCTTTTTGTGCACACATGGCCTTGCTAAAATGAACGTGACCTCACTAGAATCGGTGTGGCCTAGTTAAAATGGGCGTAGCCTTACAGGAAAAGACTACCCTACACCCCAGTTTTTGACCTGCACCAACAGATCTTGGCAACCACAGGAAAGAAAAAAATCTCACCATATTAAGCCCCGCACAGTAATGCCCCTTGCACCATATTATGCACCACACAGTAATACCCCCTGCAACATAATAAGTCATACACAGTAATGCCCCTTGCACCAAAGTATGCTCCACATAGTAATACCCCTTGCACCATATTATGCCCCAGACAATTATGCCTCTGCCACCATATTATAGGCCTCACAGCAGGCAGAGCCCCTTACATTATGCCAGACAGGGAGAGCATGTCATACACATATCGCTAGATAGGGACCCCTAAACACATTATGCCAGGCAGATCCCTTTATACCTGGGGGGGGGGGAGTGAGAGAGCAGCAGTTATGTGTAACTTACAGCACTTGTGTGGCCTTAGCAGTCGCCTCCATGATGACCCAGAAGTCTCGCAGTACAGGGCGAGGGCAGAGCCACGGAGCACATACTTCCCTAAGCTGCCCTCAATGCTGCTCTCCACCACGGCATCCCTTAATAAGACCGCGGACAGATGCGCTGTGACATCATGATGCAGCTGCGTCATTTTGTGAAACTCCGCCCAGCGAGCGGAGTACTGAGTGGGAGAGGGATATTGTGCACGGCTCACCCGCCGGTAGAAACGGCACTGTCTCCTACAAACGCTACCTGCCGCATTTGCATTTTATTTGCATGGAATTGCACAGCAACTTCCCTGCAGGTGTGTACTTACATACAAATCGGTGCTCTGTAATGCTTGTACTTTTCTCCAAAGGAACAGACTTGTCAGATGGCTGCTGCCTCACTGTACTACAGGAAAATAAAGAGCCTGGACCAGAGAAAAGTGACAGTATGAAAGTAACAAGAGACAGAGAAGGAATAGAGAGTGGCTTACTCTAAATGATGAGTAAGAAACAGAGGGGGAAATACACTGCATATTATCTTAAAGAAGGCGGCAGGAGGTCGTTTTTGTGTAAGCATGGTGCTCTGCGTGCCCCTATTTACCACTTTCATTATTTTAAAAATGCTTTATTTAAACAAACAATCATTTTTCATATTACATTAATCTGCTATCAATCTGCTCATACTGTATGATAATTACAGAACAGGTATAGTGGAAGAAAATGTACCATCACAATCTCCTATATATTTGCCCTGTGACTGTGCCTGGCCCTCTAACGCTGGGTGGAGTCACAGTGGTGGGCGGAGTTAGCAGCTCCTCCCCTGTCCCAGCACACCACTAGCAGGACGGAGCTGCAGACACATAATCCGCCCACCAGCCAGAAGCCACCAGGGCATGGACACCCCACACTGCCAGGTAACCACAGACCCCTCCCGTGCCACCTACACCCCAATGCCACCTGCACCACACACCCCAAACCCCCCTCCAGCAGCCACTGACAGCCCAGACACCCCCGACACCGACGCCTGCATAACTCACCAGCACACACTGCCCAGCCTAACCCACCGCACCGAACCCACTCGCCGCATAAGCCAGCACCTCCCACAGCCATCCGCGCCACGGACACGGTGGCCGGGCGACCAGACAGCCGCAGCCCGCACTACCCCTCCCGCCCTCCACACCCCCCCAACGCCAGCTCCCGCACTGCAGCTGCGCCTGGGACCCACTGTCCCGCCAGACGCCGTCCGCACAACGGACGAAGAGATTGCAGTTACGGCGCAGCATTACCCGCGCCTGTATCTGCTGCCGCCGCCATACACATCAGGAGGCGCAGGAGAAGGCTTCATAGCACCCCCTGCGCCGGTACAGACACCCGCTGTCTCCTCCGCACACCGAACACAACGCTGCCTCTCACCATCCCCAAATTCCTGGACTGTACACCACAGGGCCTGGGCTGCCGGCTCCACAGGCCAGAGACGGGGGACAGCGCGCCTGCTAATGTGGCCGCTACACCAACTTCACAGGTGAGAGTGCACAGGCAGCTCCGCCTCTCTGCGTCCCCTCCCAGCCGCCCGCGTCTCTGCGTCCCCTCCCTGCCGCCCCTCGCGTCTCTGCATCCCCTCCCTGCGTCTCTGCGTCCCCTCCCTGCCGCCCCGCGTCTCTGCGTCCCCTCCCTGCCGCTCCTCTTCTCTGCATTCCCTCCCTGTCGCCCCGCGTCTCTGCGTCCCCTCCCTGCCGCCCCGCGTCTCTGCGTCCCCTCCCTGCCGCCCCGCGTCTCTGCGTCCCCTCCCTGCCGCCCCGCATCTCTGCGTTCCCTCCCTGCCGCCCCGCGTCTCTGCGTTCCCTCCCTGCCGCCCCGCGTCTCTGTGTTCCCTCCCTGCCGCCTCGCGTCTCTGTGTTCCCTCCCTGCCGCCCCGCGTCTCTGCGTCCCTTCCCTGCCGCCCCGCGTCTCTGTGTCCCCTCCCTGCCACCCCGCGTCTCTGTGTCCCCTCCCTGCCGCCCCGCGTCTCTGCGTCCCCTCCCTGCCGCCTGTATCTCTGCGTCCTCTCCTTGCCGCCCGCGTCTCTGCATCCCCTCCCTGCCGCCCGCGTCTCTGCATCCCCTCTCTGCCACCCGCATCTCTACGTCCCCTCCCTGCCGCCCGCGTCTCTGCGTCCCCTCCCTGCCGTCCCACGTCTCTCTATCCCCTCCCTGCCGCCCCGCGTCTCTGCGTCCCCTCCCTGCCGCCTGCGTCTCTGCGTCCTCTCCCTGCCGCCTGCGTCTCTGCGTTCCCTCCCTGCCGCCTGCGTCTCTGCGTTCCCTCCCTGCCGCCCCGCGTCTCTGCGTTCACTCCCTGCTGCCCCGCATCTCTGCGTCCCTTCCCTGCCGCCCCGCGTCTCTGCGTCCCCTCCCTGCCGCCCGCGTCTCTGCATCCCCTCTCTGCCACCCGCATCTCTACGTCCCCTCCCTGCCGCCCGCGTCTCTGCATCCCCTCCCCGCCGCCCCGCGTCTCTCTATCCCCTCCCTGCCGCCCCGCATCTCTGCGTCCCCTCCCTGCCGCCTGCGTCTCTGCGTCCTCTCCCTGCCGCCTGCGTCTCTGCGTTCCCTCCCTGCCGCCTGCGTCTCTGCGTTCCCTCCCTGCCGCCCCGCGTCTCTGCGTTCACTCCCTGCCGCCCCGCGTCTCTGCGTCCCCTCCCTGCCACCCCGCGTCTCTGTGTCCCCTCCCTGCCGCCCGCATCTCTGCGTCCCCTCGCTGCCGCCCGCGTCTCTGCGTCCCCTCCCAGCCGCCCGCGTCTCTGCGTCCCCTCCCTGCCGCCCGCGTCTCTGCATCCCCTCCCTTCCACCCGCGTCTCTACGTCCCCACCCTGCGGCCTGCGTCTCTGCGTCCCCTCCATGCCGCCCCACGTCTCTCTATCCCCTCCCTGCCGCCCCGCATCTCTGCGTCCCCTCCCTGCCGCCCGCGTCTCTGCGTCCTCTCCCTGCCGCCTGCGTCTCTGCATCCACTCCCTGCCACCCGCGTCTCTACGTCCCCTCCCTGCCGCCCGCGTCTCGGCGTCCCCTCCCTGCCGCCGCACGTCTCTCTATCCCCTCCCTGCTGCCCGCATCTCTGCGTCCTCTCCCTGCCGCCCGCGTCTCTGCGTCCCCTCCCTGCCGCCCGCGTCTCTGCATCCCCTCCCTGCCACCCGCGTCTCTACGTCCCCTCCCTGCCGCCTGCGTCTCTGCGTCCCCTCCATGCCGCCCCACGTCTCTCTATCCCCTCCATGCCGCCCCGCATCTCTGCGTCCCCTCCCTGCCGCCCGCGTCTCTGCGTACTCTCCCTGCCGCCTGCGTCTCTGCGTCCACTCCCTGCCACCCGCGTCTCTACGTCCCCTCCCTGCCGCCCGCGTCTCTGCGTCCCCTCCCTGCCGCCCCCCGCGTCTCTGCATCCCCTCCCTGCGTCTCTGCGTCCCCTCCCTGCCGCCCCGCGTCTCTGCGTCCCCTCCCTGCCGCTCCTCTTCTCTGCATTCCCTCCCTGTCGCCCCGCGTCTCTGCGTCCCCTCCCTGCCGCCCCGCGTCTCTGCGTCCCCTCCCTGCCGCCCCGCGTCCCCTCCCTGCTGCCCCGCATCTCTGCGTTCCCTCCCTGTCGCCCCGCGTCTCTGTGTTCCCTCCCTGCCGCCCCGCGTCTCTGTGTTCCCTCCCTGCCGCCCCGCGTCTCTGTGTTCCCTCCCTGCCGCCCCGCGTCTCTGCGTCCCTTCCCTGCCGCCCGCATCTCTGCGTCCTCTCCCTGCCGCCCGCGTCTCTGCGTCCCCTCCCTGCCGCCCGCGTCTCTGCATCCCCTCTCTGCCACCCGCATCTCTACGTCCCCTCCCTGCCGCCCGCGTCTCTGCGTCCCCTCCCTGCCGCCCCACGTCTCTCTATCCCCTCCCTGCCGCCCCGCGTCTCTGCGTCCCCTCCCTGCCGCCTGCGTCTCTGCGTCCTCTCCCTGCCGCCTGCGTCTCTGCGTTCCCTCCCTGCCGCCCCGCGTCTCTGCGTTCACTCCCTGCCGCCCCGCATCTCTGCGTCCCTTCCCTGCCGCCCCGCGTCTCTGCGTCCCCTCCCTGCCACCCCGCGTCTCTGCGTCCCCTCCCTGCCGCCCGCATCTCTGCGTCCTCTCCCTGCCGCCCGCGTCTCTGGGTCCCCTCCCTGCCACCCGCGTCTCTACGTCCCCTCCCTGCCGCCTGCGTCTCTGCGTCCCCTCCATGCCGCCCCACGTCTCTCTATCCCCTCCCTGCCATCCCGCGTCTCTGCGTCCCCTCCCTGCGTCTCTGCGTCCACTCCCTGCCACCCGCGTCTCTACGTCCCCTCCCTGCCGCCCGCGTCTCGGCGTCCCCTCCCTGCCGCCGCACGTCTATCTATCCCCTCCCTGCCGCCCGCGTCTCTGCGTCCCCTCCCTGGTACCCCGTGTCTCTGCGTCCCCTTCCTGCCGCCTCGCGTCTCTGCCTCCCCTCTCTGCCGTCCGCGTCTCTGCGTCCCCTCACTGCCGCCCACGTCTCTGCCTCCCCTCCCTGCCGCTCGCCTCTCTGCGTCCCCTCCCTGCCGCCCGCGTCTCTGCGTCCCCTACCTGCCGCCCGCATCTCTGCGTCCCCTCCCTGCTGCCCCGCGTCTGTGTCCCCTCCCTGCCGCCCCGCCTCTCTGCGTCCCCTCCCTGCCTCCCCGCGTCTCTGCGTCCCTTCCCTACCGCCCCGCGTATCTGCCTCCCATCCCTGCCGCCCCGCCTCTCTGCGTCCCCTCCCTGCCGCCTCTCTGCGTCCCCTCCCTGCCGCCCCACATCTCTGCGTCCCCTCCCTGGTACCCTATGTCTCTGCGTCCCCTCCCTCCCCGCGTCTCTGCGTCCCCTCCCTGCCTCCCGTGTCTCTGCGTCCCCTCCCTGCCGCCCCGCGTATCTGCCGCCCCTCTGCGTCCCCTCCCTGCCGCCCCGCCTCTCTGTATCCCCTCCCTGCCACCCTGCGTCTCTGTGTCCCCGCCCCGCGTCTCTGTGTCCCCGCCCCGCATCTCTGTGTCCCCTCCCCGTCTGTCTCCTCCCCGCCACCCCGCGTCTTTGTGTCCCCTCCCCGACGTCCCGCGTCTCTGCAGGGGTTAAAGGGGCGCAGCCCCTTCCGACGGTGTGAAGAGCGCCCGTAGGGCGCGATGAAGCACCTAGTACATTTATATTTCCCCATTTGGAAATCCCCCTCTAGAAATCCTGTATTTGAAAATCTGACATTTTTCCCCGATGCTTCATCCATATTTTTTTATACAGGCTATCCAATTTGGTCGCCTGTAAAAACATACATTATCTCCTGAAAACACACAGCTTAAGTGAAACCTGTGTGTTTTCGGTAGAAACAGTTTCTGGGAATTTGGTTTCGCCTGCCTGAGGTAGGTTAAACAAAATTGCAGATAAACCGGTGGGATTAATTGGATAGCCTCCAGCGGGACAAATATCCGCTGCTAATTGGATACTCCCCAGTCTTGAAAAGTCACAAATTTCATGGTGATAAAGTACCAGCCAATCAGCTCCTAGCTGCCATGGCTGGGTTTGAAAAATGACAGTTATGAGCTGATTGGCTGGTACTTTATCACCGTGCAATTTATCACTTTTCAAGGCTTTGGGGGTCATTCCGAGTTGATCGCTAGCTGCCGTTGTTCGCAGCGCAGCGATCAGGCTAAAAATCTGCATTTCTGTGCATGCGTATTCTCCGCAATGCGCACGCACGTCGTACGGGTACAAAGCCCATTGTGGTTGTGCACAGGTTGTAGCGAAGTTTTCAGTCGCACTGACGGCCGCAAGAAGATTGACAGGAAGGGGGCGTTTCTGGGTGTCAACTGACCGTTTTCAGGGACTGTTTGCAAAAACGCAGGCATTTCTGAAAAATCGCAGGCGTGGCTGGGCGTTCGCTGGGCGGGTATATGACGTCAAATCCGGACACAAATAGGCTGAAGTGATCGCAAGCGCTGAGTAGGTTCAGAGCTACTCAGAAACTGCACAAACTGTTTTTGCAGAGCTTGGCTGCACATGCGTTCGCACTTCTGCTAAGCTAAAATACGCTCCCCCGTGGGCGGCAGCATAGCGTTTGCACGGCTGCTAAAACTAGCTAGCGAGCGATCAACTCGGAATGACCCCCTTAGTACATTGGACCCTTAGTGATTTGTTGTTGCGAGTTCGTTAAGATTAAATCACAATCTATTCACATGAAGTTATTTTTCTTCTCTTTTCTACACGTTATTCTATCTCTATGTATAATTTTTTATATTTCGCTTGGTATGACCCCCTAAGTAGGGGAACATATAATACATCATATGTGGTATTATTAAAGAAGACATATATCGCATGTGGGTATGGAATTTTTTGAAGATTTTATACTGTTTATGAATAAAGAATAATTATTTTAATACATTTCTTTTTGTGTGGGATGGAATGAGTGCTGCTGTAAGAAAGCGGATTCCCTTTTTATTTCATTTGTTTTTGGGTTTGTTAAGATACAAGCAACTCAGTACAGTGTGTTAGAATGCGACCATATCAGGATACAATCATAGGCGTGCACAGCACATTTTATTAAGGGGTGCACCGTTGGAGGGGCGTGACTAGCACCGCCTGTTGGGTGTGTCTAGCGCCACCCATCAGGCGTGTCTCTCACTGCCTATTGGCATTCACTGCAAACTACATAATATAGGACATTTTATTAAATAGAGTACAGTGAGGGCTGGCAGATGATTATGTCAGTAATGGTGCTGGACTGGTGTGTGCTAATCCTGCCTAGCTGTGGTTCCATCTTGTCACGCCTGTTCCTCCTACAGCTGCTCCTCTTAGGTGGACGATCCTACACATAGCTGCGCAAACTCCCCTCCCGCCCACAATTTCACCTCTTGTTCCTCCCCTGATGCTCCGCATCACCTCACACCCTCTCCTGGTGCTCTGCTTCACCTCACACCCTTCCCAGATGCTCCGCATCACCTCTCCCTCTCCCCCGATGCTCTGCATCACCTCTCCCTCTCCCCCGATACTCCGCATCACCTCTCCCCCGCTGCTTCGCATCACCTCTGCCCCTCCCCAGATTCTCTGCATTACCTCTCACCCTCCCCTTATTCTTCACATTGCCTCTCACCGTCATGACAGCAATATGACAGACCTCAAACTCAGAGACACAGATAGACAGACAGAGAGACACAGCGATAGAGATAGAGACACAGATATTTAGAGACAGATAAACAGAGAGAGAGACATACATACATAGACACAGAGAGAAAGGGAGACAGAAAGAGAGTTGCACACAGAGACAGAGAGGATTTCTTTAAAATGGAAAATAAATAAAGCATACACTGAGTTACTGCACCACACATACTGTAGCTGTTACCACACTGCAGGTTGCTGCCAGTGAGTGTCAATTCCGTCCCTGATTGAGTTCTGCTATGGCTGTCAAAAGTGTGAGAAAGTTGTCTGTAGGGAGCGGACAGTTGTGCAGCAGTGTGCTTGTGCCCGGCGGTCTCACTCCCACTCGCCATGCTGGCAGCTCCCGCTCCTCTT
Source organism: Pseudophryne corroboree (assembly GCF_028390025.1). Taxonomy (NCBI): domain Eukaryota; kingdom Metazoa; phylum Chordata; class Amphibia; order Anura; family Myobatrachidae; genus Pseudophryne; species Pseudophryne corroboree. The sequence goes on from NC_086448.1 coordinate 295,375,133, forward strand.
AGGTAGACGCAGCGGTAAGGATAGGATAGAACAGGGAGGGCCGGTGCAGTGTCCCATGTTATGACGTTGTGACGTCATTCATAGAAGCGCACAGACCGGACTATGATATGTAACGGGGTAATCAGAGGTGGGGAGGGTTTCTAATTTGTCTTGTATTTCACACTTGTACCGCGCCATATGGCAGCCAGTGCTATCAGTTTATTTTGTCATTTGTGAATGTTAACTTCAGGGCTCGGACCTCTTGGCGTATGGGGGGTGCCGGACATTAGGGGGTGCCTGTGCGCACCAGGCACCCCTGCTGCGCACACCTATGGATACAATATAGGTGTAACTTTATGTGCCCGCATGCTAGATATGTTAAAATAAAACCCACGTGTAAATCAGCTACAATTTGATTGGCTAGAATGGGGCTTTCTTGTGCTCTAGACACCGATTGGTTCCTTTTATACAGATCCCAAGTATGTTGTTTCTGTCTCAGCTCATCTTGAAGCTTTAGGATTAATAAGGAAACATGTAGTGCAAACCTTGATCGTGGGTAAAATACACTGATGCAATTAATAATAAACTTACCCTCAATATACTTAATTTGTATCTAATTATTATTTTTGGGACTAATTGTACTTTAACACTTGCTAGCCAATTGCTTTATTTTTCCCTAACTGGACAGAAATTGGCACATGTTGCCTCCAAAGTGTACAAATTGTAATGTACCTCTCAGTTTTGACTGACATATGGAGGAATATACAGTACGTCTTTTCATCTTCTGAGCAAAAATGTGCCCTAGTATGTATGTCTTCATTATCTCTTTTACATTACAAAAAAAGGTTGCAGACTTCAATTTATTTAAAAAAATAAAATTATTCATATACCGGTAATAATTACGAAATAAAAAAAAAAAACAGGAGACTTTACATAGGAGGCAACACCCCAAGAACATTGAGGCAGATAGTGTAATTCATTAGATATAACACAAACTATAGCAAGTGTAAAGCGTCTCACAATGGTGGTCATTCCGAGTTGTTCGCTCGTTGTTTGCACACGCTAAGCCGCCGCCTACTGGGAGTGAATCTTAGCATAGTAAAATTGCGAACGAAAGATTCGCAATATTGCGAAAAGACTTCTCTGTGCAGTTTCTGAGTAGCTCGAGACTTACTCTGCCAGTGCGATCAGTTCAGTGCTTGTCGTTCCTGGTTTGACGTCACAAACACACCCAGCGTTCGCCCAGACACTCCTCCGTTTTTCCAGCAACTCCCGCGTTTTTCCCAGAAATGGTAGCGTTTTTTCACACACTCCCATAAAACGGCCAGTTTCCGCCCAGAAACACCCACTTCCTGTCAATCACACTACGAACACCAGAACGAAGAAAAAACCTTGTAATGCCGTGAGTAAAATACCTAACTGCATAGCAAATTTACTTGGCGCAGTCGCACTGCGGACATTGCGCATGCGCATTAGCGACTAATCGCTCCGTTGCGAGAAAAAAATAACGAGCGAACAACTCGGAATGACCCCCAATGTCCTGTAAACCTTTGTGTTACTATATCCGTTAACTGCTTCGCATACAATCTACAGATAAGGCGGCTTTATTTATGCACAATGATCTTATACTGTACTACCGACTGATTTCCAGGCCAGTCTAGGAATTGTAACCCTTGAAACGCCAGTTTGTGCTTCACAAATTGTGATTCCTCAGAGTGAGCGATTGTCTGGAGATACAGCAGCACAGCAATAAATGTCAAAATCAATTGTGAAATGGGTTTTTATTTATTATACAAAGTTCGTTTTCTGTAACAGTTTTCACAGTTATACCTTTTTCTTCCCATTACATGAAAAAGAATTACCAGCTCACACATTATATGGAGAATTCCAGCAGCTGCTTCTTCATGAAACTCTTCTTGTTACTAAAGCATCCTGTGAAATCTTACTGCAGTTTAAAAATAAAACACAAGATGTGATATAGTTCACGGATTTCCAAGTGTAAATGCAGTTTGGAAACAGAGAAGACATTTAAGCTGCTGAAGTCTGATAAATTATCACATATGACCTATTTTACCCTGTTTTCCTATGTAACTTAATATGAATTGTTGATCAACAAATAAAATCATCAGTGTTTCTGTATGAAAATGATTGTTTCGTTTCAGTGTATTTATAGGGTACCAGACGACTTTGTATCATTGAAACTTTGTAGGCAGAGATGATAATATAGTATGCCTAACAATTCTCTAGTGATTTAGTAGGCTGTATGTTACTGAATATTGTTACAGCCTGCAAACCTCAATGTGTATGGGCAAAAGGTAATGTTTGCCCCGTTACCATACCAGGTAGGACACAGATCCATCGAGCATATGTATTATCTATATTACTGCCCAATGCAAGGGATTCCACTTCTGCCTCAAAATAAGATATCCATGTCGTGTATTTACAAACTCTAGCTACAGTGTATGCATAAATGCTTAATTAAATGCTAATCCTTTCCTACATTCAAAAGTGTATATGTAAAAGCTCCTGTGCCTTGACAGGGGTTGAAAGAGAAAACTTAAACTCTAATATTATGTGTAGTTTATCAGTGTCTGAAGGGGGCATAAAGGGCCCACGGGGGATGCAGTGGTAGGGGGCTAATGCTTAGGGGTGTGGCCAGTCTCCACAGAGGCTTAGGTAACCATTAGAGAGTGCATGATCTGGGCCTCTTGATAAATATATATAGTAAAAACTGCTAGGATATGCATGATAATGTGCCAGATTAAGAGCAGCAATGCACTGTAGAAAAAATACCATAGTCCTGTGCAGTACTATATAACTCAAGTGCAGTGTGGAACCTGATCCCTAGAAGAGAAGGCAGGCCCCCCCCAGGCAGAGGGGCCCACCTTGGGTTTCCTCTGTACCCTGTTGGCCAGCCAACCCTAAATTTACAATGCTAAAATTGAGTTAATATTTGGTATACTATTACCCCTTTTCCACCTCTAAATCACGGGTCGCAGCCGGGAGCCTGACACGGGTGCTACCCTGCTGCGGCCCGTGCTCAGCCCCTTTCCCACTGCACTCACCAACCCGGCATATTGCCGGGTTGGTGATGCTGCTGGCGATGCGGAAGGGGCGGCGCTGGGAGATCACATGATCTCCCAGCGCCGCCCCTCTATAGATTGTGAACTGGAGCCGTGTCGCATCGACTCGGCTTCCGTTTACACTGCACAGCTTACCGGGTTGAACTCGTGTTCAACCCGGTAAGCTACCCGTAAAGGATTCCCGGATCACTTGATCCGGGTTGACCCTTTTCCACTAGCAAAAACCACGGGTAAATGCGCGCCCCCGTGCATTTACCCGTGTTTTTTGAGCTAGTGGAAAAGGGGTATAACATTGTTCCTCTGATTAGTCAGAGTGGTATTCATGAACCCACCTCCTGCTAAAAAAACATTCATGTACCAAATGTTGCCCTGGGTTGGCGACAAAAGTTTATAATAAGTCATACAAGTACCAGTTTATAATAAGTAAAAGGTAAAAAAAAAAAGTAATACAAGTAAAAGTTTATAATAAGTAATGCAAGTACACTCTTCAGTATTTGTTAAATAACTGTTTAGCTTGGGACAGATATGTGTATTCTAGAGTTTTACAATCATATGACTGTATTAGCCTACAAAATGTTATAATTACACCTATAAACAAAATATACACATTTCTTGGTATGTAATATTTTTCATAAAGAAAATGAATAGTTAATTTCTTCTGATAAAATAAAACTGACCGAGAAGGGGGCAGTTTTTACACACAGTACACAACACTACTGTATTTGCTTTAATATGTTATGTAAATATGTAAATGCTATTTGCTACTTGTTCTTCTCTGTTCCATACCATTAGGCAAGTATCCTGCAATAATAGGCACTGGCCAGATGAGGGCAGCAACACTCCAGACAATGATAACCAGAGTCATGAAACAAGCCACCAAAGTGGATTCAATGGGCTTCCGATTCATTCGCCAGCCCTGTTCCCCTCTCAGCTCCTCTAGGCTGAAATCCAAGCAGCAGAAATTTAATGATTCTCCTTGTAATGGGTTATGAGGGTCTGTTGAGGAGGAGGAGGAAATAAAAGAAAAAGTTGAAGATGCAGCAGAAGATGTATGTTGGTGCCTGAGGTGACCACTCCTTCTGGTCCTTGACCATCCACACCCTATACAGAGGCGAAATTCCTGCTGGGCCCCAGAAACACCCAGATGCTCAATGACAACTGGAGACACAACACGGTTGTAGGCAGCTGAGAAAAAGGCTCTGCCATGGTTATTTGTAGAAAAGAGCAACAGGTCACACTGGAAGCCCAGCTGACGACCCCAGCGAACTAGCAGAGAGGTGAGCATCAGCCTCTGCACACTGATATTGCAGTGAGTCGACCCTTGCTGCTGAGGTTGGGAGGCATGGAACTCTTGATGTGGGTGAGGAGACAGAATCAAAGTGTCTCTGCTGTTATCCCTTGTGTTGCTAGATGACAAAGGAGGGGAGGAAGACGGCAGACTCTTGGTGTGCCCTGCCTGGCTTTCTGTCAGTCCATCTACACTCTCCTCAGCAGAGTTCCTTTTGACAGTTTGTAAATCAAACTCCAGGTTGGCCAAAGATTTAGTGGAAGTGTTAATAGGAAACAAAAAGACATCCTCTTCCGTGTGACCCTGTTGACTCCATCCTTGTGTTGGAGGCTGGATACAGATAGCCAGTAAAGCCACAATCCCCCGAAGCAGGCTGCATGAAGGGCAGGGGCGCAGCACCCTCATTGCATAAAGTGTTATACAGGAGGCTGCATGGTTAGCTGAAGAGAGACAGTGCTTCAACAAAGACTGAAACTCACACAGGCGTGGAAAAGGATGCTAGTAACTGGAATCGCTCCACACTGCCTCCAAGTCTCCCTCCCTCTGCTGTCCCCTCCTCCTTCTTCTCTTCGCTTTTCATTTAGATGATTAGAGAACTGCAAGATGATCTTTATTCCCTATATTTTTATAACCCTAACATCTGGGTGAACAGTGGGAACATTTTAGCATTACATTTGTTGAAGGGAAAGCAGCGTGCATTAGCTTACCTTTGTTAGTGTTCTCAAAGCACAATAATAAAGGCTGTGATATAGTATTCAAGCTGAGATATTTAGGTATTAGATTAATGGGATATATGATATTCATGCTACATTTCCACCATAAAGTTACTGTCTTTTGTACTCCAATTGACTTATTAGGTTAAACTAGAGTGTGAAGAACCAGGATCTCTTTTACAGTTACAGATAAGATGCATGGAGAAGCCACACACAGAACATTTAAAATCTAAGTGTTGAAACAAAATGTCTTTAATAAGAAAAACACACAAATGTACATATGTACGTAAAATAAACTTTGCATATAATAGAAGTTGCCTTCTATAACAGGGCTACTAATAACATATGTAATATGTATGGATAAATTCATATACATAACAAAAGTTGAGATGTTTCATGCTGTATTTCGGTTTGCACACTAACTGAAAGAAAACTTGTGTTCCATGTCATCAGGCATTTTTTGGGGGTGGTTAAAAAATGTTTTCTATGAGGCCTTTCAATGGGATTTTTTACAGGAGGTATTTATATAGTGTAATAAATACCTTCATGATTAGAATTTTATCTCAGATTGATAGCAATAATTAGCACATATCTTCAGTACTGACAAACTCTTGAAACAAAGGGAAGGTGGGGGAGGGATGTGTGGTTTGGACTGAACACCCTAATTTGAAACAAAATGGTGCTACCTTATTGAAATTTGTGGTGCCACACAGAAAAAAGGAAAATGCAGGTGCACCTTCTGAACCAGGCATTCCCAACCTCAGTTAAAGGCACACTAGCAGTCCAGGTTTTAGTGATATCCAGGCTTGAGCACAGGTGCCTTAATTAGTACTTTGGTTATTTTGATTTAACCATCTGTGCTGAAGCCTGGATATACTAAAACCTGCACTGTGTCATGGCTCCAGGGGAGGCTGCAAATGTCAGTCACCATATCTAACCTGTCAGGCCATTTGTAAGGGTTTAGTGTGCTCTGGCAGTCCGGTGGTGTGCTGTTCACACAGCTGCAGTAGTCACAGCAGTTAGGTCTGGTTCCACTGTGGGCAATGCTTCTGTCGGCCCGGCAGCATGGACAACACCATCTTGCTTAGTGTCACCTGACCAGTATCTGACCAATTCCATGCAGCCTCAGCGTCAGCTGACGCTTCCAGACAATACTGTGACACCAAGGGTTTGAAGCTTCCTGTTTCTCAGTGTTCAGATTACCAGTGCCATAAGTCACACAGCTCTGTGTGTGAGCTTTGAAGCTGCGCTTCTTCGGGTATCCAGTTACTGTACAGTACCTGCATTCTCTCAGCTTCTCTATTTGCTACCTGTAACACCATCTGCATTTCCAAGGGATCATCCAGCACTACGGTCTCCCATCTGTTACAGTTTGATAATATAGATACTGTTTGTTACAGATACCATTGGTTCCAGCCAGGGCCGGTGCTAGGGTGTTCGGCGCCCTCCTGCAAAATATAAATTTGCGCCCTCCCATACTTAACATGCAGGGCCGGAGGGTTACCATGGCCTCTTGGGCCCCTGAGCTGCAGGAGATCCGTGTAAGCCTATGGACGTGAACTCTCTGCCCATACACACCCTGTACAGCGCTAGTTACGGCCCTACACACAGACAGTGCCGTAACTAGACATTTTAGTGTTGTGTGCAAGAGAGGGCATTGGCGGCCTCCCTGTATGTAGAACAGGGGCACTGCGCGCCTGCGGCGCGCGCAAAAAAATTAGGGGCGTGGCTTCATGGGGAAGGGGTGTGGCCACAAAATAATACCAATTCATATTACATATTATAGTAGTCTCCATTATTCAAACTACGCCGCACAGCAGCACCACTACACCAGGTAGAGCCCCTTTTACACATTACGGCAGACAGATTTCCCTTTTTACACATTACGGCAGACAGCGCCCCCCTTTTTACACATTAAGGCAGACAGCATCCCCCTTTTTACACATTACGGCAAACAGCGTCCCCCTTTTTACACATTACGGCAGACAGAGTCCCCTTCTTACACATTACGGTAGACAGCATCCCCTTTTTACACATTACGGCAGACAGCGTCCCCTTTTTACACATTACGGCAGACAGCGTCCCCTTTTTACACATTATGGCAGACAGCGTCCCCCTTTTTACACATTACGGCAGACAGCGTCCCCTTTTTACACATTATGGCAGACAGAGTCCCTTTTTACACATTACGGCAGACAGCGTCCCCTTTTTTTTTACACATTACGGCGGACATAGTCCCCTTCTTACACATTACGGTAGACAGCATCCCCTTTTTACACATTACGGCAGACAGCGTCCCCTTTTTACACATTACGGCAGACAGCGTCCCCTTTTTACACATTATGGCAGACAGCGTCCCCCTTTTTACACATTACGGCAGACAGCGTCCCCTTTTTACACATTACGGCAGACAGAGTCCCTTTTTACACATTACGGCAGACAGCGTCCCCTTTTTACACATTACGGCAGCCAGAGTCCCTTTTTACACAATACGGCAGACAGTGTCCCCTTTTTACACATTACGGCAGACAGCGTCCCCTTCTTACACACTACGGCAGACAGCGTCCTCTTTTTACACATTACTGCAGACAGCGTCCCCCTTTTTACACATTACGGCGGACAGTGTCCCCTTTTTACACATTACGGCAGACAGAGTCCCTTTTTACACATTACGGCAGACAGCATCCCCTTTTTACACATTACGGCAGACAGAGTCCCTTTTTACACAATACGGCAGACAGTGTCCCCTTTTTACACATTACGGCAGACAGCGTCCCCTTCTTACACACTACGGCAGACAGCGTCCTCTTTTTACACATTACGGCAGACAGCGTCCCCCTTTTTACACATTACGGCGGACAGTGTCACTTTTTTACACATTACGGCAGACAGTGTCCCCCTTATTACACATTACGGCAGACAGCATCCCCCTTATTACACATTACGGCAGACAGCGTCCCCTTTTTACACATTACGGCTCTGCATACAGATACACACATACATAAATACAGTATATACATAAATGCAAACACACACATACATACACATACCCAGACACACACACACACACACACACACACACACAAACTTTCTCACTCATTTTACATCCACTTACCACAGTTGTGCTGGCCAGATCTTCAATAGCATGATCCTGTGTAGCTCCGCCCCCTTGGTCCGTGTAGCTCCGCCCCTTTTCGGACGAACGATCACTGACACTCCTCTCCCTGTCACAGGGGAGAGAGGAGAAGGCTTCATGCTGCCGGCGCTGCTGCGGCTGCCTGTCAGTGTGACAGGGCAGGCGCAGCAGCAGCAGCAGGGGGGGACAGGACGGCGCTTCAGCTGGGATGCAGAGCAGTGAAGGCGCCTCTCCTGCCCGGCGCCTACCTGCACTGCATCCCTTTGCTGAGCGGGTAGCGCCGGCCCTGGTTCCAGCCTGATAATACAGATATCATTGGTTCTGAACCAGTATTACAGATATCATTGGTTCCAGCTCAATACTACAATTAACTGCAGTCCCAGTCTGTAGTGCTAGCCCAGGTGACCCAGTCAGGGGGCCACGCCTGGCCTGCCGGGTGCAGCAAAACGCAAATCCCCTTGCAGGGTTCCCTGTTGAAGATCACCGGTGGGGTAAGACCCCTGATCTGGGTCTAGTCAACTACGTGGGGTTAGTTTTTGTACTCTTTTTACCTTGCTCAGGATCAGAACTACCTATAACTCATATAAGACTAAACTACATCAAACCTTCCAGCTTTCAGCACAATACTCCAGCTACAGGCAGCTCTGACACAGGACCGGAGAGATCCACACCACAAATCCAGACACCCTGTTAGTGCGCCTTGATGACTGAGGATAGGAATGCCTGGTCTAAGCACTAAAAACAATGGTAATCATAACAATTATAATAGTCTCTGCAGTTTAACATGGAGTAAAATGAAGGTTCTTAGCACAATTTTGTCCAAAAATATGGGCCCACCTACCATGTCACAGTGACATCAGGTGGGTGGGTCCTTAACGTAAACTCTTGAAGCATTTACATAAAGGGAGGGATCCAGTGATGTACAGTACGCAATACTGATATTTACAGAGTTGCACAATTATCAGCCAACTGCATATGAGCCACGGTGCCACTGTGCACGAGTCAATGTGTCGTAGAGAGGATATATTCACAAAGTCATTGACAGGAACCATTTGGGGGAGGTAATATGGGGGAGGGATTGCAAAAACACAGGCATGCCACAACTAGTTTTAGGGTGTGTCTCAGTATACAACTGCGATCCAATACGCAGGAAAAATGACTTCAGCATCTCAATACCCGCAGCCATTCTGTGTTATCATAGGGTTACTTAGGGAATGGATTATCGGAGGCTCTGTGACTACTGCTGCCTGTGTCTACACAGGTGCTGACATTTACAAGGCTGCTGGTGGGCATCTCAGTCAATTCCCACGTGGCGGCAGCATTAGCATATTTTGCACATTAGTTGCATAGGGGACCACAGCTGTGAATGCATTAGCTACATCTCTGAGTCAGAACCAATATTTTGTAAATTATATTAGCAGATATTTTATATAAACTAACTTGTGTTTTATGTTTAGGGATTCTCTAATACCTCTACCGTGCCCAACTGGATCAAGCAGCTTTAAAGTGTTCTAGAGCCAAATATTTAATAAAATCAGTGACTCTTTTTGAATTAGGAAAATATAATATTGATAATAAACACATCTTTTTTTGTTAAGTGATACAGCTGCACACATTAATATTTTATACCATTAGATAAAAAAAAAAATAATGTACACACACAATTTTATTTATTTGAATCCAATTTTACCTACAGTCACAAAGAGTACTTCATTCTTTCGGAAAGGCAAAATTAATTCCAACTGGAAACAACAAAAGTGGAGAGTTTCCAAAGCCTTGATTTTACAGTGGGTGTGGTCAGCCCATGAAATTCAGACCTGATCGCAGCAGCAACATTTTTCTCTAATGTGCAAAACCATGTGCACTGCAGGTGGTGCAGATATAACATGTGCAGAGAGAGCTAGATTTGGGTGGGTTATATTTTTTCTGTGCAGGGTAAATACTGGCTGCTTTATTTTTACACTGCAATTTAGATTATAGTTTGAACACACCCCACCCAAATCTAACTCTCTCTGCATATGTTATATCTGCCCCCCCCCCCCTGCAGTGCACATGGTTTTGCCCATTATAGAAACATTTTGCTGCTGCAATCAGGTCTGAATTAGGCCCATAATTAGCACTTTTTAAGCAATAGCTTGTCTCATACAAAGTGCGGTTATGTAAATGGCCAGTGATCACAGAAGTCAATAGATGCAGCAGCAGGGCCCAGAGCCGTAAAAGAGCCTGTGCCGGCCCTGCCCTTCTCAGTGCGTGATGTCATGATGTTGCACGCAATAAGTCATTATGTTGCACAGAGTGGGCGGGTGCTAATGTAGCATACCTTCCAACTGTCCCGATTTTCGCGGCACAGTCCCGTTTTTTTGGGTCTGTCCGGCTGTCCCTCCCGCGGGCCGCAGTGTCCCGCGGTGGGTGGGGGCAGTTGGGAGGCTCCTGATCACTCACTGCTCTGCTCAGTTGAGAGCAGAGCAGTGGTGAATAGATGCTGTGCGCGTGCGCACAGCGTCTATTCCAGTGAGTTAGAGGGAGAGGGGGCATGCCAGCAGCTCAGAGCGCTGGCCATGCCCCCTCAGTGACGAAAATGGGGGCGTGGCTCGTGATCGCGGGACCTCTGCGAAGCCACGCCCCTTCTAAACAGGCCACACCCCTTTTTGGTCACGGGCGCGCTACGCGCGCCAAGATGTCCCTCCTTCGTCTACTTCAATGTTGGGAGGTATGATGTAGCACTGACCGAGGCATCCTACGGACACTCTGATGGCTGCACAGACTGCAGGGTGCCCATCAGAAGAGTTCACATGACCATCCGCGGTGCTGCAGCAGAGATCCTGGCTGCAGGGTACTGTTTCAGGCACCAAGCTAGCCAGAAGCAAGGCCCATGGAACAGACCTTGCTCTATATGCGGCGGCACCAGTCGCACATACCTAGTTGCGGTCCTCATATGGCCAGCATGTTTGAGCTGAATGGGTTTTTTTTCCCCAGATATGGGCACCATTACACAATTCAGATGCCCCGCTGAGCGGAGCATTGGAGCTAATACAGCAGCTTTGGGGATTGGTAAAAGAACCTACCAGACATATTTGTACACATTGGTCTCCTTACACACTGAGTAGTGTATGTATAATTAACACTATACTGTAAAGTGTCTCCAATATCGTTTGTACGGAAGAGAGTCTAAAAACAAACTTTGTATCATACATTTATCTAATAGAAATAACATAATTGTTCAGGAAAAGGTTAAACAGGCCACAATAAATAAATAAATAAATAAATAAATAAACATACATAATATAACGAGTAGTAGACATAACCGAGCTCTCTAAGCACACATTCTCCCACTTAACTTTTAAGCCTAACTTTTTTGTTTGCAAACATTCTCCGGTCTCTCTTGTCTGGTGCACTGATTGAGCAGCAGACTGGATAGAAAAAGCTGCTGCTACTGGGCATGCATAGCAACTACATTTAAGGCCTGATTCAGCATGGATGGCAAAAGCAAAATCTTTCTCTAATGGGCAAAACCATGGGGGTCATTCTGAGTTGATCGCTCGCTAGCTACTTTTTGCAGTGCTGCGATCAGATAGTCTGCCCCTCCTGCAGTGCACATGATTTTGCCCATTAGAGAAAGATTTTGCTTTTGCGATGCAGAGGCTCTTAGGGGGTCATTCTGACCTTAGGGGGGCGATGCGAGGCTCTTAGGGGGTGATTCTGACCTGATCGTACACTGCAGTTTATCGCAGTGGTGCGATTGGGTCAGAACTGCGCATGCGCCGGCGCCGCAGTGCGCCGGCGCATGCCAGACGGCCGAAGGTCGTCACTGTGCTACGATCGCCTCTGTCTGATTGACAGGCAGAGGCGGTTGCTGAGTAGGGGGGGGACGGAACGGCTGCGCTTGGCAACCATTTCGTGGGCGCGGTCCGGCCAACGCAGGCATGGCTGTGCGGGGGATGGGCTGCAGCGGCTGCGTGACGTCACACGCAGCTGCTGCGGGCCGGGGAGCGACGAGTAGCTCCCGGCCAGCACGCTAAAGCTGCGCTGGCTGGGTGCTACTCCTAAAGTGCAAAAGCTTTTGCACTTCTGCGGGGCGGAGGGGGGGGCGGCACTGACATTTGGGGGGTGGGATAGCCCTGTGCTGGGCGACCCCCCGCATGTCTATGGTCATGATCGTAGCCCTGCAAAATTTTGCAGGGCTACGATCAACTCGGAATGACCCCTTAGTCTCTTATTCTGCAGTCATAATTTGAGCTGCTGGCTGTAGAGGGGTTTCTGGACACCTGGAAACCCTCATGTGTTTACTCCCGAAAGCTTGAGTATTGTGGGAGTATTGTCAATCACAGCAGACATTTAGTGTCTATTATGTACTTCCTGTGAAGAGGACCAAAACAGCCTACCCCATAACACCACTGGCATCATGAGACATAATGTATCAGGACAGTTGCTGGACCTTTGTCAAGTAACTTGTTTAACTTATTTATGCCTTAAGATCACTTTACCTCACTTTTGCAACATTGGATATTAATCTATGCTGGATATCAGGGGCGGATCCAGAAAAAAATTACAGGGGGGGCACCATAAGGGGCGTGGCTTCATTGGAATGGGCGTGGCTTCGTTGGAATGGGCGTGGTATTGCAGGAAAAGACTACCTTATACCCCAGTTTTGCAACCTGCACGCCCAGACGTTGGCCACCACAGGAAAGAAAAATAATCCTGATTCATGCCCCATACATTATTTGTCATTTTTTCTCCTTATAGTAATGCCCAGTATACATTATTCCACATACTGCAATGGCCCTTAGACATTATTCCACACACAATAATGCACATGACACAATATGCACACACTGTAATGCCCCAGACACATTATGCCACACACCGTAATGCCTGTGACACATTATGACAGGAATCGCAATGCCCGTTATACATTATGCTACACACTGCACTGCCCCTGATACATTATAGCACATACAATGTCTGTGACACATTATGCCACACACTGCAATGACCTTGAGACATTATACCACAATGCCCGTGATATAGTATACCATACACCGTAATGCCTGTGACACATACCGCAATGCCCATTATACCCTATGCCACACACCGCAATGCCCGTTATATATTATGCCACACTGCAATGACCCTGAGACATTATACCACATACCACAATGCCCGTGATATAGTATACCACACACCGTAATGCCTGACACATTATGACACACACCGCAATGTCCGTGATACATTATGCCACACACTGCAATGACCCTGAGACATTATACCACATATCACAATGCCAGCGATATAGTATACCATACACTGTAATGCCTGTGACACATTATGACACACACCGCAATGTCCGTGATACATTATGCCACACACCGTAATGTCCATTACACATTAAGTCCTACAGTAAGGCTTCTAATTACTTTTCAAATACCTGCTCGTTGTCAGGGGTTTCATGCACTGGGTGTCATGCTCGTTGCCAGGGGTTTCATGCTCTTGGTTCCATGCACGGTGCCAGGGGTTTTCATGCTCAGGGTGTCATGCTCGTTGCCAGGGGTTTCATGCACTGGGTGTCATGCTCGTTGCCAGGGGTTTCATGCACTGGGTGTCATGCTCGTTGCCAGGGGTTTCATGCACTGGGTGTCATGCTCATTGCTAGGAGGTAGTCCTTGTTGCTAGGGCTGTGCTCCCAGTGCCACATATGTCCCCAGTGCCAGATATTCCCCCACGGTGCCAGGTACTCACATGCCCCCAGTGCCAAATATAGCCCCCCCCCATGTGCCAGGTACACATATACCCCCAGTGCCAGATATTCCCCGACAGTGCCACATATGCCCCCAGTGCTATATATGCCCCCAGTGCCACATATGCCCCAGTGCCAGATATTCCCCCCCCAGTGCCACATATGCCCCCAGTGCCAGATATTCCCCCCCCCCAGTGCCATATATGCCCCCAGTGCCAGATATTCCCCCCAGTGCCAGATATTCTCCCCCCCCTCCATGCCAAATATGCCCCCAGTGCCAGATATTCCCTCCCCAGTGCCATATATGTCCCCAGTGCCAGATATTCTCCCCCCCCCTCCCTGCCAAATATGCCCCCAGTGCCAGATATTCCCCCCCAGTGCGCCCCCCCCCCCCTTCCTCCGCCGCCGCCGCTGCTCCCCCCGCTCCCCTGCTGTTAGGAGGGACACGGAGGGCACAGTGCACGCCTCCCTGTGTCCCTCCTGTGTCTCCGGCGGCCGCGGGTCACTGTAATAAAGGAAGTGCTCACGAACGGCACTTCCTTTATGAGACCAGCGGCCGCCGGAGACCCAGGAGGAACACAGGAGAGGCGCGCACTGTGTCCTCCGTGTCCCTAACAGCAGGGGAGGAAACGAGACCGCAGACTGACATGCGGACGCTCGTCCGCATGTCAGTCTGCACTAAAAATGACAGGGGGGGCACGTGCCTTGGTGCCCCCCCCCCTAAATCCGCCACTGCTGGATATCTAACATCAATGTCCCTGCTTCAACCATGCTGATATTAAGTTGTTTCTAGAGAGGTGATTTATACAATATCATTAGGGGGTGTTTTCACTTTTCAGGGTTTATTATTACTTTATGGGGTAATTCTTTCAAGTTTATTTGCACGCCCACCTATCACTTTACTCTCTCTGGACATAGGCCCTCATTCAGTTTCAGTTTTGCATTATTTAGCAAAACTGCAACTGGCTGCGATCGCATGCTGGTGGCCGTCCAGCACAGGGCAAGGCCGCTCAGCATGCAAATACCCAGCAGCGATGCGATCACAAACGCATTGCTGACTTGTGAAAGCCCCCCTGCCTCCGCACCCATTTTTCAGGTTGCATCAGCCCCATGGGACATCACAAGGCCTCTTCAAATCCGCCCCCATTTCCGATGACACATACGCCCAATGCCACATCGCCACCTGTCAATCAGGCAGAGGTGTTCAAGTCAATGAGTTGCGATCGCATTCTCCCAGCCGCGCACGTGCAGAATGGGACTTGTGCATGTGCAGTGGCCGCAAACACGGGAGAATGCAGTTGCATCAGCGATACGACCTGAATAAGGTCCATAGTGCATTACACATTAAGTTAGAGAAAAAGAGTAATTGCTTAGGACTCTACATAATTTTAAGGTAGGTTGTGTTACAAAGTGTGTCCAGATCTAATTTCTCAGGCAGGACCTGGGCTTTGTTCCTATGGTCCTGAGTTCTTGGTGCCAACTATTGGATAAGAAACCACACCATATTACCACTTATATGGGGTCTTTATGAGCTGGCACATAAATAACGTAGTTAGTAACTAGTAACAAGTAGTCGTTTTGTTGACAATTTGCCAAAGCTTGGGTAAGGAAGTATTTCATTAACAATTGTGCAACTAAATTAACCAACAACAATAAAACAATGGCAGCCGATGTCACGGCTACAAAAGGGACATTATTAGCTGTCTGCCTGCATAAAATAATGTCACAATGAATATGCTGAAAGTACTGCACAAAAAATATGGAAGTTGTATATTTGGTTACAGTCACACATGACAAAGGAAACTTTATTGCAAGTTCTCGCCCAGTTTCTGGTATACACTGCCCACCGCTGACCTGCAGTCATTCTAGATGTAATCCTGTGGTTTGTTCCCTTCTTCCTGGAATATGGATAATCATGTTATGCATTTCATCAAAACAAGACAGTGGCTTAGTCAACCTCCCCAGGCGGAAAATTAACCCCCTCTGCTCGGCATCCTTACACAACCTTGCAGTGATATAAGCAGGGGTTTAGCTAACAGGCTTTGCAGGTTTTTATGTAAAACATAACTGACAAATTCTAGTCTTTTATGCATACTCAAATTAAGATAAATGAAAATCATTAAAACAGGATATAACAGACGTGATTCAGAGTTGTACCCTGTGATCCCGTATGCAGCTGATGTGCGAAAATATGAAAAGCCATCTGGATTTCTTTTGAGCTGCCCACTGGCGGCTTTGCAGATCCAAGCAACTGCGTACAAATATGCAGCGATGGTTGCACATCCTTCAGTGATAAACTCCTGTGGTCATGCAGAATGGCTGCAGGAAATGAGACGCCAGTACCATGCTTTGTGCATATGGGACCACAGTTGTTTTCTGAGACATGCTTTGAAATAACCATGTCATAACATGCCTGCCTAAATCCCCATTGTGAGCTACATCGTTATGGGACTTTAGCGTGTGCACAATGCGACCATGATGCATGCGCAGTCAGACGATAATCACGCAACTCATAAATATTAGCATTGCATACCCCTCTAATTGAGGCCCAGTGTTAACACTAGGAAGGGCGTTAGAGAGGTTAATCCACTATGAGAATAAGTCACCAAATATCAGGAGCACCATTTAATAAAACATAAACTCCAGCTCCAGGCCTCCACGTAAAGTAGGCCCATTAGCATGACAGCATGATGATGACCAGATGCCTCACTGGTCACACAGTTGCCCATAAATTATTAAGTATTAAGGTTGTACAGTATATCTAATTTCCTCACAAAATGATGCAATTCGTATACTTTTACATATTTAGGGAGACATTGGGGCAGATAGTGGAGATGGTGTACATGCCCACATGGCTCTAGCCGCACTTGCTCCACTTCACACAATAGCATACCTCCAAACTGAGAGGGGGGAGGGGCAGTTGGGAGGCTCCTGTCAATCGCTGCTCAGCTGTAGAGCCACAGTGAATAGATGCTGTGCACATGCGCACGGTATCTATTCACAGGAAACAGAGGGACTGGGGGCATGCTAGCAGCTCACAGCATCGCGGCATTCCAGGGAAGCCATACCCCCATTTGGTTAGGCTAAACCCCATTTTTGGCCACGCGCAGCAGTCCTGATTCGCTGGTATTGAAAGTTGGGCTCTATGCAGTAGGCCCTTAAATATTTTCAGCTCCCGGCCCATGTGGCTCTTAATATGGCCCTGATGCATACCCCTTAGAAATGATGAATAAAAATCCCATGTTAATACTAAAATATCAACTAATATAGTAGCACAATAAGTAAAGTTATAATAGGATTAATAAAGCACGTGAATGTGTTAAAATTGCTCTAACATTCCAACAAGAAAAAAAGGTATTAGTATATTAAAATCAGACTGGAAACACCCTGTGATGAATTATGCAGAAATACAAGTCCCATATTCAGGTGATAATCACGCCAATCTGTTCTAGGGTTATTTAAATAACAGGCAGCTGCAAAGATTGTATTCCAAACTGATTTTGGATTAACAATTTGTATAGTTCAAAAGGGTAGAATTCAGTCTGATATGTGGATAACTATGAAAAGTACAGTGACCATCTGTCGTACCTTTCTACTAAAAGCACATCAATATGCAGCTCTCCCTCTCTGTGTCTCTTATCACACAGGCTGATGTTTCAACAGGCTCCAGAGGGACCCAGGGCACTTGCCAGGATAAGCCGCGCAGAGGGCTGTATCGTCTGCCTTTACAACAGCTGATGAGTCCGTGAGGGGTGTATCGTCTGCCTTTACAACAACTGATGAGTTCGTGAGGGGTGTATCGTCTGCCTTTACAACAGCTGATGAGTCCGTGAGGGGTGTATCGTCTGCCTTTACAACAGCTGATGAGTCCGTGAGCTGTGACAACCACTTAGTTGGCAATAAGATATAGCAACTGTCCATTATACACTACTACCTTTTATCTTGTTGGATTGTTAGAGCTTTGACAATTTCTATACTTTTAACACTGTGTTTTAAATAATTTGTTAAATCCATTATAGCCCCAAAGACCCCCCTTCAATCACTATGTCCTTACACTTTAAATGGGGTTTGGGTAAAAACCGGAACAGTCCGGACCATGGACCTATCACTGGTGTCACAATACTATACCTGTAGCTTTATAGCTCATATAAGTCATGGTGCCCTATTTACTGCTGACCATTCTTGTGCCCTGCCTGCCACCCCCATTGATGAAACTTTCATTGCTTCCACTATGTAAATCCTTCCTCGATCCTTCAAGGATCATGTATTTGTTTTGTTTTTGTTCTGACTGGTTCGCAACTGTATCTTAAAACAATTTTTATTTTGATCATTTTTGTGTATGATATTAGCCTTTAGCAGCAATAATTAATTTTCATTTTTATTTTCTATAGGTGGTAATTTAATATTTGTTTTTTTTGTATTTTGGAAAGAGTAGTCTGATGAAATTTTGCTTGATCATTTTTCTTTCTTCCAACACATCATTTTTAAGAACTGACTATTCATCTGCTGCCTAATATATCCAATCCCTTGACAGATGTCATTGTAACAAGGATATCAGTGTTATTCACTACACCTATCAGTGGTTTTATGTTAAATGTTACGACTGATGGGCGTTTGTGTATGGTGGAACACCATGTCCTAAGGTGCTTGGTCAGTGGCTGCTATGACATGCTAGAACACGTGATTACAAGGCTATCATGTACTGATCTACATATATTGTATACAGAATTTTTATGGTGGACACATGAAACCGTAGACATCAAGCTTGGATTGGAAATTTAAAGTGGTCCTGGCAAAATTTCTAGAAGTGACCTTACATGGGCAGGACCAAACAACTGGAGGTGGAGCCAAAACAAAACAGAGGGGGGCAAGTGGCTGGAGTAACACGTTGAGGGAAGTCTGGAGTGACATGAGGAAGGAGGTTGGAGTGAGAAAGTGGGCAAGGGGCTCGAGTTACAAAGTGGGAAAGAGGCTGGAGTAACAGAAGACAGAAGGCTGGAGTGACAGATCAGGAGGATGGAGTGACGGAGTAGGAGGCTGGAAAGATAGGAGGCTGGAATGAGAGGGGGCAGGAGGCTGGAAAGAGGAAGCACAAGGCTGGAAAGGCTGGAGTGATGGGGCAGGCAGTTGGAGTGACAGAGGGCAGGAGCTTGGAAAGACAGGAAGTCTGGAGTGATGGGTCAGGAGGCTGTGAAGAAAGGGGACAGGAGTCAGAAGAGATATACAGTAGAGCAGGAAGCTAGAGAGACACACAGGAATGGAGGCTGAAGGGAACATGGGGCAGTAGGGGGCACTAGTCTGGATGAATCTCTGAGGTATTGGTTACATTGGTTATATTTCTACACAAACAGGCATCTTCTGGACCATTAATAGTGAATACTGACTGAAGACACTGTCTCCCCAGGGAGGATCAATTTCTTCAGAAGATCCCTGTTGCAGAGAAACAACCATATAGGTTTGGCATATTTTTATTACATTGTTACTTGTATTATATTTAGTACACACAGAAAACAGTACAGATTTTTTTTTTTTTAAGGGGGTGCCAAAGGAACTTTTCAACCTGGGCTCTACTGAGTCTAGAACTGACCTTTCCCTTACTCACATAGTGAGATTCATTGTGGCTTTTAAAAGACGCAACAGTCCAATCTGAAATTGGTCTTTCAGGAAGAAAGAATGTCCCCATCTTGAAGCTCTGTCAAATCTTTGCTAACAGACTCATATAATATCCAAGGTATTGATGTGTCCTAATTGGTTATTGCTGATTGCTGTGCACTGTTTGCCATTTATGTGCTGACGATAATAGGCACAAGATTGGAACTTGCCTTTCTCCTCATTCCTACAGTATATGGGTAAAACCCCAACTTCAGCAAAGTTATTAAACATTAGCCTCATGCTCCATCTTTAGGCTGAATACACTCCATTCACCAACTTAGCAGTAGCAAATGCTGCAGTATAATGAGTCCTACTACTGATAATTATCCCCATGGGCCCTTCATGCTACAGTCCAATATTTCCCATGTGTGGGATCACTGGTACAAGGGTGGTCATTCCGAGTTGATCGCTCGCAAGCTGTTTTTAGCAGCCGTGCAAACGCTAAGCCGCCGCCCTCTGGGAGTGTATCTTAGCTTAGCAGAAGTGCGAATGAAAGGATCGCAGAGCGGCTACAAAAAAAAATTGTGCCGTTTTAGAGTAGCTCCAGACCTACTTGCGATCACTTAAGACCATTCAGTTCCGGATTTGACGTCACAAACACGCCCTGCGTTCGGCCAGCCACTCCTGCGTTTTTCCTGGCACACCTGCGTTTTTTGGAACACTCCCTGAAAACGGTCAGTTGACACCCAGAAACGCCCCTTTCCTGTCAATCACTCTGCGGCTGCCATTGCGACTGAAAAGCGTCGCTAGACCTTGTGTAAAAATACATCGCCTGTTGTGAAAGTACGTCGCGCGTGCGCACTGCGTCACATATGCATGCGCAGAAGTGCCGCTTTTTCACTTAATTGCTGCGCTGCAAACATTTTTCACTAGCGATCAACTCAGAATGACCCCTAGGTGTGGCAGTCACTTCAGCTATATTGTTCTCATATTAGTGTGTAGGGTCTATAGTTATTATATTTTGTGACTAATAGTGGTAAATGGACTTCGAGGATTTGCAAAGTTGTCAAAATAGCTTGTAATGGTGGCTGTAACGCAGATACAGAGATTGCTAATGACACATCATGTATTCAGTTGCAATATGCATAGTACAATCTAAGACAGCCTCTACTAATAGGTTGCATTTATTTACTGCATCTTGTATTTGCTTACCATCTTTTTCACATTGTGAGATAAATGGAGTTGAGGGCCTGAAAATCCACAAGATCACCTCCCTAGGCTCCTAATGCTGCTGTGGGAACAGCTGCTTTTACATTGACATACATTTTGAAAAATATAAAAAATAAAGTTGCTTACATTTTTTATTAAATGATGTTTGTTCATGTTCTTGTTGCAACACCTATCTACTGTACTGTATGTGTGTTGTGGTTTTGCTAAGTTAATCATGTTTAAAAAAGAGAAATAGAAGACAGGAAACTAGGAATTGCTGTTACTCCTGGGTCCGCAATACGTGCTGGGGTTAAAATACCGGCTGTCGGAATCCCGGCATTCAGGATACCTAATCCGGAATCCTGTCACCCGGTGAAATCCTGGTGAAGACCGAAAATCCCATTCGGGGTAGTGGTCCACGCGACCACCCGAGGGGGAATATAACAGTGTGGCAAGCACAGCGAGCCCATGAAGGGACTCGTTGCCGGCATTCCGGTTGCCGGGATTCCGGCGTCGGTCTCCTGACTACCGGTATCCGGACAGCCGGCAAATCATACCGAACCCCGCTGTACTGTGTGCAGGGCCGGTGCAAAGTTTCTCAGCACCCTAGACAATTCTTCATCCCACTGCCCCTCACCAACACCAATACCCACTTCCCAGCTCCTCAGTGCAGACGCTGCATCTTATAGATTCCACAGCCACCGTCTGCCCTGAAAACTGAAAGATGCCTCTATAAGACATTCTTAATAATATGATGGGCATTCAGTGGTGCCCATCAGATCCCAGCACCCTGGGCAACTGCCTAAAGCTGCCTAATGGTAGAGTTGGCCCTGAATGTACAGTATAACTGAGGGCTGCTGCAGCGCCACCCCTGATTCTAGGTTGCATAATTGGGCTGTAACGTGGGGTTCTCAGGTAGATGAAGTCTTAAGTGGGCGTGCCAATGGAATTACAGGCTATACAGAGTTGTACATACACATAAATACACCTGTTTTCATGCAGCTATTTAGCACCAGGGACTTAGTTGGTGCAAGTACGCACTGAATCTATCTCCAACCTTTGAAAATTCTCCCCTTAGTACTTTATTTCCTTGTCACATGAGTCACTGATGGCACAGCATCGTTGGAATATGAGTAAGGACTGGTTGGAAATAGCGCCAGAGGTTACTCATTGTCTGTGTAGGCTGGATCACATGAAATCCTTCAAAATAGTTGTAGTTAACTACTTTGGACACTGAAACAGGACATTATATTTCAGGATGTTGACCAGTTCACCGGGCTTCATTGCTGAGTACCAGAGGCAGGCTGCTGCAGAGAAACAACCATATAGGTTTGGCATATTTTTATTACATTGTTACTTGTATTTTATTTTGTACACACAAAAAACAGTACATATTTTTTTTTTAAAGGGGGTGCCAAAGGAACTTTTCAACCTGGGCTCTACTGAGTCTAGAACTGACCTTTCCCTTACTCACATAGTGAGATTCATTGTGGCTTTTAAAAGACGCAACAGTCCAATCTGAAATTGGTCTTTCAGGAAGAAAGAATGTCCCCATCTTGAAGCTCTGTCAAATCTTTGCTAACAGACTCATATAATATCCAAGGTATTGATGTGTCCTAATTGGTTATTGCTGATTGCTGTGCACTGTGTGCCATTTATGTGCTGACGATAATAGGCACAAGATTGGAACTTGTCTTTCTCCTCATTCCTACAGTATATGGGTAAAACCCCAACTTCAGCAAAGTTATTAAACATTAGCCTCATGCTCCATCTTTAGGCTGAATACACTCCATTCACCAACTTAGCAGTAGCAAATGCTGCAGTATTATGAGGCCTACTACTGATAATTATCCCCATGGGCCCTTCATGCTACAGTCCAATATTTCCCATGTGTGGGATCACTGGTACAAGGGTGGTCATTCCGAGTTGATCGCTCGCAAGCTGTTTTTAGCAGCCGTGCAAACGCTAAGCCGCCGCCCTCTGGGAGTGTATCTTAGCTTAGCAGAAGTGCGAATGAAAGGATCGCAGAGCGGCTACAAAAAAAAATTGTGCAGTTTTAGAGTAGCTCCAGACCTACTTGCGATCACTTCAGACCATTCAGTTCCGGATTTGACGTCACAAACACGCCCTGCTTTTGGCCAGCCACGCTTGCGTTTTTCCTGGCACGCCTGCGTTTTTTGGAACACTCCCTGAAAACGGTCAGTTGACACCCAGAAACGCCCCTTTCCTGTCAATCACTCTGCGGCTGCCATTGCGACTGAAAAGCGTCGCTAGACCTTGTGTAAAAATACATCGCCTGTTGTGAAAGTACGTCGCGCGTGCGCACTGCGTCACATATGCATGCGCAGAAGTGCCGCTTTTTCACTTAATTGCTGCGCTGCAAACATTTTTCACTAGCGATCAACTCAGAATGACCCCTAGGTGTGGCAGTCACTTCAGCTATATTGTTCTCATATTAGTGTGTAGGGTCTATAGTTATTATATTTTGTGACTAATAGTGGTAAATGGACTTCGAGGATTTGCAAAGTTGTCAAAATAGCTTGTAATGGTGGCTGTAACGCAGATACAGAGATTGCTAATGACACATCATGTATTCAGTTGCAATATGCATAGTACAATCTAAGACAGCCTCTACTAATAGGTTGCATTTATTTACTGCATCTTGTATTTGCTTACCATCTTTTTCACATTGTGAGATAAATGGAGTTGAGGGCCTGAAAATCCACAAGATCACCTCCCTAGGCTCCTAATGCTGCTGTGGGAACAGCTGCTTTTACATTGACATACATTTTGAAAAATATAAAAAATAAAGTTGCTTACATTTTTTATTAAATGATGTTTGTTCATGTTCTTGTTGCAACACCTATCTACTGTACTGTATGTGTGTTGTGGTTTTGCTAAGTTAATCATGTTTAAAAAAGAGAAATAGAAGACAGGAAACTAGGAATTGCTGTTACTCCTGGGTCCGCAATACGTGCTGGGGTTAAAATACCGGCTGTCGGAATCCCAGCATTCAGGATACCTAATCCGGAATCCTGTCACCCGGTGAAATCCTGGTGAAGACCGAAAATCCCATTCGGGTAGTGGTCCACGCGACCACCCGAGGGGGAATATAACAGTGTGGCAAGCACAGCGAGCCCACGAAGGTACTCGTTGCCGGCATTCCGGTTACCGGGATTCCGGTGTCGGTCTCCTGACTACCGGTATCCGGACAGCCGGCAAATCATACCGAACCCCGCTGTACTGTGTGCAGGGCCGGTGCAAGGTTTCTCAGCACCCTAGGCAATTCTTCATCCCACTGCCCCTCACCAACACCAATACCCACTTCCCAGCTCCTCAGTGCAGACGCTGCATCTTATAGATTCCACAGCCACCATCTGCCCTGAAAACTGAAAGATGCCTCTATAAGACATTCTTAATAATATGATGGGCATTCAGTAGTGCCCATCAGATCCCAGCACCCTAGGCAACTGCCTAAAGCTGCCTAATGGTAGAGTTGGCCCTGAATGTACAGTATAACTGAGGGCTGCTGCAGCGCCACCCCTGATTCTAGGTTGCATAATTGGGCTGTAACGTGGGGTTCTCAGGTAGATGAAGTCTTAAGTGGGCGTGCCAATGGAATTACAGGCTATACAGAGTTGTACATACACATAAATACACCTGTTTTCATGCAGCTATTTAGCACCAGGGACTTAGTTGGTGCAAGTACGCACTGAATCTATCTCCAACCTTTGAAAATTCTCCCCTTAGTACTTTATTTCCTTGTCACATGAGTCATTGATGGCACAGCATCGTTGGAATATGAGTAAGGACTGGTTGGAAATAGCGCCAGAGGTTACTCATTGTCTGTGTAGGCTGGATCACATGAAATCCTTCAAAATAGTTGTAGTTAACTACTTTGGACACTGAAACAGGACATTATATTTCAGGATGTTGACCAGTTCACCGGGCTTCATTGCTGAGTACCAGAGGCAGGCTGCTGACTGATTCCTTGACACAGCTAAGGGCCAGATTTAAGCGTAGGCTGACTAGGCTGCAGTCTTGAGGTCTACACCATATAAGGGCATTTGTGGATCGGGCCACGGGTAAGTTCCTGCTGGTGCAGGTCCCATGCATCCATCTGCTGGGCCAGTTGGCACTGTCTGCCGGGCCGGCTGACACAGCTTGCCCGCTGTGCCCAATTCAATGTTTGCCAGTGCCGGCTGCCACGCTTCCAGGATTGTGTTCCACTGTTGAATGCAAACCAGAAGCTGTCATCTGCTACATGTAGTGGACACGTCTAGGTGCCGTTAGCCAGGAGCAGCAGCATGTTGGATACAAGGTACTGTATCCCAACAGCAGCAGCATGTTGGATACAAGCCCATTTACAAGGTGCTGTAAATGGGCTGTGTGCAAAGGGGGATGGGATTCCTGAGGCTGGGACCAGGGAAGTCGAGCTCTTGTTGCTGCTGCCAATGCTGTCACTCATCTCAGCCTGTAATCTTTACCGTGCCTTCTCCTCTGCTGCTGTTTTATTATCGTAACTACTCAAACCAGCAGCAAGAACAAGAAAATGGCAAGCCTCCTCACCCCCCCCTCCTCCCCCAGCCACATAGACCTAGACTATCCCCCATTCCCAAGGGCAAACACTTCCCACCCTATCCCATGGACCCTTAGACGTACCCCCCCCCCATCTCGCCTCAGAGACAGAACCATGGACCCTTAGACGTACACCCTCCCCCCCCCCCCCATCTCGCCTCAGAGACAGAAATTTTCCGCCCCACCCTCCTCTCGGCCTCAGTGACAGAAATTCCCTACCGTACCCCTTGACTCCTGAGACATACAATACAACCACTAGCACCTAGCACTACCCACACTAATCCCCCTCCTGCCTCTGGAACACTACCCACCCTAGCCCCAGGTACCTAAACTACCCACCATTTCCCCACCCCAAGGAACAATACAGTATGTGCCCCACCCCCAGCCCAAGGGACATAAATCATCCAGGCCCTGAGATATACAATGCCCTCGCACCCCCCTCCCTCTGATCTCCAGTACATACAGTAAACACTTAGTGGGTGATGCCCTTCCTGTATACTTGATGCATCTTTTTTCCTATTGAGGCCAATGTGTTTTGTTTTTTTGTGGGTGTCAATGTGTGTTATTGCTTTCTATGGGGGCCAATGTGTTTGTTTTCTGTGGGGACCAAAGTGTTTTTTTTCCTGTTGGGGGTTGTTTTGTTTGTTTTTGTTCCTGTGGTGCCAGTGTGTTTTATTGTTCTCTGTAGGAGTCCATTCTATTTTATTTTTTTCTTATGCAATGCATATGTTTCTTAGGTGCACCATGCATGCATCCTGATGGTGTTCGTCCAGAGTTGCAGTACAGATTCAGATGCATGCATAAAGAAGTGTATCAGAAATGTGTTGGGTGTTCCTATGCGGTTACAGAGGGTTGGTGTTATGCACACCAGTGCCTGCAGGAATGTACTGGTGTCTGAACTGTTATGCACACCAGTGCCTGCAGGAATGTACTGGTGTCTGAACGGATAGGGATGCAAAACAAATGAACTCACAGACAGACTGGGGAATATGACATTACGTACACAGAAGGTGATAGGGTAACAAAATAAACACAAAGTGAACAGAGAAGCCCAGAGGCTAAGAAACTGGGTGTCTCCCTATTATTAGGAATGCTCAGATGAAAAAAGCAAGATGTTGTGTTTTAATACGTAGAGAACCCGAAATGCTGTTGCTAAGGGCAACAGCAAAACCCTAAAGGGTTACCAACGGGTGTGGCAGTAAACTCCTTGGTCAGAGATGGAATGATAGACACAAGGAGAGTCTCCACAATCCTAATCATCACTTGCAGTGCACTGGTTCAGCTTACTGCCACTAAACTCACACCTGAACACCTTGCACAGTGAGACAGGATTTAGGCAGGCAGTCTGAGAATACAGCCGCAAACCTGCTAAGTTCACAGAGTAGCAAAAGAACCCCAGCAGGTTAAACGACTGACTCCAGTCTTACTGCTAGGTCTGGATTGGCAGAGTGTAGTACCAAATCCCCAGGCCTATTTGCAGTAAGCAACAACAAATACAAAGCTACACAGTACTGGCTAACTTTCAGGAACTGACTAACCAACAAAGATTCAGCAGCATCTGCTTAACCTGAGAAGAGGCCTTATAAAGCAGGTGCTGTCCACGCCCCACTCAGACCTCATAGACTGTGAGCACAAAAACCAGCACCGGATCCCCTGCCGTGCACAGAGCTTGTAACCACTGCACAGCAAAAGACCCGAACCGGAGTATCAGCTGCGCTCAGGTTACTCCGCTAGCACTTGTCTCCTGGTTGCCATGACGACGTGGCAGCACAGGGCAGGAGACCCTAACAGTACCCCCCCTCTGACGAGGGGGTCAAAGAACCCCTACCACCGGGTTTATCGGGGAACTGCGAGAAGAAAGAGCGTATAAGTCTGGGGGCATGAAGATCACAACTGCGCACCCACGACCGCTCCTCCGGGCCATACCCCTTCCAGTGCACCAAAAATGACAGCCGAACCATCTTGGAGTCAAGAATCCTTTCAACAACAAACTCCTTCTGGCCACGTATCAGAAGAGGAGAAGGTCTTCCACTGGAAGAAGGATTACTAATCGCCCGTTTTAAAAGGGAACAATGAAATGTTTTATTGATACCCAAAGAACGGGGCAGGTCTAACTGAAATGCCACCGGATTGATTACCCTGGTGATCTTATAAGGGCCGATGAACCGGGGGCCTAACTTATGAGATGGCTGTCTCAACTTCAAATTCTTGGTAGACAACCAGACGAAGTCTCCTAATTTGAAGCTGCAGGGTCTTTTCCGCTTATCAAAAACCCTTTTGGTCACTAATGACACAGACACAAGGGCTTTCTTCACTTTCCTCCAAATACCTCTAAGGACAGAAACCACAGAGGAACCACCAGGCGTGGAGTCCAGGGGGTCAAAAGAATTGGCTTTAGGATGATGCCCATACACACAAAGGAAGGGAGAGATCCCTATAGCAGAGTGAGCCGCGTTGTTATAGACAAACTCCGCCATGGACAGATGAGCAACCCAGTCAGTCTGACACTTGGAGACATAACACCTGAGGAACTGCTCCAAGGACTGGTTCACCCTTTCAGTCTGCCCATTAGACTGCGGATTGTAGCCTGACGACAAGCTGACAGAAATCTGGAGATCGGAACAAAATGCCCTCCAGAATTTGGCCACAAACTGGGATCCGCGGTCAGAGACCACATCAAGTGGCAACCCGTGGAGACGCACAACATGCAGCATAAATAATTCAGACAGGCGTCTGGCCGATGGCAGCCCAACCAGTGGAACGAAGTGCGCCATCTTCGAAAACCTGTCAACGACAACCCAGATGGCTGTCATCCCCGAGGATTTGGGCAAGTCCACCACAAAATCCATTGAAATGTGGGTCCATGGCTCAGATGGGATAGAGAGTGGATGTAATGGGCCAACAGGAACCCCTCTAGGAGTCTTATTTCGGGCACAGATGTCACATGCCCGAACCCACTGATCCACATCCTTAGCCACTGAGGGCCACCACACCGCCCTAGATAGCAACTCCCGAGTTCTGGCAATACCCGGGTGACCTGCCGACTTCTTGGCATGGAATTCCAGGAACACTCGCTGTCTTAACCTAGGAGGCACAAACAAAAGACCTACCGGAAGGTCTGGAGGAGCCTGCTCCTGTGCTCTAAGGACTAATGACAAGAGGTCCTGGGTAATGCCCACTTTAATACATGATGGCGACACAATGGGCAACGGCTCCTCGGTGGTCTCCTGGATTGGAGCAAAACTCCGCGAGAGCGCATCAGCCTTGATGTTTTTTGACCCAGGGCGATATGTTATCAAAAAATTAAAGCGAGCAAAAAACAAAGCCCATCGTGCCTGCCTGGCATTGAGACGCTTCGCTGACTCTAAATATGCCAGATTCTTATGGTCGGTGAGAATTGAGACCACAAACTTAGCCCCCTCAAGCCAGTGTCTCCACTCCTCGAGTGCATCCTTAATAGCCAACAATTCCCGGTTACCCACGTCATAATTCATCTCGGCAGGCGAAAATTTACGGGAAAAGTAAGCACAGGGATGAAGGCGATTATCAGACACTCCCATCTGAGAGAGCACTGCCCCAATACCCATCTCAGAGGCATCCACCTCCACCACAAAAGGACGCTCTGGATCTGGGTGTCGCAGCACCTTGGCCGAGACAAATGCCCTTTTGAGACGGGCAAAAGCCGCTTTAGCCTCACAAGACCAGTGAGCAACATCCGCCGCTTTCTTAGTGAGTGCCACCAAGGGCGCCACTATAGACGAAAATCCAGCGATAAATCGTCTATAAAAAATCGCAAAGCCCAGGAAACGCTGAAGCGCCTTCAAACTAGTGGGCTGCACCCAATCCAGGACTGCCTGTACCTTGGAACCCTCCATTTGGAAACCTTCTGGGGAGATAATATATCCTATAAATGCGATTTGCTGAACTTCAAATTCGCACTTCTCCAGCTTCGCCCCAAGCCGGTGGTCTCTGAGTTTCTGGAGGACTAAGCGTACATGCTTCCGATGTTCCTCCAGGGAATGGGAGAAGATTAGGATGTCATCTAAGTATACAACTAAGAATCTATCCAAATATTCCCTGAGTACATCGTTCATGAAATCCTGGAAGACTGCCGGGGCATTACAGAGCCCAAAAGGCATCACCAAATATTCATAATGCCCTGAGTGGGTATTAAAGGCAGTCTTCCATTCATCCCCCTCTCTTATTCGGATTAGATTGTACGCCCCGCGTAGGTCAATCTTAGAAAAAATGGTGGCAGTACGAAGCTGGTCAAACAAGACCGAAATGAGAGGCAGTGGGTATGAGTTTTTAATCGTGATACGGTTCAATTCCCTGAAGTCGATGCAGGGTCGCAACGAACCGTCCTTTTTACCCACGAAGAAGAACCCCGACCCAACTGGAGACTGTGAAGGTCTGATAAATCCCTTAGCCAAGTTCTCCTGAATGTACTCTGTCATAGCCTGAGTCTCAGGACGTGACAGGGAGTACAACCTGCTCTTGGGAAGCTTAGCATTTGGCAACAAATCAATGGCACAATCATAGGGGCGATGGGGAGGTAGTACCTCTGCAACTTTTTTGGAGAACACATCCGCAAAATCTGCATAACACCCTGGCAATCCTGGCAAACTTAGCTGCGAGAGCCTGACTGGAAGGCTCAAGCAACTCCTGAAACAATCAGTACCCCAACTAAGAATCTCCCCAGAGACCCAGTCAAATTGAGGATTGTGGGCCCTTAACCAGGGTAACCCCAACACCAATGGGGCAAAAGTACAGACAGTCACATAAAAGGACAATTTTTCAGAGTGTGTGGCTCCAATAAACAAAGAAATCTGGCTAGTGCAAGAGGTAATTTTACCTTGGGATAATGGTTCCCCGTTTAACCCACAAATCTCAATTTCCGATGCCAAGGGTACTAAGGGAACAGAGTGTTTCAGGGCGAATTGGCGGTCCATAAAAACCCCGTCGGCCCCACTGTCCACAAAGGCCTCAGTCTTGACAGTTTGACCGAGGATCTTCAAGGTCACCGGAATGATAAAAGTCTTCTTGGGAAATTCTGACTTCTGGCCTGACAGGATATTTCCCATCACCCTCAGGCCCTGAAGTTTTCCGGCTTTTCTGGGCATGATACTACCACATGACCTTTATTCCCACAGTACAAACACAACCCCTGCTGTCTCCTCCGCGTCTTCTCACGCGAGGAGAGGCGGGTAGCCCCAATCTGCATAGGCTCCTCGGAAAATTCCTCAGAGTCTGAGGTTCCCTTGGGAAAGAAGGAAACCTCGGTCTCCCTTTCAAGCCTACGCTCTCTCAGCCGCCTATCCACCCGGATGGATAACTGCATGAGCTGATTCAAACTATCAGGCAAGGGATATTGTACCAGTTGGTCTTTTATCTGGTTAGAAAGACCTCTTCGGTACTGGTGTCTCAGGGCTGGGTCATTCCACTGGGTATCATGGGCCAACCTCCGAAACTCCGTACAGTAAACCTCAACTGGCCTTCGCCCTTGCTTAAGGATCGAAATCTGAGCCTCGGCTGAGGCCGTCTTGTCAGGGTCATCATACAACATGCCCAGTGCCGTAAAAAAAGCATCAACACTTTTAAGCGACGGACAGTCAGGCTGCAACCCATATGCCCAGACCTGTGGGTCTCCTTGTAGCAAGGAAATCACTATGCCCACCCGCTGAATCTCCGACCCTGAAGACTGAGGCCTAAGCCAGAAGTACAGCTTGCAGCTCTCCTTGAAACAAAAGAACTGCGAGCGATCTCCAGAAAAACGATCCGGGAGATTTACTTTCGGCTCCTTAACCCCTGAAGGTGCTGCTGCTGCGGGAGTTCCGCCAGTGGCCTGGGAGGTGTGCATTTTAATGGACAAATCATTAAATTGTCGAGTCAGGACCTGCACCTGATCGACCACCTGTTGCAACGTATTTTGAGGGGTATGCTCCATATTCCCACAAAATTTCAACAGGAGTATTAGGCTGCTGAATATGTTATGCACACCAGTGCCTGCAGGAATGTACTGGTGTCTGAACTGTTATGCACACCAGTGCCTGCAGGAATGTACTGGTGTCTGAACGGATAGTGATGCAAAACAAATGAACTCACAGACAGACTGGGGAATATGACATTACGTACACAGAAGGTGATAGGGTAACAAAATAAACACAAAGTGAACAGAGAAGCCCAGAGGCTAAGAAACTGGGTGTCTCCCTATTATTAGGAATGCTCAGATGAAAAAAGCAAGATGTTGTGTTTTAATACGTAGAGAACCCGAAATGCTGTTGCTAAGGGCAACAGCAAAACCCTAAAGGGTTACCAACGGGTGTGGCAGTAAACTCCTTGGTCAGAGATGGAATGATAGACACAAGGAGAGTCTCCACAATCCTAATCATCACTTGCAGTGCACTGGTTCAGCTTACTGCCACTAAACTCACACCTGAACACCTTGCACAGTGAGACAGGATTTAGGCAGGCAGTCTGAGAATACAGCCGCAAACCTGCTAAGTTCACAGAGTAGCAAAAGAACCCCAGCAGGTTAAACGACTGACTCCAGTCTTACTGCTAGGTCTGGATTGGCAGAGTGTAGTACCAAATCCCCAGGCCTATTTGCAGTAAGCAACAACAAATACAAAGCTACACAGTACTGGCTAACTTTCAGGAACTGACTAACCAACAAAGATTCAGCAGCATCTGCTTAACCTGAGAAGAGGCCTTATAAAGCAGGCGCTGTCCACGCCCCACTCAGACCTCACAGACTGTGAGCACAAAAACCAGCACCGGATCCCCTGCCGTGCACAGAGCCTGTAACCACTGCACAGCAAAAAGACCCGAACCGGAGTATCAGCTGCGCTCAGGTTACTCCGCTAGCACTTGTCTCCCGGTTGCCATGACGACGTGGCAGCACAGGGCAGGAGACCCTAACAGTTGGCTAATAAGATGCAGATGTAATGTAGTATGGAACAGAAGTGAGCGGAGCGCAAATAGGTATTAGTCAATGTACATTTATTGGATTTATTGTCACTCTATCGTCAGTAGATAAACATGTTAAAAAACAAACATATGTATAGAAAACCTCAGATCTTTATGGAGATAACCATTAGATATAACAAATTAATATAAACAAAAGACCTCTTGGCTCCTGAAACATCAGTGTTCCTTCAATCCGTCTACGGTACAGAATATGAGCTTAAAGATGAACTCGGTCTAGCGAGAAGGTGGTTTCAGGAGAACTGAGGTCTCAAAAGGGAGCCCTTTTGAGACCTCAATTCACCTGAAACCACCTTCACGCTAGACCGGTGAGCATATAAGGCTGCAAACAAGCTACCTGTGGCAACGAAATAGGGATTGGTAATACTATATGAAGGCTGGCCAGCTAACAGATGACTGCCCATTACACTAAGGTACTAACCAACTTTCCCAGATATCATACCGGTAAAAGGGAAACTATTGAGATTCAACTACATCTAAATTCCCCATTTTTTGGATTTATCAACTTCCAACCCAGTTTTTTTCAGAAAGAGATTAGGTGGTATCTAACATCATTCCTAATATGGATTGGTTCATCTTTAAGCTCATATTCCGTACTGCAGACGTTTTGAAGGAACACTGATGTTTTAGGAGCCAAGAGGTCTTTTGTTTATATTTATATTCATGTGTTTATCTACTGACGATAATGTGACAATAAATCCAGTAAATTTACAGTTACTAATACCTATTTGCGCTACCCTCACTTCTGTTCTATTTTTACCTGAGTGCCTGCCCCTACCCATGAATCCGCAAATCGCAGCAATTTGCCACAACAGTGACTTGACAACTCGGTCCCACTCCCCAAAGTGACCAGCAGAGTCTTCTCTCTGGACTTTAAAAGTAGGTAAAATATGCTATAGTTCCAACTTTGGCTTATAGTGGTATAGTGACATATATAAGAATAGCATTCCTATTTATGGGACTTGTTAACACTCGTTGCCCTTTATCCGGTTGTCTGGAAGGACTGATATTTTTTCAGCCTAGGGGCCTGGCATCCCTAAATCCGGCTTTGCACAGCTTGGCACTTGGGGACTACTTCTGCACAGGTCTCTGTACTCACTAACAGCTTCTCACTGGCAGATTACTTCTCTCTTTTGGCCAGCAACATACCCCCAGCCCTTTTCCCTTCTCTCCCAGACCTCTCTCTTCCAGTACCCTATATACCCTTCCTACCCCTTCCTGGCTGTACCAGCCTGTTTGTTCCTTTCCACAACTTAAGGCATGCTGAGACTTGTAGTTACAGAGCCCAACTATTCTATTTTAGTGCTTGCATGTACGTGCTAATTACAGCTGTTAGGCATCTAGCTCTGGTGCATACGGCAGGGCAAGGGTGTCTTTGGTGGAGAGAAGGGGGCTGGGTGCAGCCTAGCCTTTCACAGGCCAAGGTATACCCCCAGAGGGAGGTACAATACCCCATCATAATGTGGGCATGCAGTTTGTTTGTTTGTTTGTTTGTTTGTTTGTATAAATTGACTAAAACAAAAATGTGATCTATAACCTCAACGCGCCTGAACAATGGCCCTCATTCCGAGTTGATCGCACCAAGCAACTTTTTGCTGCTGGTGCGATCAACTAATCTCCGCCTGTGGGGGAGTGTATTTTAGCATAGCAGGGCTGCGATCGCTTGTGCAGCACTGCTATGCTAAAAAAGTTTTGTGTAAAAGAAGACCAGCCCTTGACATACTTACCCAGTGCGACGATCTCAGCGATGATAGGGCCGGAATGGACGTCAGACATCCGCCCTCTGTTCTCCTGGACACACCTGCGTTTTCCTTACCACTCCCCGAAAACGGCCGCCAACGGACAGGTGACGCCCCGGAACGTCTTCCTTCTGTCAATCTTCTTGCCGTCGGCTCTGTGACCGCTTTCTTCGTAACCAGCGTTGTTGCCCGGCAACCCCTGTCACCGGGCAACGACGCACGTGCGCACGACGTGCATGCGCATTCCAGACCTGTTTGCACCACAGCGAAGAACCGTTGCATACGAACACGTCGGAATGATCTCCAATGTCCTAAATTGATAATAATAATCTTGGATAGTTTCACAAACTGCAATGCAATATTTTGTGTTCATTATATATCATTTTGCTTCAGTAATCTGTTTTTATTTATATTTATTTCTGTAGTGTTTCACGCCAGAAATAAGGATATCTTTAAAATAAGACCTTTTGGGCGTTGTACATTTTTCAAAGTTTATGAACTGTTTGTCTTGTTCACAAAATCCTATAAAATGTACAATTACTGAGAGCAGCGGTGTATGCTGACTCAGAGGCGCAGCATCTAATCCAAGTGACTGTTGATGAAAAATGCTGCTCTATGGTTTAAGCGTGGCACAATCAGGTGGCACCATGTGGTGACATTAATTATTAGCAGCATGAAAAATCAATACGGAAGCTAGCAGGGATACCATGGTATTCCCTCTCATTGATATGTGGGGGGTTTTCTTACAGAGCTGAAGGAACAACTCCAAATAAAAACAATTTTCATCATTTATAGTCAAAGACAAAGAGGCATATTTATACATTTTTCATTTGGATGAGATAAATCATTTCCACGCACTTCGCAATGTGAAACTGTACTAAAATTCTCTTGATAGGTTTCAATAGGCGCATATCCTGGCAAAGAGCTGGAACCATTCTGATAGCGTTTCAGGTCAGGTGCATGCGTCACTAGCAGCTCCCTCTCTGAAATAACTTGAAAGTAAGTTGAGTAACCCCATCTGGAGCTTGGTACATCCAGCATCCCACATAGAAACCTATGGGGACTGTGGATGATGTCAGAAATGGAGGGACCCCCATATATATCCCTTCATAGTACATCTGAGGGAAACTAAATATTTGCAGGTACCAATCATACTATTGGTGACCTGTTTGACGATGTTGTTTTCCAGTCCTATGAACACTTACTGTATGCACAGAATTTGGCATTCCTCATACACACTTTTAAAGATACTTTCAACTCTGCCATGCTGTGCGAGCCCAGTTCGGAAGGAACCTTATATCTGTATCCCCTTCCCTCCTTAAGATCGCACTTCTAAAATTACCCCCTAGGAAATCTATTTCCTCTCTTAATGGTAACCTTACATACCGTCATTTGTCACATGATCTCCTCCCCCTTAAGACTTGATGGGAGTAAGACCTGGCAACTCTTCAGGATAAACAATGGACTCAGATTTTGGGATCTGTCCGTTCTACTTCACCATGTGTCCGGTTTTAGCAAATTCAGTATTTTATTTGACAAAATGTCCTATCGTTCTCCGTTGTTTTAGCCTTTTTTAATGCTACTGCTTCCACTACCTGTCCTAAATGTCATGTCTCTGCATGTGATTTTTGGCATTTGCTGTGGGATTGTCCTACAGTTCATGATTTCTGGCTGAGGGTTTGGTTAGATATACAATGTACTTGCCTATTGCTGCCACCTGAGATTATTCTTTGCCAGGATAGTGAAGAATTGTTTGATGCTCCTGTTTATCGCTATATTCTGAGACTATACACTTCAGCAAAGGTTATTAATGCTCGTTCCTGGTGTGCTCCTGATCCACTGGTGAATGATTCCTTCGATCATGAAAGCTGTGTTTCCACTATCCGCAAGGCCCTTCCGGAAATTGAATTGTGGGATAGATGGTCTCAGTCTCCCCTGGGCCTGCAAAAGTCTAGCCAAGAATCCTCTCTATAATGAGTGATTACCTCTCCCTTGCCTATTTTTTGTTTCTTTCTGTCTGTCTGTATTCTTGCATCCACGTGTCTGGCTTTTATTTTGTTTTATTTTATCTTATGTGGTTTCTTTTACATTGGTAGGGGACATTTAATTTTAGTCCTCTGATAAATACAAAGACAATGAAAAATAGAATCTATCAGTAACGCTATCTTGGTACTGTTTTACAGGTGTCTTTTTTTGGTATTTTCATTTGTGTAAACTTTAATAAAAATTTACTTAATTAAAAAATAATATTTGCAGGTATCCGCCGAAAATGGCTGTTTTTGGGAAATATCCAAATAGGCCCCTAATTGTTTAGATTGCTTCATGAAACCACACAGTTCTGTGGTTTATCAGTAGGCAACAGCTGAGACATGCTTTCATTGATTAAGTTGGCTGTTAAAATATGGTATTTGGTGGTTATTGGTTATACTGCATTATACACTTTTGTACCATAGTATTACATTTTTCAAGTTGCTTTACCCTCGACTTATAAAAAAAAAAACAACCCACCTGTCACTCACTTTGAGAATATCTTTTATACATTTGTTGACATGTCCAGAAATGCCCTTTCTCATGAGGAGGAGATGTATCAAGCCTTGGAGATACATAAAGTACCAATCAGTAAGCTTCTGTCATGTTACAGACTGTGCTAGAAAAATGACAGAAGCTATTAGTTGGGACTTTATATTTCTCCACTTTATCTCTCTCCAGAATGTGATAATTTCCCCCCGGAGTGTGACAGGAATGTGTCAAAGACATACAGTGCATCTGGAAAGTATTCACAGCGCTTAACTTCTTCCACATTTTGTTATGTTACAGCCTTATTCCAAAATGGAATAAATTAATTTTTTCCCTCAAACTTCTACACACAATAACCCATAATACCAACGTGAAAAAAGTTTTTTCGTTTTTTTTTGCAAATTTATTAAAAATAAATAAATAAGAAATCTCATGTACATAAGTTTTCAAGCCTTTGCCATGAAGCTCAAAATTAAGCTCAGGTGCGTCCTGTTTCCACTGCTCATCCTTGAGATTATCCTACAGCTTAATTGGAATCCACATGTGGTAAATTCAGTTGATTGGACATGA
Organism: Pseudophryne corroboree; assembly: GCF_028390025.1. Taxonomy (NCBI): domain Eukaryota; kingdom Metazoa; phylum Chordata; class Amphibia; order Anura; family Myobatrachidae; genus Pseudophryne; species Pseudophryne corroboree. The sequence continues at coordinate 295,412,258 of NC_086448.1, forward strand.
TTTGGAAAGGCACACACCTGTCTATATAAGGTCCCACACTTGACAGTGCATGTCTGAGCACAAACCAAGCAAGTCAAATGAACTGTCTGTAGACCTCCGAGACAGGATTGTCTCGAGGCACAAATCTGGGGAAGGGTACAGAAAAATATCTGCTGCTTTGAAGGTCCCAATGAGCACAGTGGCCTCCATCATCCCTAAAAGGAAGAAGTTTGGAACCACCAGGACTCTTCCTAGAGCTGGCCAGCCGTCTAAACTGAGCGATCAGGGGAGAAAGGCCCTAGTCAGGGATGTGACCAAGAACACAATGGTTACTCTGTTAGAGCTTCAGCTTCCTCTGTGGAGAGAGGAGAGTATTCCAGAAGGACAACCATCTATGCAACAATCTACTAATCAGGTCTGTATGGTAGAGTGGCCAGATGGAAGCCACTCCTTAGTAAAAAGCACGTTGCAGACCACCTGGAGTTTGCCAAAATGCACCTGAAGGATTCTCAGACCATGAGAAACAAAATTCTCTGGTCTGATGAGACAAAGATTGAACTCTTTGGCGTGAATGCCAGGCCTCATGTTTGTAGGAAATGATAATGTCGATTTATATACAGGAACGAAAAGCTATACCTTCTATACACTCTAAACACACTTTAAACCTTAGCCGCTGCGGCTGCTATACTTGGTACACACGCTACGTACTTTTTACACTAATAGCGTACAGAGTCCCGTACGATGTACGGACTCTGTGTACAAACGCCGCGCTGACGGTACAATGCACCCGCAGCGCGTACACACCCAATGAATACGTTTTAAACCTTATACAGCAATGCAATGCGTTACTAATACACCTTTAAACCATAGCGGGGAAAGGAAGACACAACACCGATTTGTAGTTAAATCACTGGGTTCCGACACCACAGCATAATATTGCTGAAAGGGGGTTACAATATATACAATACAATATAAGACAATATAACAGAATAATGGCTACAGTCAATGGTACATACGTGAGTATATTCGCGTGTGCTTCCCGGTCCGGTCCTCCATAATCTAATAGATAACGTTGTGAGTTTTGTGTCAGACCAGGCTTCAGCAGGCTTTGTTTATACAATTCTTCCAAAAGCAATACAATGGATACTGTAATCCCTTTGTCCATTGGACACAGGAATGCACTTTTACAGTACAGGAGAGGTCGGTTTGAATTGGTGGGCGATGTCTGTTCTAACTGCTCTTGTGGGTGGTTTCCTCTCGATTCCCGCCGCATACATAATGTACAGTAAATACAGTTCATATCTATATTCTGCTTCTGCACATAACTATCCGCAGGAACATGCGATCTTCCTCAAACCAACACCGCAATGTTACCCTTAAAATACCCTACAGCTGGATACCAAACACCACCTTATGACCTTGTTCTGTCCCCTCCAATTCTGTAAAGGTGAATCCCCTTGTTCTGAAACCATTTGAACTGTTGTTATTTTCTGGTGTGGTGCAGGGGGACTATGTGTACATTGTGCACTATTTGGATTAAACATGTTTTGTGTTTTGATAGCTCTCCATGCGTTCACAAACTCTACCGCAAATACCCATACCACACGCTGATGCGCACGACCGCAGGAGCGACCATACGCAAATTGCGAATATGTGCACGCACAGCAGAACAAGTACACGCGCGGAGGCCATCTGTGTGTTGTTTGTACGTGATGTGTGTACTGCAATATTTTTCGACTTTGACAGAAACCAGGCACCGCATATCACCAGGCCAATACCATCCCTACAGTGAAGCATGGTGGTGGGAGCATCATGCTGTGGGGATGTTTTTCAGCGGCAGGAACTGGGAGACTAGTCAGAATAGAGGGAAAGATGAATGCAGCAATGTACAGAGACATTCTGGATGAAAACTTGCTCCAGAGTGCTCTTGACGTCAGACTGGGGCGACTGTTCATCTTTCATCAGGACAACGACCCTAAGCACACAGCCAAGATATCAAAGGAGTGGCCTCAGGACAACTCTGAGAATGTCCTTGAGTGGCCCAGCCAGAGCCCAGACTTGAATCTGATTGAACATCTCAACCTGATGGAGCTTGAGAGGTGCTGCAAAGAGGAATGGGCGAAACTACCCAAAGGTACAGTAGGTGTGCCAATCTTGTGGCATCATATTCAAAAAGACTTGAGGTTGCTACCAAAGGTACATCAACAAAGTATTGAGCAAAGGCTATGAATACTTATGTACATGTGATTTCTTAGCTTTTTTTAAATAAATTTGCAAAAATCTAAAAAAAACTTTTTTCACGTTGTCATTATGGGTTATTGTGTAGAATTTTGAGGGGAAAAAATTATTTATTCTATTTTGTAATAAGGCTGTAACATAACAAAATGTGGAGCGATGTGAATACTTTCCGGATGCACTGTAACACTGAATTTACAGTACACAGTAGGACAACACCTGGTTTTCACCATCTCTGAGGTCGTGCAAAAAGTAATGCCTCTTACACGGAGTAAAGTGCTCAGTATTTCTATAACTGGAAATGGCTCTAGACAGCTGGGAACTATGAATAACCAGAGACCTTTCTGTTGTGCTCACCACAGTGAATAAAACAGATTTACAAGCAGAAGTAAAACCCTAGTAAATAATATTAGTTCTGAGTATCTGGATTAGTTTGGGACCCAGGTGCAATAAAATGAGATCATTGCATGCATCAGCTAATTCTGTTCCCCTATGATCATAACATCCTATATAATAAAAGGCTAATGCTGCGCGTCACCTCTTGTTATGATCTGTTTCTATTGGATCAGCTTGCCATGTTTTCCTGCATTTCAGATTCCTGCATGTTCCTGTGTGTTCAGCTTCTGCTGCAGTATGATGAGGAGTTTTGTCTGTGTGTGTGTGTGTGTGTGTGTGTGTGTGTGTGTGTGTGTGTGTGTGTGTGTGTGTGTGTGTGTGTGTGTGTGTGTGTGTAGCTGAACAGGTGCATTGAGTCTCCTCATTAGGGAGCCTGGTCTCCCTGAATGCTCTGATTGGGAATTGTCTACTATATATGTGTTTCCTGCCCCTCATTGCATGCTGGTCATAGGTGGTCATTCCGAGTTGTTCACTCGCTACCGATTTTCGCAGTGCAGCGATCAAGTGAAAAAACAGCAAAAATGCGCATGGTACGCAGCGCGCATGCGCTAATTACTTTCACACAAAACTTTGTAGATTAACACTGTCACAACTGAGGGCCTGAGCTGACGGGAGGCAGCCTCAGTTGTAGGGGCTGAGATGTAACGGAACCTGGGAGGTTGTATCAGACCCCTAGACATGTAAGTAACATGTAGAATAACTGCCCGAAGGCGTGACCACGACAACCAGGATAAAAGTCAATGATGTTTATTATGACAAACTCCGTAACACAGCAGCAGTAAAGGAAACATAAAAGTCAACAGAGGATAAATACAATTCCTGGGTACTACAGGGTGGCAAGGGCCACAGGCACTGGTAGAGTGAGACAGTTCTTATAATCTTCTAGTTGGAAAGTCCTTACCAGACCTGACTGTAGCAATGGAGAGAACCCTGGATCGTACCAGCTGGTGTTCCAGGAAAGGCTGGGTTGCTGAAGATAAAACGGCTGCTGTGGATACTGGCTGGAACCAGACTGTTGTTGGTACGGAGTGGATACTGGCTGGAACCAGTTAAATAATAAACGAACTTGAGAGCGATGAAATAATAATGAAGTTTGGAGTTTAAGAGCGGTGAAATAATAATACCGGTGGAGAGTGGTAAACTGCAGAAAGGACACCGGCCCTTTAAGAGAAGCTGTACACTGCTGGAAGCTGGGCTGGAAGCAGGTGATTGTTGTAACTGGAAACAGGTGAGTCCAGAATGGATCGGAGAGTCAGGCTACACCGCAGATGGAATGCTGGTGCGGGTCTCTATAGCAGAAGTCTGGAGACAGGAGCTGGAACCTGGAAGACAACCACAGGAGAGAGACAAACTGGAACTAGGTTAGACAACCAAAGCACTGACGCCTTCCTTGCTCAGGCACAGCTTACTTATACCTGCAGTAAGGAAGGGGTTGGCTAGGCAATTATGCAAATCAACAATACAGACAGCAGATTGGTGGAAATGCTCAGATGACAAAATCCAAGATGGCTGCGCCCATGCAGACACTTGGAGGGAAGTTTGGTTTGTAATCCATGTGAGAATTGAAACAGTAATGGCGACGCCGGCCACAGGAGACAGGAGACGCCAGACTGACAAGCGCACATTAACCACGCGGGCACAGCGGAGGCCGCGGCTGATGAAATCACCACTCTGACATTCTGCATGTGGAAACTCAGGAACAGCGGGATCCGGTCCTGGAACGCTGAGCCAGCCTTAGGAGGCATCTGAAGGGTAAGTAATGGCGTCCAGATACCCGGATCGTGACAGCACCCCCCCCCCCTTTAGGAGTGGCCCCAGGACACTTCTTAGGCTTTAAAGGAAACTTTGCGTGGAAATTTCGGACCAAGGCAGGAGCATGGACGTCTGAGGCATTGGTCCAAGAGCGTTCTTCAGGACCATAGCCCTTCCAGTCAATGAGGTATTGTAACTGACCGTAACGGAAACGTGAGTCCAAAATCTTGGCCACCTCGTACTCGACTCCCCGTTGAGTCTGAATTTTGGGAGCAGGAGGAAGTGCGGAATGAAACCGATTCAGGATCAGCGGTTTCAACAAAGAAACATGAAATGTCCTGGGTATTTTCAAGAAGGATGGTAACTGTAACCTGTAGGCAACAGGATTGATGACTTGTTCAATCTTGAAGGGTCCGATGTAGCGAGGTGCAAATTTCATGCTGGGAACTCTCAACCTCAAATTCTTCGTGGACAGTCACACACGATCACCCACCTTGAGAGCAGGAACCGCTCTACGCTTTCTATCGGCAAACTTCTTATACCTGAATGAGGCTTTAAGCAGGGCTGCGCGGACGTTCCTCCAGTTATTTGAAAACTGACGCAAGGTGACATCCACTGCTGGAACAGAAGTTGCGGGAAGCGGTTGGAATTCTGGGACTTTAGGGTGGAATCCATAATTAATGAAGAATGGTGTAGAAGAAGATGAGGAATGGTATTGATTGTTGTGGCTGAACTCGGCCCAAGGAAGGAGTTGAACCCAGTCATCTTGAGAGGAAGACACATATATACGGAGGAAGGCCTCCAAGTCCTGATTCACCCTCTCGGTTTGACCATTGGTCTGAGGATGGTAAGCCGTGGAAAACTTTAACTTGACTTGGAGGGCTTGACACAAACTTCGCCAAAATTTGGCTACAAATTGTACTCCACGATCCGAGATGATCTCTTCAGGAAGACCGTGAAGTCGGAAGATCTATTGTATAAACACTTGAGCCAACTTGGAAGCTGACGGAAGACCGGTGAGAGGGATGAAATGTGCCATCTTGGTGAACCGTTCAACTACCACCCAGATGGTATTAAACTTGTTGCAGATAGGTAGATCGGAAACAAAGTCCATCGACAAATGGGTCCAAGGTCGACGGGGAACAGATAATGGAACCAGTTGCCCCGCAGGCGACTGGCGGGAGACTTTCTGTTGGGCACACTTTGGGCAGGAGGCAATAAATTCCATAACGTCCTTCTTCAGAGTTGGCCACCAGTAGGACCTAGAAATAAATTCAAGGGTTTTCTGAATGCCTGTATGTCCAGCAAAACGGGAAGCATGGGCCCAATGCATGAGCTTCTTCCTTAGAACTGGCTTAACAAAACTTTTCCCTGGTGGAGGCGTAGAGTCCATCCCTACCGTGGAGAATGCCAACGGATTAATAATAGGATGCTTGTCTGCAGACTCGGACTCATTTTCTTGCTCCCATGAGCGGGAAAGGGCATCGGCCTTACGATTCTGAGAACCCGGACAGAACTGGAGTTTAAAGTCAAACCTAGAGAAGAAAAGTGCCCATCTGGCCTGACGAGGATTCAGACATTGTGCGCCTTTGAGATATAAAAGATTTTTGTGGTCGGTAAGAATGGTGATTGAGTGGGAAGCTCCCTCCAACAGGTATCTCCACTCCTCCAGAGCGAGCTTGATGGCTAGCAACTCCTGATCGCCAATGGCGGAGTTGCGCTCAGCTGGGGAGAACTTCCGGGAGAAGAAACTGCAAGGATGTAGATGTCCATCTTTGGCCCTCTGGGATAACACTGCTCCTACTCCAACGGAGGAGGCATCTACCTCTAAGATAAAAGGAGAGTCGGTGTCGGGCTGTTTCAGAACTGGTGCAGAGATGAACCGTTGCTTCAGAAGGTGAAAGGCCTGTGTAGCTTCCTCGGACCACTTGGACGGATTAGCACCTTTCTTGGTTAATGCAGTGATAGGCGCCACAATGGTGGAAAAGTCTCGTATAAATTTTCTATAATAATTGGCGAACCCTAAGAACCTCTGGACCCCTTTGAGGCTTAAGGGTATAGGCCAATTCTGGATTGCTTGGAGTTTCTCAGGATCCATCTCTAGTCCGGAACCGGACACAATGTAACCTAGAAACGGAATGGTTTTAACTTCAAACACACACTTCTCCAATTTACAATAGAGGTGATTGACACGGAGACGGGAAAGAACCTCTTTTACCCAGAAACGATGATCTTCGAGATTATTAGCAAAGATGAGGATGTCGTCTAGATAAACCACGACATGGCGGTACAAGATGTCCCTGAAAATCTCATTCACGAAGTGCTGGAAGACTGCTGGAGCATTGCTAAATCCGAAGGGCATGACGAGGTACTCATAATGTCCGTCACGGGTGTTAAAGGCGGTCTTCCACTCGTCACCCTCACGGATTCGGATGAGATTGTAGGCACCCCTCAAGTCCAGCTTTGTGAAAATAGTTGCACCACTAACTCTATCAAAGAGCTCGGTAATCAGGGGTAAAGGGTATCGGTTCTTGACGGTAATGTCGTTCAGACCTCTGTAGTCGATGCACGGACGCAGACCACCGTCTTTCTTCTTAACGAAGAAGAAGCCTGCGCCGGCTGGAGAAGAAGATGGTCGGATGAAACCCTTCGCCAGGTTCTCTTTGATGTACTCTTCCATGGAGTGTGTCTCAGGCAGAGACAACGGATAAGTTCGGCCTCGCGGTGGAACCTTCCCTGGAATGAGGTCGATTGGGCAGTCCCATTCTCTATGAGGAGGAAGGATATCAGCAGAGGCTTTACTGAACACGTCCGTGAAGTCTTGATATGGAGGAGGCGGAACATCAGATGACCTGGGGAAGGAAGAACAAACAGGAAGAACTTTGGCTAAACAAGTCTCAGCACAGGAGGGACCCCATGCCAGTATTTGCGTAGTCGTCCAGTCAATTGATGGGTTGTGGAGACGGAGCCATGGAAGGCCTAAAACCACTGGATGTGTGGCTCTTGGAATCACTAAAAAAGAAATATACTCAGAATGAAGAACTCCCACTCTCAGACGAACTGGAAGAGTCCTTAAGGAAATGACTGCGTCAAAAATCTTGCTGCCATCCACGGCAGTCAAAGAGATGGACGAGGACAGTCTCTCGGTGGGTAGGGACCACCGTTTAACATAAGCTTCGGTTATGAAATTCCCAGCTGCTCCGGAATCAAGGAGGGCAATGACGTTCCTGTAACGTTGAGCAATTTGGAGCGACACTGGGAGGTTACAGTCATGAGGAGATGGAGAGGAGATCATTACTCCTAGCCGGCCCTCTCCTTGGCGAGCTAGGATCTGGAGTTTCCCGGACGTTTGGGACAGGCATTGATAGTGTGCGACGGAGCTGCACAGTAGAGACAGAGAGACTCAGAGAGACGTCTTCGGCGCTCAGCGGGAGATAGACGAGAACGACTAATTTGCATAGGCTCATCCTTGGATGGAGATGGTTGACGAGGAGGAGGAGCAGAAGATTTAGGAGTAGATGATCTTCCTCGCTCAGTTGCTCTCTCTCTGAAACGTAGATCAACCTTCGTGCAAAGAGAAATTAGCTCATCCAACTTAGAGGGCAAGTCTCTGGTAGCTAACTCATCCTTGATGCGTTCTGATAAGCCATGCCAGAATGCAGCATACAGGGCCTCGTCGTTCCATGCCAGTTCGGATGCCAGGATTTTAAACTGTATAAGATACTGTCCCACAGTACGTGTTCCCTGGCGTAAACGGAGAATCTCAGATGAAGCAGATGTTATCCGGCCTGGCTCGTCGAAGATGCGCCTGAATGTAGCTACAAAGTCAGTATAGGAGGATAGCAGGGGATCAGACTTCTCCCATAAAGGTGATGCCCAGTCAAGGGCTGAGCCACTGAGAAGGGAGATGATATAGGCAATTTTGATACGGTCACTGAAGAAATTGCCAGGTAGAAGCTCAAAGTGGATTTCACATTGATTGAGAAATCCCCTGCAGAACCTTGGAGATCCATCAAATTTTGCTGGCGTTGGAAGATGAAGATGTGGACTGGAAATGGGTAAGGTGGGTGGGGTTACAGCTGGTGTCACTGTAGTGGACGCACCGGACGTGCCAGGTCCACGGAGGGTCGTTTGAATCCCATCCAGCCGTGTAGAGAGATCCTGGAGACAGCGGATGATGTGGCCCTGTGCAGCCTCCTGATGTTCAAGTCGGGCTGCCAGTTCTTGCATTGGCCTGGCCGCTTGATCCTGGTCTCCGGCTGGATTCATTAGGTCAGTGCTTACTGTCACAACTGAGGGCCTGAGCTGACGGGAGGCAGCCTCAGTTGTAGGGGCTGAGATGTAACGGAACCTGGGAGGTTGTATCAGACCCCTAGACATGTAAGTAACATGTAGAATAACTGCCCGAAGGCGTGACCACGACAACCAGGATAAAAGTCAATGATGTTTATTATGACAAACTCCGTAACACAGCAGCAGTAAAGGAAACATAAAAGTCAACAGAGGATAAATACAATTCCTGGGTACTACAGGGTGGCAAGGGCCACAGGCACTGGTAGAGTGAGACAGTTCTTATAATCTTCTAGTTGGAAAGTCCTTACCAGACCTGACTGTAGCAATGGAGAGAACCCAGGATCGTACCAGCTGGTGTTCCAGGAAAGGCTGGGTTGCTGAAGATAAAACGGCTGCTGTGGATACTGGCTGGAACCAGACTGTTGTTGGTACGGAGTGGATACTGGCTGGAACCAGTTAAATAATAAACGAACTTGAGAGCGATGAAATAATAATGAAGTTTGGAGTTTAAGAGCGGTGAAATAATAATACCGGTGGAGAGTGGTAAACTGCAGAAAGGACACCGGCCCTTTAAGAGAAGCTGTACACTGCTGGAAGCTGGGCTGGAAGCAGGTGATTGTTGTAACTGGAAACAGGTGAGTCCAGAATGGATCGGAGAGTCAGGCTACACCGCAGATGGAATGCTGGTGCGGGTCTCTATATTCATCTCTCTCACCAAGTACAGAAAGGCAAATAAATTGAGGCAGTACATAGACTGAGTTCATGAGCGTAGATAGAATTTAGTCACACACCTCTCTCTGATTCTTTTTTATGCTGCATAGTAAAATCTATGCCCCACAGCAGTTTCCTAGTCCATATTATGCAACCATAGTAGTGCCCCCAGTTCATCTTATGCCACATTATAGTGCCCCCAATTCACATAATATAGATGTGCCCTTATACACCTATCCTCTGCACAATTTGGCACTAGATGTCTGGAGCAATATAGACCCACCGCCGCATGTAACAATTCACACACACTCATTTTTTTCTGAATTGCATCATGGCCTATACAGATTTGCTATATATCATGTATAATATGAGGAGCAGGTACTTTTAATTTATTTTAAGAATATTTGGAGCACACTTGTCCATTAAGAAGAAAGTTCATGATATGCACTGACGCAAGAATACGATTGGTGAGTAGTTCCAAGAATATTCAGTACGCTGTTGAATTTATTGGATACACATTATTTGGACATCTCTGACTAAGCACTACAGATTTTGAATATCTCCATGGAACGTGGGACTGTTTACTGACCCTAATTTTGGATGCGCTGGGATATATTTTGTTTTTGTATTCACCTTAAATTCATTTCTGCAGATGGTATCTGTAAGGCCTAAACTAAGCATTTATGGAAGGAAACCCCCATTCCACCCTTGCATACTGCCATTTATAGAAGTTTATAAAGTTTATGATTATGATGATTATTATTATTATTATTAATAATAATAATGTAGGTTAGGGTCTGAATGGATTATCCTACATAACGTCATCTGCCCAACAGCACAGTGAAATTACTCTATTTTGATAAGCTTTGTTGACAGGCAGGCTCAGAGACAGGAGAGTACAAGGAAAACCCAAGTTTCCCAGGGGTCCCGAGTCTTGGATCGGCCCAAAACAGAGACTGCCAACCACCCATAGTTAGAAGATTAAAATTTAGAATTATGCTGGGCAGCGGCACAATAAGTAAGACCATAACCTCAAAAGGGCCCCCCGCCCCCTAGGGGCGCTTTAAGAGAGGAGGAGGCCCGGGTGCAGCCTCCTCCGTTCGGGCCCCCTCCTCTCTGCTGGCAGCGCTGTGAGTCTGAGCACTAGAGCGCTCAGACTCTACTGCGCACGGCCATTTTCCCAGAGATTTCTCTACTGCGCATGCGCAGAACTCTGTGAAAATAGCCACTGGGCCATTTTCACAGAGTTTTAACACCGCCGTGGACGTCGCCGCGGGACTCCGGAGGGGTGAGTATTCAGAAAATGGGTGCAGCGTGTGCGGTGGGGGCCCCCTCTGGACTCAGGGGCCTGTGTGCACCGCACACACTGCACCCATTATAGAAACGCCAGTGCCCCCCCCCCCCTGTTTGCCCCTGTCCCGCACGAGGATGGAAACATCATGAAGTGCATATGTACCAGAGTAATGAGTTAAACTGAGACAACACTGAATCCCTTGATCCAGCCGTGGCAGACAATGACGACCAGAGCTCAAAGTAGACACAGCCAAGGGAGCAAACAGTGCTGCACCATCCATCTATGTGTAAGGGCCATTGGCTTATTTATATTGGATGCAGTGCACATGGGCCCCTGAGTCCAGAGGGGCCCCCACCGCACATGCTGCACTCATTTTTAAATACTTACCCCTCTGGAGTCCCGCACCAACTCAGCAGCGCTCTGGAATCACTATGAAAATGGCATAGCAGCCATTTTCATGGTGTTCTCCGCATGCACAGTAGAGAAATCACTGGGAAAATGGCCGCCGCGCCATGTTCCCAGTGATCGCCGCATGCGCAGTAGAGTCTGAGCCCTCTACTGCTCAGACTCTCCTGCGCTGCCGCTGTTGTCGGCCCGGATCACAGATATCTACTGCTCAATTACTGGAATTCTAAAAAATACTTTTTGCAAAATAGATGGAAATAGAAAAAAACAACACTGTATCTCAGTGCAAAATATTGAAATATATAAAATTAAATGTAAATAGTTTACATTAATTTTTAAGACAAAACCCTCTAATTATTAGCTCTAAAACATACATTTCTGGATCTGTTTCCCTTGTATCACTCATGCGAGGAGTGAATTAAGAATACATACAGTCTGTTGTGATATTTTACGCTTGGAACAACAGCTAGTAACAATGCAGTGACAGAGATGAGGATTGGAGCCCTGTTCTGTTGACACATGAATAGAGAAACATATTCTCCGGTGTATATGAGAGTGTAAATAAAGAAAAAAAGTCAAAGGTTCCCCATACAAATTATCATCTCTGCAGTATCTGCCCATTCTCTGACACGACACACATACTATTTCTGTCATTTGGTTATCTGAAGCATGGTGTGTCACAATCTGATTTAATTAGTCCCCAAGGAACGAGTGACACAAGTGTGCCAGAGGGGACACATAGCAGATCATTTTGCAGCTTTAGGATACCATAATTGGCTGTATGATTTACACACAGACAGATATTATTTCTCCTCAGCTGTATTATTATTTTGCTATTTTGGCCCAATGGGTACCCTTCTGAAAGATTTCTAGCTTCCCATCTGCAAATCCTATCCGTAACAGGGAAGAACTTTCTAGAACTTTTTCAATAAACCACTTTGATAACCCAATCCATTTGTTAAAGGTGAGTTAGTCAGTTACTCTACTTTAAGCTCAATTTAAACTCCTATTCTTCCTACTGACATAATGCCCAAACAAACGGACATGTAAAGTATATTTAAGCTAAATTCTGAGTAGAATGTTAATGGAAATTACTGGCAAATTGTGATCATTCTGTCCTATGCCAAGATGTGGGCACTGTTCACTCTTCATACTGCTAAATGTAGTCTCATGAACAGAGCCAGGTCCAATACCGGCATTTGCAGTGTCTAAGGGTGCCCACACACTGAGCGATTTCAGTGCCGATTTGGCCAAAAACGATACATCGTAACAATAGATCATTTACAAAAGTGCAAATATTTTGGTTTCCACGAATGATAACGATCCGATGCATGTCCCCGCTGCTCATTTGATGTATCCTTTGATCTTCCCTGCTGCAGTCAAGATCTAAAGCTTTCGTTAACGACAGCATGCTCCTGGATGTGGACACTCCTAGATCTTTTGCAAGATCTATAAGATATATCTTATGTGTATGCAGTATGGAGGTCATTCCGAGTCGTTCGCTCGGAAAATTTCTTCGCATCGCAGCGTTTTTCCGCTTAGTGCGCATGCGCAATGTCCGCACAGCGACTGCGCCAAGTAAATTTGCTATGAAGTTTGGATTTTTACTCACGGCTTTTTCTTCGCTCAGGCGATCGTAGTGTGATTGACAGGAAATGGGTGTTACTGGGCGGAAACAGGCCGTTTTATGGGCGTGTGGGAAAAAACGCTACCGTTTCCGGAAAAAACGCGGGAGTGGCTGGAGAAACGGAGGAGTGTCTGGGCGAACGCTGGGTGTGTTTGTGACGTCAAACCAGGAACGATAAGCACTGAACTGATCGCAGATGCCGAGTAAGTCTGAAGCTACTCTGAAACTGCTACGAGATGTGTAATCGCAATATTGCGAATCTTTCGTTCGCAATTTTAAGAAGCTAAGATTCACTCCCAGTAGGCGGCGGCTTAGCGTGTGCAATACTGCTAAAATCGCCTTGCGAGCGAACAACTCGGAATGAGGGCCCATATCGTGAGTCCAGGACTGCCGGGGGAGTTCAAGGGAAATCGTTAACGATATTGCATCATTTGCAAATCGCTCAGTGTGTGGTCACCATATGAGTATTGTTTTGTCTTGGCTCCCTAACGTTTGTTAAGATGTGCTGCTTATGTATAGTTAGCTTCTCTTACCTGCTTGTACTAAAATAGTAAGATATTGCATGTGTTCCATTAGTTTTGGGCTTGGCCATGGGCTAGTATTTTTTGTTTTGATATTTGTTAATTATCCAGGTGCCACCTGTTGTAATATGCCTGTGGGCCTAATTCAGACCTGATCGCACCTCTGAGAATTTGCACAGGTTTTCCATCGGATAGTCGCTGCCAAGACAGAGCGAAAAACTGCCAGTGCAAGTGTGTGTATGTCGTGCGAAAAGTTTTGCAAACGCCGGCCAGCTGCAAATCCGTTCGCTACTCACTCACCATCTAATGTTTTTGTCCAGTCTGTGCGTAGCCCAGGACTTACTCCTACAGTGCGAAAAACAGGCTGATCGTACTGGGGCTGACGTCACACACCCACCCTGAAAATGGCCATTTACCACCCCCAAACGTCTGCTTTCTGTCAGTCAGCCTGCATTCGCCTACAGTGTCGGACTGGGGCATAAAGGGCCCACCGGGGTGGTGCTGTTGTAGGGGCCTATGCTTAAGGGTGTGGCCAGGCTCCACTGGGGCGTGGCCAGCCACCACAGAGGTTTGGCTAACCATTACAGAGTACATGTTCTGTTCCCCTTGGTAAATATATAATAATCCATATTCTTGTAAAGTATATATAATGTAACATAAGTATAATGCATAATTCAAGTGCACTAGGATAGAGTCTGGATCCTGAACCCTAGAGGAGGAGGAGGGCCCACAGGCAGTGGGGCCCACCGGTGGTTTCCCCTATTCCCCTGTGGGCCAGTCCGACCCTGTTCGCCTAGCGATCAAAAAAGACACAGGATTTTTTCGCAGCTTGGCCTCTCGCATGCGCATTACGATACATACACATGCGCAGTTGTTCGATAATCGTCCGCTGCGCAATTTCACACTACAGCGATCAGGTCTGAGTTAGGCCCTGTGTTCTCTCCACCCTTAGTGGCATATTCATCATCCTTAAAATTTCATAATTTCTGCACTCCCCAGCCGGAGGCACATTAAGGTGCTGGCGGGTGAGTCATTGCTGCAGATGTCAGCGGGGTGCGGCCATGGACGGCAGAGACCCATTAATGTGCCGGTGGGGGTGGCCACGGACATATAGAACAAGGTACCGGGAGGCTGCAGCGGGGTGGGAGTTCTGCTGTTTCAGAGGGGAAAGTTACCCCTTTACAAAAACTGTCTTCTCAAAAAGCCCAGTTTTTTGGAAGTGATAATTTTCTCATGGTGGCGTGAAAAATTTGTGAGAGAATGCAATGAGAATTGCTGACTAAAAATTCTCATTGCACAATTTTTTCATTAGACTACGATGCTAAAACCTGCAGTAACCCCATTAGTATATAAGGCAAATACTGTATATTGTAGATGTATGCAGTATGTGGATTGCATCATTGCTGTCCACTTGTCATACAGGAAGTGTTTGTTATATACAGTAAGTAGTGCCTCTGCAGCCAGTTGTTCAGCATGACAGAAGGAAGTAAATAACACTTCTGCTGCTCTCCAGAGTCCTGTGGTTATTTGCACACAGACCACTTTACATGGTGTCTGAAATATGACACAAGGTACATACTGTAGATCCACTGTTTTGTTTCCGCTGCTGCTAATGAGGACATATGGCTCAAGTTCAAGAAGGAATGGTGTGTATACTTCTGTGCAGACAAGTCAAAAAGGCTGTTAATACAGTAGGTCAGACACATTTGTCTACTCCGAGTGGGAAGATCAGGAGGTTACAGAAAAAAACGATAAAAAAAGTTTCATGGGATATGCTCACCAATGAAAAAACAATATTATGGACTCTCTGAGAGTATCCAGGCATATGCTGCCAAAATTACTAAACTACTAACAAAGAAATGCGATTATGGTGCATTAGAAAATTAGCTCATCAGGGACAGGATTATATGTGGGACTTATAATGATGCTACTTATGCACACTTATTATGTGAGAAGGAATTTACACTGCATACTGCTATACGCATGATCAGTCCCATAAAAGTGCAATAGAATTTAAAAGAAGAAGTCTTGATGTATGGCAACCTCTAGCAACACATCATACCCATGCAGCAACATACATTATATGTGAATTGTGGCAGTCACCATTCCCATGTACACCACAAATGTCCTGCTTTCAGTAAATGCTGTAAAAGCTTGTGTCAAACAAAACCATTTTACATGCTGGTAAAGGTCGAGGCCTTAAGCTGGCCATACATCAGTACTGTATCATTCCAACCAACCGACTAGTTGCCTGATTGGAATGATAATCAGGCACTGTGTTGGAGCAAATGATAATCACTCATTTGCTCCCATAAAAAATGCTAAAAAATGGTTGGTCCAACTAGTTGGGAAAATCAAACCAAACATGTTTGATTTTTCCCAACTAATCGTTCAGGTGTAGGGGGAAATTCCCCACCCCCCCAACTGATCAATAAGTAGGCAGACACTTTCCAGCTATGCCTGTCTACTTCTTTACCATGATCGCTATCCCTGTCAGTGGCAGCAGCTGAGTGGAAAGAGAGGATCAGTGCTGCTGATCAGCAGTGTCCCCTGCCTGCACACCACCTGCAATCACCCGGCACACCAGAAACCTCCCCCCTGTGCAAAAAACATCTGGAAGAGCACCTTTACTGTTTGGTGTCCCCTGTACACACAACCCGTAATAAACATCCGCACATCCACCCCCGCAAACACCACTTGGAGATACACCTTCAGTGTCCTCTGCCTGCACACCATCCACGATCACCCGGCACAACCTCCCATCTGCTAACAACACAAAAAGGAGCACCTTCAGTGTCCTCTGCATGCACACAACCTGCGATCACCCAGAAGCCACCCGCTGCAGGTCAGCGCCCGACCCCCAGCAGCCACTTCTGCAGGTTGCAGTGGGAGAGACGGTAGTAGCAGTACTAGTTCTGTGCCCAACCCCCTGCACCTATACAGCTGCCACTGTGCGCCCCCCATAAAAGCCTGTGCTGCTCCACCAGGGACAGCCAGCGCACACTAGATAGATGCAACTAGCAAGTTGTGCAGAAACATTGGACAGCTTGGTGCCACATTTATACTTATTCCACTTACTCCAGCCAGAGCAAAGTGAGTGGCCTCTACAATAATACCTCACTGGAATGGGTTCCACAAAAAGTGGGAGAGGATCCTTCAGATGCGGCACATCATTTTTCACAAAGGAAAATCACTTTCCAAAAATCCACAGTTTTATTTAAATATAGAAAAAAAAAAAAACAAATATAATATACAGATGTAGGCAGACACTGTCCGCCTTCTTCTGTGACCTCACAAGTTGGAGAGAAGTTGGCCAGTGTGCAGAAAAATAAGGCTGGTTGACTGGTCTGAAAAAGTTGGTTAGGTGTGTGAGGCAGCATTTTCGTTGGACGGACAAGTTGGATGGTTGGATGAAAGTTGGTCTGGTGTATGGCCCACATTAAGCTGATGATACATAATCTTATGCTGCATATTTCAGTAGCCCACCGCACCAACTTCACACTGTGGACGCTCCATGAAAAACAAAAACAAAAACCACAGACACTGGTTGACTACAGGACCAAAAAGGATGACATATTTACCACAATAATTGGTAAGGAGACAAAAAATTTGTCACGCAAACTACTTCAACACACAGATCTCAAAACACCTACTGACCTCACATTGTGAATCTAATTGCATATGGTGGCCAGCAGTGGTGGCTCCCAAGGTGGGGCTGCAGTACAGTCCAAAATGAAAATAGGGGAGCCATACCAACTGCCATATGAAATTTTTGACTGTGCTACAGCCCCTCCCCTGGAATCACCACTGGTGGCCAGGCAATCAAGACCATGGGTGTGGCCACTCTGCAATCCACAAATTTCCCACTGCAGTTTCATATAGTGGATAGTAATGCCAAACAGCTCCTAGGTTTGCCAGACAGCATACTGTACAACTGGGGTTAATAACTTTAAGTGATGTGCATGTCATTCAACAACTTTTACTCCCACAGAATATGCTCCCAGACGTGTGCCTCTAGCTACGATGGACAAAGTGATAATGTTAAATCACAAGACAGCATTGGGCATTATTACTCCAGTGGTAGAAGCCATCCCATGGGTGCTGGCTATGGTTGTTACAGTAAAAAGTACAGTGTGCATCTTCATTGGCCCTGTGCCTCTGAACAAAGGGCCTTATTCAGAGGTGGATTCAGCCGCTGCATTCACATGCACGGCTGTGTCCCAGGCATATGTGCATAGCTACAGTGCACGTACGGGACCCTTCACTACGTGATCGCATCCCGTAAGGATGTGATTGCATAGTGATTGACAGGCAACGGGTGCCGTGGGTGGCGATACCGCATTGAGTGGAGGAGAGAAGGAAACGCAGGCATTTCATGGCCGTTTTCAGGGTGGCCCAATAATGACGCAATAGGAAACATTCCGTCGGTCCCACTGCATATGCAACAATGCTGTGTAGGCAGGGGTCAACCTCTATTTGAGGTTTTTGCAATGCGATCGCAATTTAACTGTGCTCACATCGGGGGCGGTACCACACATGCCGGGCAGCCTTCCCTGTGCTGGGTGGCCCCCAGCATGTGATTTTAGTGGTCGCAGATATTGCTAAGATTGCAAGGGATGCAGTTACAATACTGCTAAGCGGGATCCCGTAGGTCACAATGCCGACGCCAGAATCCTGACTAGCGGTGAAATAGCGCCGCCGGAATCCTGG
This sequence comes from Pseudophryne corroboree, assembly GCF_028390025.1. Classification (NCBI taxonomy): domain Eukaryota; kingdom Metazoa; phylum Chordata; class Amphibia; order Anura; family Myobatrachidae; genus Pseudophryne; species Pseudophryne corroboree. Next base: position 295,430,181 of record NC_086448.1, read on the forward strand.
CGCCACATACTTTTCTCCCTCTACTGGTGTCCACGACACCCATAGAGAGATAATATAACCTATGGGGAGCCACTGTGCCCGCAGCGTGGTGAGCGCAGTGAGCCCACAAGGGGCTTTCTAGCGCTCACCCCGCTGCCTGCATACCGGTGGCCAGGATCCCACTGTCGGTATTCTGACGGCCGGGATCCGGTTGCTGGTTTTTCACAGTGATCCTGATTGCAAAATGTGTGACCAACTCTGAATAACCCCCAAAGCTCTGATAAGACCACCTCACCCCCTCAGAATTGTTCAGCAAGTTATAACTGATATGCCAAATACAAAGGCGTTTACCACTCTAGATGCCATTGGCTAAATGTTCCGGTGGTGGGGGAATTTTGTAAGAATCTGCTGTTTTTTTTAAAGCAGCAATCATTTACAAGACAAAACCAGGTTACTACCGTACTACTCATCCAATATAAGCTTATATGTGCATTATATAGACAACATTTTTTCTTATGACATGGAGGTGAGAAACTTTTTAAGTTTATTGATTACCTGAACAGTATACCCAGCACAATCCATTTCATTTTGACCTTTACTGATACGACCATATGTTTTTGGATGCCACTGTTAATCTTAAATATGATGTACTATCTACCAATATTTACACCAAACCAACAGACAAGAACACACTGCTATATTCAAGTAGCTTTCATCCCACACCTTTTAAAAAAATCCTACAGTACCATATTCTCAATTTTTTTTTTATTAGCATGCATCACTTCTGATCATGAATATCTTGTTGCTGTACAAACCATGGCTCAGAAGTTTCTTAATAGAGCATATGAATGTAAAAGAAACCTATGGGATAAATTTACTAAGGTGGGAGTTTTTTTTAGAACTGGTGCTGTTGCTCATACCAACCAATCAGATTCTACGTAACATCCAGCTGCTTCTAGAATATAATAGATCAACATCATCAATTCTAGAAGATAATAGGGCAACGTCACCAGTTCTAGAAAAAACTCCCACCTTAGTAAATTTACTCCTTAGTGAGAGTGAGTCAATGCTAATGTGATACTTTACTACATGCTAAACCTATAGAAACCAAGTCTCATCTCACACTGTATGGGCTTTTTTTTTTTTTTTGGGGGGGGGGGTTATAAGTTTTTTATTGAAGCATCACATGTTCCATAAAGTACAATTTAATTTGTACTGCTGCATCACCCTAAAAGAAAAGGATACTGTTAGAGTACTGGCACTTGTCATCTTCAGATCCTTCATTGTCCAAAGAACTCAGTAGCTAACCCACATTTGCTTACAAGAGAGGTCCTAACTTAATGGATCTTTTGGCGGTCAGAGATTGCTACAGACATTGTATGCCTCAGAAACATAAATGGCTAACTAGCAAACCAGGTATTTGTCACTGTTCAGGATTGTCAGACTCTGGAGCTCAAGGCTGGGTTATTTATCATTAAACTGTCTCTCCCAGTGCTTAGGCCATCTCTTGCGGTCACCACAGCATGTCCTGCTGTCTCCCTGCACACCCGAGTTCCCGCGAGCAGTCCGTCACGGAAGCCACCATGATGGAATGGATCAGCTGAGTGCCCAATGACAGCACCTGACATTAGGGTTTCAGCAGCTGCTGTAAGTTGTCTTCCTGTGCACAGGCTCACTGCCACACCTACCTGGTTTTGTGTTTTCAGGCTCTTCTGGACACAAGTCCTTTCCAGCTTCAATTTTTTTCCCTCTCCTGTTCGAGTCTGGTTGCCCTTTTCGGTCCCAGTCTGGTTACCCCTCCGTCTCCAGTCCGGTTACCTCTCTTGTTCTACTCCAGTTGCCTCTCCCGTTCCAGTCCGGATGCCTCTCTGGTTCCAGTCCGGTTGCCTCTCTTGTTCCATTCTGGTCATCATTTCAGTCCCAGTACTGCTGCTACCTGCAACTATACAGTTATCACTGTGGTGCCAGCTTACTCATGGGACCAGATGTAATAGTGGCCGAGTTTGCTGGAGATGCAGTATGCCGGCCGAACATGGACGTTTTTTTAAAGGGTCAATCATTTAAAAGGCAAAACCATGCCTTGTAAATTATTGCCCCTTTAAAAAAAAACGTCTGAGTTCGGCCGGCATACTGCACCTCCGGCAAATTCGGCTGATGTTACATCTGGCCTATTATATTGGTCTCAGTTCAAGTTATATCTTCAGCACTATCCAGTCTAATAAAGTTATTTTATTCCTGGTGATGTGCATTCTTACCTTTGGGGCAGTTTCTGCAAAGACTAACCCAGAACAAGATACACATCCCAACCAGTTCCTAATGCCATAGTGCATACTGTTGCATTTTACATCTTTTATCCCATGAGTAGGAATTAGATTAGGCCTCCCAGTTCCAGCACCCTACCTCCACCTCTGTTCCAGCCTTTCCCAACCAAACTGGACTCTCAGGTGTGACAAGGATGCTTTAATTATCATCATTATCTATTGGCCATATATTCGATTATCCACTTCCTAATAAACCATATGATGGCAGGTATAGACTCAATTGCAAAAGTATTGTGGATTATTATATGTTGGCAAGGCATGATAAAAGACAGATTGGCACAACATAAATCATCTATTTAAAAGATACTTGGCAAATCTACTTTTGAAGAACTAAAATGTCTTCCTTTTAATAAACATTGTCAGGCAACGGGACATACAGTAGGCTACAACAGCTAGAAATTCTTTATTATGGGTCAGAAACCCCACAGAGAGTTGTTACAACTGGAACTCAAATGGATCTATAAAATGAATACTTTGGTCACTAATGGCTTGAATGAAGATTACAAGATTAATTATTTTATTTAGTTATGTCCCTTCCTAGATATTTTAAGATTTCATGGTGATTATGTTATTCCTTCTGAATTTGTTGAATTGATTTGGTTTTATGTTATGACAGCACGGTCTGCATCTTCAGCAATGTTCTATTTACATCTCTGCTAGTTTTGCATTTTGCATTTCACCATAGCCCTTACAACTAGTAACAAGTGTAGCTAATTGGGAAAAAGAACTAATTAGCCTACGGACTACAGATCGCATTTGTAGCCAGTGGATGGTTCTCCTGGAACCCTCCCCTGAAGTGGCCTCTGTGCTTGTGCAGTCTTAGCTGACAACGCATGTGCAGACCATCCCAGCAGCCCTCACAGCGCAGCCCTCAATGAGAATACGCATACATTTATTCTCATGGGCAGTAAACAAAGGACTAAAAATTCCAAACCAATATGGCTTAACAAAAAGATTAAGGAACTAATGGGCAAAAAGAGGGGTGCATTCAAAAAATACAAATCAGACGGGACGGCAGAGTCATTCCAGCACTATAAGGATTTTAACAAAATATGCAAAAAATAAATAAGAGCAGCTAAAGTAGAAACTGAAAAGCTAGTAGCAAAGGAAAGTAAATCAACCCCCCATTTTTTTTTAAATATATCAACAGCAAAAGATGAAAGAAGTAGAATATAAGCCCTTTTTTATTTAAACTGTTTTTATTAAGACAGTAGACATACAGATAAAGCAATGTGTACAAACAACAAAAACATTATCAGCTAAAGCACAATAAAGTGTATCTGGATACGCGTCAGTGTTTCATTCAATATCATCCAAAAATAAATATCTGTCTACATTTACAATAATACAAAATAATCTACCATGAAACATAATATCAAAACAATCGAAAGAGAGATAAAAAAGGAAGAAAGAGGAGAAGAAGAGGAAGAGAGATAGAAGAAAGGGTATCCCTAGTGAGAGGCAGGATAGTGAACAAGGTGGACACATCATGGACATCCCCTCCTCAAAAATTGTAAAATATAGAGCATTGAAAACCAACCTACAAATTCATGTAAGATCGATATGTGGGTGTTTCTTTAAATTCAAACCAGGGTAGCCAGATAGCTGCAAAATTAATGGTCTTCCCTGTGGAAAAAGAGATATGATCCTCCATTTCTAAGAAATATTCAATCTTTTTGAGCCATTGTTTAATCGAGGGAGGCGTAGTAGATCTCCAAATCACTGGTATTATGGCCTTAGCTGCATTATTAAAATGTCTAAGCAGTGAATGTTTATAAGTGTGTGTGTTTACAGAGGTTAAATTGAGTAGCCAAAATCCTGGGCCTGTGGCTACTACATCTTTAACTATCAATTCCGAACATTTTAACACCCCTGTCCAAAAAGGGGATATGAGGGAACATTCCCACCATATATGTAAGAAACTTCCTGAAGCTGCTTTACATCTCCAGCATGGCCAGATAAAGTGGGATACATCTTATGGAAAATTAGGGGAACTCTATACAAAATTTTATAGAGATTTTCCATCGTAGATAAGCAGAGAGAAATCGCCTGTGTATTGTGAAATACCGAGTCCCAGTTAAACTGTGACGGGTAAAAAGGTTTTCAATTATAATAGTATATATCAGGGAGATAGTGTGGGTAGGAGATTGAGGAGAAACACAATTTTTCAAAAGTGGTTAGGTCTCTCGTTATATCAGAAAGATTGTTAGAGGATGTGAGAAAGTGACGTACTTGAAGATATTTCCAGAATATCAGAAAATGAGCACACCAGCTGACCTACACTGAAGATCCCAGTCTCAGCCTACTGTGTAAAAGCTGTACCATGACAACCTGGAATAAAGTCGGGGTTAAAAATGAAAGAAGTGAGAGGGGATAATTTGGATGATATGTGGTCATTTAACCAATGCTTACCCCATAGTTTAAGAGTGGGAGAGATCGTGGGGTGGGTGACCCCAGGAACAGCAGGCAGCCAAGGAACAACTTCAATATAGTGCGGGAAGCAGCCCTCTTCCAGCAACACCCATTGTTTGCAGTCTTTGGCATGGGGCGTGCAGGTTGCAAAACTGGGGTATAAGGTAGTCTTTTCCTGCAATACCACGCCCCTTTATGAGAAACCATGCCCATTCCAACAAAACCACGCCCCTTTTTTTGCAGCGCGCGCCTTCGGCGCGTGCATATTTATCCCTTTCTTGCTCCCAATTATGCGGCGGGTGGGGGTGGGGGGGGGGGGGGGCGCCAACGAATTTTTTGGCTTGGGGGAGAAAAATTTCTAGTTACGCCACTGCATGGGGCCATTCCAGAATCCTATTTAGCACCACTGCATGATAGTAAGTAGGGATGTGTGGAAGTTGTTGGCCTCCTTTATGTTTCCTCATGAATAAGATATCATGTTTAAAACGCGGTGTGGTGCGACCCCAGACAACTGTTCGAATAAGACTCTGAATGAAACAAAACCATGTGGGTGGAATATGTATGGGGAGAGTTTGTAGAAAAAATATATATTTGGGCAAAGAGTTCATTTTGACCACGTTTATTCTACCAAACCATGACAAACGTAAATGCTTCCACTCTGATAATCTAAACAAAGAGTTTTCAGTAATGGGATAAAATTAAAAAAAAACAATTTAGTCAAGTCATTGGAGATGTGAACACCCAAATATTTCAGCCTGTGATCATGCCACGTAAAGGGGAATGAATGTTTCAAACCATCAACTAGGCAGGTAGGGGCCGTTAGATTCATCGCTATAGATTTGGAGTAATTTATCTTCAAATTTGAAAGAGCTCCAAATCTATGGAATTCAGAGATCAAATTTGTAAGGCAAATCGTCGGGTTTGAAATCAGGGCAAGCAAATCGTCGGCATAAAGAGTCAATTTATATTCTTGTCCTTTGACATGCAAGCCTGAAATATTTTGGTTAGCTCTAATAACTCTGGCCAAAGCTTCTATACATAGTACAAATAACGGGGGACAAAGGGCAATTAGAAATTGTAAAGGAATCCGACAAAGAGCCATTAATTCTGATTCAAGCAGTCGGGGAGTTATAAAGGGACATGATACTATGGAGGCAGGCGTTGCCCAGTCCCAGGTGTCTCAGAACGCCAGACATAAAACCCCAATCCACCCTATCAAACGCCTTTTCAGCATCAGTCGATATTACGATAGAGGGGGATGAGGATAGGGTTGCGTAATGCATCATATTAATCACTTTGGAGTTATTGTCTCTGGCCTCTCGATCTAAGACAAAGCCCACATGGTCTCCATGAATCAAAGTTGGCAGCAATAGTTTAAGGCGATTTACAATTAATTTAGGAAAGATTTTTATGTCTATGTTCAACAAAGAAATCGGCCTATAACTCGAACACAGACTAGGGTCTTTACTGTCTTTTGGTAACACTGTGATGTGAGCCTCAAGAGATTGCGCAGAAAAGTGTGACTCTTCTGAAATGGCATTAAGTGCCCTCGTGAGGAGAGGAGCCAGTTTCCCTTTAAAAGCTTTGTAATAAGCAATAGAAAAACTGTCCGGACCCGGCTTTTACCATTGGATGAGGAGTCAATATCTTTAATAACCTCCTCAGTGGAAAAGGGGTCATCTAAGGAATCTGCATCCTCCCTCGATAGGACAGGTAAATTTAAAGATTTTAGGTAGGCAGATACAGCAGTCTGATGTGGTAGTTTGTCTACCCTCCCTTTCAAACCTGAACGATTATATAAGTTAGAATAATAAGCTTGAAAGGCCTCTGCAATTTTGTGCGTTTCGTGATGAGTTTGGCCATGATCATCTTTTATAGCATGAATAGGTGATTGCCCATTGTTCCTGGAGAGCCTTAGCCAGTAGTTTACCCGGTTTATTACCCCATTCGTAGTAACGGCTGCATCATTTATGGTAAGAAAATTTAACATTATCAGAAAGTAGTTTGTTTAAAGAGGCACGGGCCTCTTCAAGGTCAGTATAATGTTGAGGGGACTGAGATTTCTTATGTGCGGTTTCTAAGAATTTTATCTTGGCTAGTAAGTCATCCCTTCATTTTATCTTTTGTCTTTTCCTGTAGGAGCCCAATTGGATAGATGTGCCCCTCAAGAGACACTTATGTGCCTCCCGTATCGAAACCTTAAACGTTTCGCCATAGTCGTTATTGGGTGGTATTCATGTGACCGGCGGTCGGGAGACCGACAGTCACATGACCTCCTCCAGCATCCCGACCCCTCACTATCCCGATGGTCGGCATGCCGACCAACAGGGACTATTTCCACTTGTGGGTGTCCACGACACCCATAGAGTGTGAATTGAACCCATGGCGACTGTAGGTCGCCACCGAGCCCATAGCATGGCGAGCGCAGTGAGCCCACAAGGGGCTTGCTGCACTCGCCCCTCCCTGCCGGGATCCCGGCGTTGGTATGCTGCCGGGATCCCGGCGTCGGTAAGCTGACCGGCGGTCTCCTGACCGCCAGTCAGCCATACTACACCCGTCGTTATTGCTAATATAGGAATCTGTGGCGGAATCCAATTGGGATCTACAGGAGACATCCTGAAGAACGGTGTCATTGAATAGCCACGATCATGACTTCCATGGCTATTCAGGAAGGCGCAGTGTAAGGCTAACAGGGGCATGATCTGACCATGTAATTTGTCCTATAGAAGCGTTAGATAATAAATGAAGGTGCCGGTGACTTAAGAACAAATAATCAATTCTGGAATATGTTTGATACGGGTGTGAAAAATAAGAACAATCAGTGTCAGAGGGGTGAGTCAATCTCCAAGTGTCTATCAGCTGGTGGTCGAGCAGGGTATGTCTCACCTTCCTATATTCCTTCTCAGGTCTATATAAAACTTTTTTTGATGTATCATGGAGAGGGTCAAGGGCCCAATTCAAGTCCCCACCCATTACCACAACCCCCTCAAGGAGAGGTTCAACTTTTTCTAAAACTGAAGAAAAAAAGAAAGTTGTTTCATGTTAGGGGCATATATATTCAGGAAGGAGAAACGTTTGTTATTAATATTTAACCAATAGGCCTCTGCCTTCCAATATTTTATGAGAAGTAACATTAAGAACGGGAAGATGTCGGGCTAGTAATATAGCTACCCCTAACGTCTTCCCAGAGGGGTTATTAGCAGTAAAAATATGAGGGTAATAAATATAATGACATTTAAGCGACGAGACATTACCAATCTTAAAATGTGTTTCCTGAATTATCATCTCTAAGCCATTTAAGAAGTTTGGATCGCTTTTCAGGAATATTCAGGCCTTTTACATTAAAAGTAATTATATTTAAGTTGTCATGTCCCATTATGGGTCAAGCCAAAGGAATGCACTATTTGTCACATATCCCATACAATAGTGAAAAAATGGTAGCCAGTGATTAAAATGCCCATCACAAAGAACAGAGGCCAAAAATTGTAAGGAGACACTAGGGATAAACAGCAGAAGAGAAAAAAAGACAGAAAAAATGAGAGAAAAGACTGCTGTACAAAGAGATGTACAACAGAGGTTACAGATATAATATAAAACTGTCGACAACAGGAAAAAAAGGACAATTGCAAATGGATCGGGAGTGGAAAACTGCCGACTCCCATCCCAGAGGAACAGTGGATGCAGCATAATGGGGGACCTATAGGGAGGCTAAGGACAGCGACTACCCACACTACAGAATCAACAACCTTAAAAATACCAATACGCAAAAACTAGCAGTTTATGAAGAGAGGGATATAAACAGGGAGAAAAAGTGTATATAACCAACAGACGAAACTTGACTGTAAACAAGTAGGAGTACCATTCCTACAACTGCAAACTATACGTTATACATGTAATATGAACAGACATTATGCATGTAATAGTAGAGTAATAATAAAAAGAAAAAAATCTAAGCATATATCAGCAGAAAACTAAGCAAGAAAATACCAGCGCTAAGAGTTGTTTTAACCAAAGTATTGATAGGAAACAGTTGGATCAGTTAATCAGTATCTTTATTTTACCTAATAGATATAAAATAATATTGTTAAAACATTAATAAAAACCGTAATAAAGACTAAATAGTCACCAACAGCATATAAATAAAAAATAGGAAACAATAGTTGATCCTATATGGCTCTGAGATAATCAAAATATTAGGTTTTGCTGATAGGAACAGTACCATCAATTTAAAAGATCCCGGACTTAAGTGGAAATCCGCTCCTCCTCAAATAGCAGTAAAAACATATATCAGCAGAAACATGAATTGTCTCACCAACATGTAGTATAACACATTAATCAAGTCGTTTCAGAGGATTGTGGGCCAATAGGGTGTTTTCCCCATTTCCGCGGGAACCGTACTTGCTGCCACACATCGTCATGATAAGCAATTGAAGGAAGCTCAGGTTGGCAGTGAAAGGAGCCACAATCTGGCAGATCTAGCAGCTGTAGACCAAGGGAAGTGAGGAAAGCTGGTAGATCCGACGGCTTAGAGAGCCTAATTGATCTGCCATTATGGGAAACCTGGAGATAGAATGGGATACCCCATTCATACTTCCGTTCATGTTTCTGAAGAGCATCTGTAAGGGGTTTCAGAGCCCGGCGCTGTTGCAGAGTCGACCAAGCCAAACCTGGGAACAGCTGTATCTTATCACCTTGAAAGTCTATTCCGTCCAATTGGCGAGCCTTCAGCAATATCTCCTCTTTTTGGGTGTAATAGTGTAGCTGGCAAATCACATCTCGCAGTCGGTCTGATGACAAGCCTTTAGGTCTGAGGGCACGGTGCGCTCTGTCAAATACCATCTCACTGTTGAGCTCTAAATCAATAATTTCTCTGAATATTTTTGTAAGGACAGTCGTTAGATTAGTCTGCTGGATATCCTCAGGAAGGCCTCTGAACCTGATATTATTCCGCCTCCGACGGTTATCCAAATCATTGATGCGAGATTTAAGGAATTTAATATCAGATATTTGTTGCGAAATCACCTCTCTAAATTTAGATAAAGTGTCCACAGTAGCCGTTTCATGGTCCTCTAACATATCAACTCGAGTTGCAAGCAAGTTGAAACATGTCTTTTTGAATGATGGGCACATCTTGTTTGATGGTAGATAACAAGCGGGTCTCCAAGGACAAAAAGGCGTCGATTTAACAAGGGACAAGATTTTGCTTATTTCTGCAGTTAGAAAGTAGGCTATCCGAGGCTGTGCATCCCCAGATGAAGACAAATACTGTCGGAGGATGTAGACGAAGTCGGTGAAGCAGGAACTGCATTGCCAAGAGTTGGATCTGTACTAGGTGATATCAAGAATTGACGCAGATCAGACGAGTGATGGTCAGTAGATCTCGGAGTCTCGTCCGGCTTGGTCTTAGTTTTTTTATTGCCTCTCACCATGAGATCAATCGGTAGAAGACACGCTCAGCAGACAAATAACAGAACAGACGTTGCTGCTCTAGCCTTGGTATTATGAAAACGTGTTGGTCATCCCCATGCGATAGACTCCACATGGTCCTAGTTGGCCATCAGCAGCTGGGTTTCAGCATTATGAGAGCAGTGTTAAAGGCCCTTTCCAGTTAGGATGGGAGGTCATGTGAACTGGAGATAGAACTCGACCGCTCACTCCAGGTAATAGATACGAAATGTGCGTTGCAAGTGGAGACAGACAAAGTAGGTGGAGGGTTCAACACATTGTCCCACTAAAGGATTTGTATGAGTAATAGTCTGGTGGCATTAAATGGATGTTGTAAAATGAATGAGGCAGATTATACAGTGCCACTGGAATCTTTACATATCCACAGCAAGAACTGGTAATTTCAGAGGGACGTTGAATGCAAAAGCAGGGGTCCGTAAAAGATGTCAGGGCAAGGGACTGTTATTCACTGCATCTGGGCATGTCACGGCACAGGAGACTCCCAGTGTGTTCCGTCCCTCTCGTAATGGGGCAAAAGCAGGAACAGCCTGAGCCACCAGGTATTCAACAGCATAGTAGCGCAGTTTCCAAATGGTGCCCCATATGCCGTGATGCCTAGCAGGTCACAGGTGATGGCGGCTGCAGACAGAAACACGGTCAGGGAAGATCCTCCCTTCTAGCAGGAGAAGAGGCTGCTTGCCGGGAGCACAGTACTTATAAGAAATCTCCTCCTGGAGCAATGAGCATCCCTAGCCAGGGACAGCTCAGCCGAGATGTCTGCCCTCCAGGCTGTGTGAGAGGAGATGGATGCAGCCTAAAATGGCCACTGGGTGTCCCGCAGCTCCGCCAGGTCTGCAGGCTGCGCCGGCCCCCGGTGAGGAGAGCAGTGCAGGTGCGGCAATGCAGACCCCTCCGGAGCGATCAGCAGCTACCAGGTCTCCGGCGGGCAGGAGGGAGAACCGCAGTTCCAGTCCACAGCAACGGAGGGACAAGCCGAGTAGGAGTGGAAATTGAGGACCCGGCCTGGGGGTCTCAGGTAGGCTGCAATCCGCAGGAGCTCTGGAGTTCACTCCCCGATTCCGTGGCACACACTGGACCACTCCAGGAGGGATCAGGAGGTGCAGGAAGGGTAGGAGGGATAATGGAAATCCCCCAGGATGGCAGGTATAGCGGGAAAGGGCCATTAGTAGTAGGAGCCTGCAAGAAATGTGTCCGCTCTCCCCAACAGCCAGGCCACGCCCTGAGTATAGGCCCTTTAAAGGACAAACTGGGAGTCTTATTCAAAAACGATAATGACATAACAGATAAATTAACAAGTTTTTTCATCGGTATTTACAATAGAGGACAAGATGCAGGAATTAACACCCAACCTTAAGTATGATAATGTCCCACTGCTAAGTGCTCATTGAAGTGAGGAGGAAGTCTGTGACCGATTAAAAAAAAATAAGGTTAATAAGTCACCTGGCCCCGATGGTATTCACCCAAGGGTTCTCATGGAGCTACACTCCGAACTAGCAAGACCGCTATTTTTGATCTTCATTGACTCACTTACATCAGGCATGGTTCCCAAAGACTGAAGTATAGCAGAAGTAGTGCCAATTTTTAAAAGGGAAGTAAAACCAAACCAGGCAATTATAGACCAGTTAGTCTAACATATATAGTGGGGAACATACTGGAAAGTATTCTAAGGGATAGTATACAGAAGTTCCTTGAAGCCAAAAAGTTTATTAATAGCAACCAACATGGATTTGTGAAGGATAGATCATGTCAAACAAACTTACTAGGCTTTTATGAAACAGTTAGTGCGAACTTTAATCAGGGTAAGGTGGTGGATGTAATCTTTTTAGACTTTGCTAAAGCTTTCGACACAGTACCGCACATAAGACTTATCTATAAGTTACAAGAACTGGGGCTAGGGAGCACAATATGCACTTAGGTTAGTAATTGGTTAGATAATAGGGAGCAGCACGTTGTGGTAAATTGAATTTTTTTAAATTGGACTGAAGTACTAAGTGGTGTGCCACAAGGGTCTCTAATTGGACCACTATTGTTCAACATTTTCATTAACAATCTAGCAGTTGGTCTAGAGAGCAGGGTGTCAAGTTTTGCAGACGATACCAAACTATGTAGGGTTATAAATTCGGAGGGAGATGCTAAGTCTCTCCAGAATGATTTAGTTAAACAGGAATCATGGGCAGCAAAATGGAGAATGAGTTTCAATACAGACAAGTGCAAGGTAATGCACCTTGGTAGCAAGATCAAAAATAACACCTACATAATAAATGGGGTGATTTTAGAGGATCAGTACTGGAAAAGGACTTAGGTGTTCCCATAGATAACAAACTTAGCAGCAGTACCCAATGTAGGATAGCAGCAAAAGAGGCAAACAAGGTACTAGCATGCATAAAGAGGGGAATTGATGCAAGGGATGAGAGTGTTATACTCCCACTACATAAATCCCTAGTGAAGTCACATCTGGAATACTGTGCACATTTTGGGCACCATACTACAAAAAAGATATCCTGGAACTAGAAAAGGTTCAGAGGTGGGTGACCAATCTAATTAAGGGGATGGAGGCACTGGAATACCAGGGAAGACTTGCAAGGCAAGACATGTTTACACTGGAAAAGAGGAGACTAAGAGGGGACATGATCAACATTTACAAATATATAAGGGGACAATACACAGAGCTTGCAGGGGATCTGTTTTTGGTAAGATCAACAGATCAACACAGAGGACACGTGGACACCCACTTAGGTTAGAGGAGAGTAGATTCCGCACACAGAGGTGAAAAGGTAATTTCACAGTAAGGACAATACGAGTTTGGAATTCCCTGCCTGTGAGAAAAGTAATGGCGGACTCGGTTAATACTTTTAAGAATTGGCTAGATAAATTCCTAATGGAGAGGGATATACAGGGTTATGGCGCATAGATCACGCACTATAGTTATAATAAAATGAGGAATAAACACAACGGCCGACTTTAGCAACAGATAAAATTAGTCCTGAAAATAATACAACGTAGGAGAACAGAAATAGGTTGAACTCGATGGACAAATTGTAATTTTTCAACCTCAGAAACTATGTAACATTGAAGGGACTGGCTCTTTCAGAGCCCTTGTCCCTGCATGTGCTGGATCATACATCAGCTAGATGAGATCGCATATTTATCCTGCCCAGCTCACATTGAATATGCTGTCTATGATAAATGGCTCCCTAAAAGGCACACATCAGGATGAATAGCTGTGATGCAATAGCCTGATTTAACATTTGCAATTTTTTACCCCATATTAACCCTTTGTCTAACTGTGTAGTACACTCTGGACATATACCACATTCACAGTGTACCTATACGCTTAGGCCCGGCGCTACCTGCTCAGCAAGGTCTGCAAAGCTGGGAGGCGCCGGGTAAGAGAGACGCTTTCCCCGCTCTGCGACCTTGCTGATGTGCGCTGTTGTTGCCGGCTCCCAGTTCCTGTCACTCTGACAGGCAGCAGCGACGCCGACAACATGAAGAACGATTCCTCCCTCCCTGCCTCCTTACTGACGGCGCAGTGCAGCACTGTCCTTCCTGTTGCTGCCAGCGCCTGTCACACTTAACACAGGCAGAGCCGGAAGACACAGTGCAGCGCAGCGGAACCGCCGATCTGTCTACTGTGTGTGATCAGCATTAGCATACATGGAGGAGGGGGCAAATCTGTCTACTGTGATCTGGGTACAGGGAGGAGTGTGTGCCATGTCCCCCCCTTCCCCCTCTTAGCTTAAGTGTGTGCCATGTCCCCCCTCCCCCTCTTAGCTTAAGTGTGTACTATGTCCCCCCCTCCCCCTCTTAGCTTAAGTGTGTGCCATTGCCCTCCCGCCCCCTCCTAGCTTAACTTTGTGCCATGACCCCTTCTAGCTTAAGTGTGTGCCATGTCCCCCCTCCCCTTACTAGCTTAAGTGTGTGCCATGTCCCCCCCTTCCCCTCCTAGCTTAAGTGTGTGCCATGTCCCCCCTTCCCCTCCTAGCTTAAGTGTGTGCCATGTCACCCCCCTCCCCTCGTAGCTATAGTGTGTGCCATGTCTCCCCCTCCTAGCTTAAGTGTGTGCCATGTCACCCCCCTCCTCTCCTAGCTAAAGTGTGTGCCATGTCAACCCCCTCCTCTCCTAGCTAGAGTGTGTGCCATGTCCCTCCCTTCCCTCCTAGCTAAAGTGTGTGCCGTGTCACCCCCTTCCCTCCTAGCTAAAGTGTGTGCCATGTCCCCGCTCCCCTCCTAGCTAAAGTGTGTTCCATGTCTCCCCCTCCCCTCCTAGCTAAAGTGTGTGCCATGTCTACCCTCCCCTCCTAGCTAAAAGGGTGTGCCATGTCTCCTCCACCCCCCGAGCTAAAGTGTGTGCCATGTCTCCCCCCCCCAAGCTAAAGTGTGTGCCATGTCACCCCCTCCTAGCTAAAGTGTGTGCCATGTCACCCCCCCCCTCCAAGCTCAAGTGTGTGTATGCCACGTCACCCCCATCCAAGCTAAAGTGTGTGTGTGTGCCATTTCTCCTCCCTACCCTCCAAGCTAAACTGTTTGTATCTCCTCTTGTACCGTCCCAGGCCCCAGTATGTGTCACTATATCCCTTTCAGGCCCCTGTGTGTATGTCACCATGTTCCCTTGGCCCCAGTGTGTATGTCACCATGTCCCCTCAAGACAGTAACATCTCGACGGCAATTTGAGTGAAGTGGCGGGACACAGGACTGATCTGGAAGGAGGTCCCTAGGCATATAAAGATGGGAACCAGAACCAGCCCACAGTCAAAAGCTTTGAGGGTGGTGAGCAGAGGTTAACATTCAGCACATGAGCTCACACACATCTATTCCTCTGGAGATTTTACAGAGAAGGCACGTTCCCTGGACTAGGGGCACATGCCAAAATCTTGCCTAGGGCACCAAATTGGTTAGGGACGGCTCTGATCACAGGCAGCAGCGTGTCGGCAGCATGAAGAGCGGTGCCCCCAGAAATGTAATTAACATGCGCTGCCTGCCCAGTGAAACCATAAACCATACTATCAGCTCCGAGTCGCACAATCACTGATAGAGACTCACGTGTGACAGACTGCTGCCTCTTCCTGAAGAAGTGAGGAGGCACTGCACATATCTGGTAAGTGATGGTTGGGGGGAATTAAAGCATTTGTTTATTCTAATAAAGCTATTTTTTAGGACTCTGTCCTCACCCTCCCTGTTACTCCTCCCTCAGTACCACTCCCTTACCCTCCCTGTAACTCTCCCCTCAGTGTCCCTCATGATCCCTCTAACTCCCTGTCAGCGTCCCTACCCTCACCCTTCCTCTAGCACCCAGTCAGCATCCATGCCCTCACTCTCCCTATAACACCCCATGAGCGTCCATGCCCGTATCCTCCCTGCTACTCCCTCTCAGCATCCTTACCCTCACTTGCCATCTAACTCCACGTCAGCGTCCCTGCCTTCACCCTCCCCGTCAGCT